>NC_079192.1:395797458-396127458 GCF_029499605.1 Hyla sarda | reverse complement strand
ACTATAGATTTGTTGGCTGAACATCTATTATGAGAATCTCCGGTTCCATCACATCCCAGCGGTGATCTATTGGATGAGATCTGGTGACTGTAGAGACCATTGGAGTCCAGTGACCTCATTGTCCTGTATGAGATGATATCATGTGACCTCATTCCTGTATGAGATGATGTCATGTGACCTCATTGTCCTGTATGAGATGATATCATGTGACCTCATTGTCTTGTATGAGAGGATGTCATGTGACCTCATTGTCCTGTATGAGATGATATCATGTGACCTCATTGTCCTGTATGAGATGATATCATGTGACCTCTCTTTGTCCTGTATGAGATGATGTCATGTGACCTCATTGTCCTGTATGAGATGATGTCATGTGACATGGGGCATTATCCTGCTGGAAGTATCATCAGAAGATGGGTCCACTGTGGTCATAAAGGGATGGACATGGTCAGTAATAATACTCAGGTAGGCTGTTGTGTTTATACCAATTGGTAATAAGGGGTCCAAAGTGTGGCCGCAAATCTCCCCCTCACCATTACACCACCAGCAGTCCGAACCACTGATACAAGGCAGGATGGACCCATGCTTTCATGTTGTTTAAACCAATATCTGACCCTGCCATCCGAATGTCACTGCTGGAATGAAGGCTCATGAGACCAGACAACTTTCTTCCATCTTCCATTTTCCAGTTTTGGTGCCTGTGTGAATTGTAGCCTCAGTTTTCTGTTCCTAGCTGACAGGAGTGGCACCCAAAGTGGTTCTCTGCTGCAGTAGCCCATCTGCTTCAAGGTTGGGCATATTGTGCGGTCATTGATGGTATTCTACAGATCTTGATGTAGCCAGTAGTTATTTGAGTTACTGTTGCCTTTACTTAATTTTAAACCAATCTGCCAATTCTCTTCTGACACCAACAAGGCATTTCCCTCTACCACAACTGCTGCTTACAGGATATTTTATCTTTTTCTGACCATTCTCTGTAAACCCTTGCAATGGTTGTGTGTGAAAATCCCAGTAGATCAGCTGATTCCAGTTTGTTTTGCCAATATCATACTCACCATCACTAGTCATACAGCACAATTTGTTTAATTCCAGCACAGCTGCATCTATGCAGTTTATTACTGTAACTGGGTCATGTGATCACCAACCGGACCTGTACAAAGTTACTGTGCTTAAAGGGGTACTCTGGTGAAAACCTTTTTTCTTTTAAATCAACTGGTGCCAGAAAGTTAAACATATTTGTAAATTACTTCTATTAAAAAATCTTAATCCTTCCAGTACTTATTAGCTGCTGAATGCTACAGAGGAAATTCTTTTCTTTTTGGAACACTGATAACATCACGAGCACAGTGACATCTCTGTCCATTTTAGCAACCGTGCATAGCAGATGTATGCTAAGGGCAGCATGGTGGCTTAGTGGTTAGCATTGCTGCCTTGCAGTGCTGGGGCTTTGGGTTCAAATCCTACTGAGGACAACAATAAATAAAGCGTTATTATTATTATAATAACGTCAGCAGAGAGCACTGTGCTCGTGATGTCATCAGAGAGCTATCCAAAAAGAAAAGAATTTCCTCTGCAGTATTCAGCAGCTAATAAATACAGGAAGGATTAAGATTTTTTAATAGAAGTAATGTAAAAATCTGTTTAACTTTCCGGAGTCAGTTGATTTAAAAGAAAAAAGGTTTTCACCGAAGTACCCCTTTAATGTGTGTCAGAGTATGTCAGCCCTGGGTCAGCTGACTTCCTGTGAAATACAGGATGACATTATCCTCCAGATCCTACAGATCCTCCCTGTTAGCTCTTAGACCACTCCTATCCCAGATCTGTATACTGCTGCTGCTATGGGATCACACAATATAGTACTTAAACAATCAAAACTACACATAATGTGAAGTGACCTCAACCCACTTATGAGTCTAATGAGTTCACATGGGTGAACTCCAGGACCAGTAGCCTAATTAGATGACCAGGTGCAGTGATCAAACTCAACACCCTCAGAGGATTTATAGGAAATGTAGGCCGCATTACAGAACCACTTGAGCGATGGAATTGCAAACCAACATGGAGCCTATTCCATGCCTGCTACATCAGCTAAAACAAGTAAGCTCAAGGCATACACAAGAACCTCTATAATATTCTCTTATAATAGCCTATACTGCACTATATAATAAAAAAAAATATATAGTTTTTCTTTAAAGCATTGGTTTAGTTAAAGGGATACTCCACTGTCCCAGTGTTCGGAACATTTGATTCCGAACGCTGAGTGCGGGCTGCGGGGCTCAGGACATCACAGCCGCGCCTCCCATGACATCACGCTACCTGCCATAGGCTTGCATTGAGGGTGTGTGGTGTGATGTCACGAGGGGGCGTTGCCATGACATCATGACAACCAAATGTTCCGAAAGCTGGGGCAGGGGAGTAGCCCTATAACCTCTTAAGCCTTAAGCACATAGCAGGTCGGTCCCGGCGGCTAATGAAAGCCAGTACCCTGGACTAATAGTGTACGGCACCGATTATTGTGCCGCGCGCTATTAAACCTTTAGATGCAGTGTTCAAAGTTGATCGCCGCGTCTAAAGTAACAAAAATACACGCCGGGTAGCTCAGTCAGGCTGATCGGGACCGTAGCGGTGAAATTGCGATGTCCCGATCAGCTAGAACGCGAGCGGAGGGTGCCTTACCTGCCTCCATTGCGTCCGATTGGCGATTGATTGCTCCAAGCCCGAAATCCAGGCTTAAACAATCGAGCGCCAATAACACTGATCATTGCCATGTTAATCCATGGCAGGGATCTGTGTAGCAGATCAGTGTGTGCAGTGCTATAGCCACTAGAGGGGGCTATAACACTGCAAAAAAAAAGGGTAAAAAGAAGTTAAAGGCTGAGCGGCAGTGTGACGTTTTCGGCCCCGGCAGCAGGTGTCGGGGCCGAAAACATCACACTGCCGCTCAGCCTTTCGCCGGCCGAGTCGGGACTTCGCTGCGGCCGGTAATTGGCTGAGTACAGTATGACTCACCGACCACCGGCAACCAGGAAGAGGATCGCGGCGGAGAACGAGGTGGGAAGCGGGGGAGCGAAGGAAGGTATGTATCTCTTATTTTTTTTACTGCCGGCACTATGGAGGACAGTTTTTCCATCCTAGAGTACTCCTTTAATAAAGATCATTTAACCCTTTCCCTATTAAAACTAAGAATCACCCCCCATTTCCCATTTTTTTTTTTTAAACTGCGTAAATAAAAATAAATATAAAACATATGTGGTATTGCCGCGGGCGGAAATGTCCAAACTATAAAAATATATCGTTAATTTAACCGCACAGTCAATGGCGTACTCACAAAAAATTTCAAAGTCCAAAATAGTGTATTTTTGGTCACTTTTTATATCATGAAAAAATGAATAAAAAGCGATCAAAAAGTCTGATCAATACATAAATGGTACCAATAAAAACTTCAGATCACAGTGCAAAAAAATAGCCCTCATAGCCCCCTGTACACGGAAAAATAAAAAAGTTGTAGGGGTCAAAACATGACAATTTTAAACGTATAAATTTTCCTGCATGTAGTTATGATTTTTTCCAGAAGTGCGACAAAATCAAACCTATATAAGTAGGGTATCATTTTAATCATATGGACCTACAGAATAATCATAAGGTGTCATTTTTACAAAAATTTGGCAAAATTTGGCATTTTTTCTTCAATTTTGTCTCACAATGAATTTTTTTCCATTTCGCCATGGATTTTTTGGTAAAATGACTGATGTCACTGCAAAGTAGAATTGGTGGCACAAAAAATAAACCATCATATGGAATTTTAGGTGCAAAATTGAAAGGGTTATGATTTTTAAAAGGTGAGGAGCAAAAAAAACGAAAGTGCAAAAACAGAAAAACCCTGAGTCCTTAAGGGGTTAAAGGGGTTGTTCTGATAGGATAACCCTATTTACACTGACATTTTGGGATGATTCGTTTATGTGTTATAAAATGAATATAATAGAATAAAAAAAAAGTCTAAAATGGTGTCCCGCTGAATGACAAGCGAACAATAAATCTTTTCTATTTTCACTAAAACCTATTATTTGCATGCCGCATCCTCCCAGCGACAATCTGCCAAGTCTTCAACCTGTTGTAACAACTTCTTAAATATTTCAAGATGCAAAACAATCATTACAGTGGGAAAAAGATGCGAACTTCTACATGACGGCTGCCAAGATCTGTGTTGTAATCAAATAAAGGTCACTAGGAAAAAATACTAAATAAATCACAGTGATAGGCGCTCTTTGCACCGTAGTTATGGGATCCGCTGTATATAGAAAAATACTATAAAGCTTTAATTATTAATCGTTCATGTATGAGACAAGATATCTGGGGACACCTGCTGGGAGAGGTAGTTTTGGAGGCACCCGGGTTTGGAAACACTGGTCTAACTCCTTGAAGAAGTACTCTCCATCACTAGTCCTACAGCACCACCTGTTTCATTCCAGCAAAGCTGCATCCATATGTTTTATTACTGTAACTGGGTCACGTGATCACCGGCCTTACTGCTTTGCCTATGGGGTCGGGACCTATCTGTAGTATCTCCAGTTCTATCTGTATACTGTTGCTGCTACCTCTATGGGATCAGGGTATATAGTAGTTATTTACATCCCCTCCTGCTCTCTCTGTATACTGCTGCTGCTGCTATCTCTGTGAAATCAGGATATATAGCAGTTATACACATCTCCTACCAGATTTATCTGTTTACTGTTGCTGCTATCTTTGTGGGATCAGAATATATAGTAGTTATACACTTCTTGTCCAGCTCTATCTGTATACTGCTGCTGCTATCTCTGTAGAATCTGGATATATAGTAGTTATACCCTCCCCCTCCAGCTCTATCTGTATGCTGCTGCTGCTATCTCTATGGGATCAGGATATATAGTTTTTATAAACCTCTCCTCCAGCTCTATCTGTATACTGCTGCTGATATCTCTACAGGATCAGGATGTACAGTAGTTATACACCTCATCTCCAGCTCTATCTGTATACTGGTGCTGCTGTCTCTATGGGATCAGGATATGCAGTAGTTATACAACTGCCCTCCAGCTTTATCTGTATACTGCTGCTATCACCATAGGATCAGAATGTACAGTAGTTATACACCTCCCTCATCCAGCTCTATCTGTATACTGCTGCTATCTCTATAGGATCAGGATATATAGTAGTTATACACCTCCATTCCAGCTCTATCTGTATACTGTTGCTGCTATCTCTATGGGAACAGGATATATAGTAGTTATACACCTCCCCTCCAGCTCTATCTGTATACTGTTGCTGCTATCCCGGTGGGATGAAAATATATAGTAGTTATACAACTCCCTGAAGCTATGTTCACAGCTTGTGTTTTTGCAGATTTTTTTCTGTCTTTTAATTTTTATAACTGGATAAAGTACTTTTTTATTTTTTTTTACTGCAATTGTAAAAAAAAAAAAAAAAAAAAAAAAGTCAAAACTGGTTATTTTAACAACAACTTTCTAGAATCACTGTAAAAATATAGCCAAAAAGCAGTAAAAATGTATGAGAACTGCAAAAAAATCAAATGTGTGAACGCAAACTAAAGATTTCAGCTCTTCATAGAACATCCCAATTGTGATTATAGGTCACATCGCTTTTGCTTCATAGCAATATTTCTGCAGCGATTGGACTTGTGTGGGGACTTACACCAGTAAGGAGAGGGATAACCGAAGAATAATACAATGGAGAAATGGTCTCCGGAATTGTTACATCATGAGGAATACAGAAACAGACACGTCAAGGAGAGCTGAGGTTTTTCTGACATGTTATAGACATCTCTCATCTCCACCAAGCAACATGAAAATACACTTTTATACCTGTCAATATTATAAAGAAAAAAAGTATGCCTGCTATATAAGGATGCACCAGTTGGTGGCAGTAGCGCTCACTCTGTAACACAGCAAAAGCTCAAAGGTGTTACTGCAATTTGTGTCTTAGATTTATCAAAACCCGTCCAGAGGAAAAGATGCTGAGCCGCCCATAGCAACCAATCAGATTGACTGTTATGGACAACTTTTCCTCTGGACATGTTTTGATAAATCTCCCCCTTAGATCATAAAATCTATCTATCTATCTATCTATCTATCTATCTCATATCTGTCTCATATCTATCTATCTCATATCTTTATATTTATCTATCTATCTATCTCATATCTATCTCATATCTATCTATTTATCTATCTCATATCTATCTCATATCTATCTCATATCTATATATCTATCTATCTCATATCTATCTATATCATATCTATCTATCTCATATCTATCTATCTCATATCTATCTATATCATATCTATTTATCTCATATCTATCTATCTATCTCATATCTATTTATCTATCTCATATCTATCTCATATCTTTCTATCTATCTATCTATCTATCTATCCGTGTATTTATCCATTCCATATCTATCTATATATTTATTTCAAATCTATCTGTCTAATATCTATCTAGAAATATAGCTATTAGATAGATACATAGATATGAGATAGAAAGATAGATATGAGATATATAGATATTAAATAGATAGATAGATATGAGATAGATATGAGATAGATATGAGATAGATAGATATGAGATAGATAGATAAATATGAGATAGATATGAGATAGATGGATATGAGATAGATAGATAGATAAATATGAGATAGATAGATAGATAGATATGAGATAGATAGATAGATATGAGACAGATAGATAGATATGAGATAGATATGAGACAGATAGATAGATAGATAGATATGAGATAGATATGAGACAGATAGATAGATAGATAGATATGAGATAGATATGAGATAGATAGATATGAGATAGATAGATAGATAGATATGCTGACATATGGACATGCTGGGGGTTGTAGTCTTACTGCACCCACATGTTGGAGACCACTGTTCTATATGAGATGGTAGAACCTGCAAAAAAAAAAAAAAGAGAGCTGCAAATGGAAAGTGATATTCTGGGCTTTGGCTTGGCCTGCTTCCTTCTGCATCATGGCATACTTCCCTTCTTTGTCCTCCTGATGTGTCTCTTCCCATGTATTTTCTCCTGGGTTGGGCGTGCTGATAGATGTGGATTGGTTCGCTATGCAATTCCTCTGATTTTACAAATTTATATTAATAGCTGGAATCAGACTAGTCATTGAAAAGTATAAAACAAATCTCATAATGAACCTAAATTCTAGAAGGTTCTGATTATCCTTGTGGAGATCCCAACTAGTAGGGCAATGCTTTCTGGGAGAAAACTATGCAAAACAGATCTTTACCATGAGGAGCAAAACGGTCTCTCTGTCGCCACTTATAGGTGACTTACATGTAAATCAATGTCCAACTCTTTAAATAGATTTGAGACATGAGTATCCAGAGATGTAGGTAAGTAGGTAGGTCGTAAGGTACTGTTACAAGGTGGCCACCTATAGGTGGCATTAGAGAGGCAGTTTTCCTCCTCCTGGAAACGATCTGTTTTGCATGGTTGTCTCCCCGAGAACAAGTGTATGGTAGTGGTCTCCAAATTGTGGACCAATGGCTGTCCGGGCATACGGGGAGTTGTAGTTTTGCAACTTATGGTGGTCAACAGTTTGGAGACCACTGTCTGGTAAAGAAGAAAGTGTATGATCCCCACAGAACCCAGTTTTATCTATCTACTACAAATGGTCAAAGTGATTGGTGGCAGATGTCTAGGGGGTAGTCCAGATCTGTCCAGACCCCTCCACCATCTCCTCGGATATGGACTCCAGTGTATCAGTGATGTCTTAAAGTCCATCAGATCCTGTGGCTTGGGGGGGAGGGGGGCAGGTACACTTAATGTAGCCCCCATAGAAATAAGTCATTGGGTGTTAAACCTGGCGATTGTGGAGCCCACCGCAACATTGGTGACTTGTTGTTCCGGGCCTGGTCAATCCAACATTCTGAGAGACATTCAGGTATCGGTGAACATCCATCCATAATGTAACGTGCCCAACAATTGGGATTTTGTCTGGGCAATTCCTCCAACCAGACATAGAAGTGGTAGAGTTTGTCCAAAGTGGGTGTTGTGGGTGTGTTCCTGGTTATATTGGTGGTGTTCAGGTTGCAGGACTACAATGTCCCAATTTTGGCCTACAAAATTGTTGTTGGACAACTATCTCTGCTGCGCCCACATGGATCTTATCTCCACTGCGACTTTATGTGTTCTGAATAGAGAGAAGAAAACAAAAAGACAGTTGAAATTCAACATGCCCGATCCTGCTCTTCATTGACATTATTTGTCAGAGGAGAGTCCACAGACCCCCCCACACATTGGTTAGCCAAAATTACCATTTGGCCAACTTTTCTCTAATGTGTATGGGGCTCCTGACATGTTGATATGTGTTGGCTGTTGGTTGACTGGAGATCTATCAGCTGCCACCATGCTTGGCACACTAAATTCACAGTTTGGCAGCATAATGGGTGCCATGGTTTAGGCACAGACCCTCTGGGACCATTTCCTAATGCCAATGAGATTGTTCAAAGACTTTGCCAGTTGTAGCCGGCACACTTACCAAGGTTAAAACACTTTATAAACGCCCATTTTTTGGTCTGGTTCGTAGAGTTGTCCTAATTAAATTGGTACTGTTGGCATGTGTGGTGCCCGGGTGAAAGGATGCAATGGGGTTGTTGCAGAGTGGTAGTGTAGGGTATTGGTATTAACCCCATGTTGTCGTGACGCCAGGATACGGTTTCCTTATGGTAATGGTCCTACCGCCAACCGTCCCATGAACGGTAGGGAGAAATAATGGAATGTCCACAGCAGATGTTGATGAAAACCGGAATAAACTTTACTGCATATTTTATGCAACTGCAGGAAACAGAACAGTCTTTGTATAGAGGACCGTAGTTCAGGTTCCTCACAGGTTTGCTGGGACTTCTCAGTGCAATGAGCTTTGGTTTGCTAGCCACTGTGCTACTGGATTTAGGATAATTAAGTTGCAGTAGTCACACAGGATTTTAGTAGTTTTGAGCTGGATGACTCACGGTTTAGTGGCTGCGGAAGATAAGGCTTCAGACCTAGCTTGAATTGATGATTTGTGCTGAGATTATTGCTGCTAGAGAGAATTTAGTGGCAGCAGTCCCTTATATATTAAGGGGGTGGGACCAAGCTCATTGGATAGCCAAACGTGTCAGTCCTGACCTCTGGAACTCTAGGTATATCACATGACCCAAAGGTCCTTAAACCATAGCATAACATAAATCAAAGGCACGTGACCTCTAAGGTCCTATACAGAGGTGCCTTTGTTAATTAAATATATAAATATATACATTAAATATTACAATATTAAGAGGCGACTATTGGTTAGCCTTTCAGGAGAGCCCATTAGCATGGAGGGACTCTGGCTGAGGGGACTCCAGACAAAGGGACAGGACCAAGTCTTGTACCGGGACACCACAGCATGTATGCTTGCATTGTTTTTAGGCCGTAAAAAGGCTAGAAGCTTCCCTGAGTGATGTCTACACATATAACATATATGGGGCTTGGAGCTTGGTATCCAGTGATCTACCTATAAGGGTTAGCGGTTGCTTGTGTCACCAGTGCTTAGGCAACTCAAAGGTTTAGCTATAAGGTTTGGGGAGGAGATGTGGTGGATTTTGCTGTATGTTTTTTAAGCCCATTTTACATATTGTAAGTATTACTGTAAATGTTTCCCAGAATTTATAGCAGTGTGTTTCCCCCTCTCAGCCACTAGAGGGAGTCCATGACATCATTGCATAACGAAATGCTGCACAAAGCGCCGTCTTTTCCCATATTAGAGCTAAAAAATGTGAAAGGAATTAATTTTCCTTTCATTTTTGTTCGGAGACACATTAGATTATGTCATCTTCCTGGAGCTGCTTGGCCTGTATGGAAGGGCAGCCCCGCACAGTACAGTGCACGCTTTACAAACACACAAACTGCGACAGGAAAGCAGAAGAAACGTATATTGGGTTTAGATGAGCAGAAAATACACTTCGTCTCAAAGCCTCATTGTAAGGAATAGTTTTAGTTTTTTTTTTTAGACTTCTCCTTCAGGTGGGTTCACTTGGGAAGACAGGGGGATAGTGCAGCAGCTGAGGCCTGGAAAGTCATCAAAATATAAGGTTTTTACAGTAGTGTCTTTCTTTAGAAATGTTGGGGGCTTAAAGGGGTACTCCGCAGCTCAGTGTTTGGAACAAACTGTTCTGAACACTGGAGCCGGCGCTGGGAACTCGTGATGACATAACCCCGCCCCCTCATGACATCACGCCCCACCCCCTCAATGCAAGTCTATGGGAGGGGGCGTGGCGGCTGTCACGCCCCTTCCCATAGACTTGCATTGAGGGGGCGGGATGTTATGAGGGGGCGTGGCTATGATGTCACAAGCTCCCAGCACCGGAGCTGAGCAGCGGAGTACCCCTTTAAGTATCCATACATGTCCAACCAGATTTCTGTAGAGCACTGGGAACAACTCCTTGTTTCCAGGATCAGTGTGGGTCCTAAATGCTCCCCACTAACCAGTGAAGAAGGAACACCCTTATTCCAAGGATTAGTGTAGGTCCCAAATGCTATCTGTTAACCAAAGGATACTGAGCACCCTTGTTCCTGGGATCGGTGTGGGTCCTAAATGGTCTCTGCTGACCAATGGGTACTAAGAATCCTTATTCTGAGCATCAGTGTGGGTCCTAAATGATCTCTGTTAACCACTGGGGATCAAGCACCCTTGTTCCTGGGATTAGTTTGGATCCTTGAAGCTCTCTGCTGACCAATGGGGACTGAATACCCTTGTTCCCGGCATCTTTGTGAGTCTTAAAGGGTACTACGCCCCTGGACATCTTATCCCCTATTCAAAGGATAGGGGATAAGATGTCAGATCACGGGGGCCCCGCTGCTGGGGACCCCCGGGATCTCGGCTGCAGCACCCACCTGTAAGGCTTCCGACAACGCTGGAGGCTTTGGATCCCGACCCCAATGGCGGAAGAGCGTGACGTCACGACTCCGCCCGGTGTGACGTCACGTCCCACCCCCTCAATGCAAGTCTATGGGAGGAGACATGACGGACCTCCCATAGACTTGCATTGAGGGGGCAGGGCGTCATGTCACACGGGGCGGAGTTGTGACGTCACGCTCTTCCGCCATTGTGGTCAGGATCCGAAGCCTCCATCATTGCCAGAAGCCGTACAGGTGGGTGCTGCAGCTGAGATCCCGGGGGTCCCCAGCAGCGGGTCCCCCTGCGATCTGACATCTTATCCCCTATCCTTATCCCCTATCCCCTACACGTCTAGGGGTGGAGTACCCCTTTAAATGGTCTCTGCTAACCAGTGCAAAACAAGCACCCTTGTTCCTGGGATCAGAGTCCTAAATGCTGACCAATAGATACTGAACATCCATATTCTAAGCATCAATGTGGGTCCCAAATGATTTCTGTTTACCACTGTGGAGTTAGCACCCTTGTTCCTGGGATCAAAGTGGGGCTCAGCTAACCCATGGGGAATCAATATGGGTCCCAAATGCTCTCTCCTGACCAATGGTGATCGAGCATCCTTTTTCCCAGGTCAGTAAGCTCAGCTGACCAAAGGGGAACCAAGCACCTTTGTTCCTAACTAATAAGGGCCAAGCACCCTTATTCCTGCAATAATTTTGGGTCCCATCAACCGCTCTGTTAAAAATGCTAAAAAATCCAAGCGAAGACACATGGACCTGCATAGGGAAAACTGCCTAAATTTGAGTCCTTCAACCCCTCAAAAATGTTAACCAGTTTCGCCTGTACTGTTTCTTTAAAAAAAAAAAAAAAATCGAATTAATATAACAGGAAACAGGAACTGAACCCAAGACTAAATCCGGTTCCCATGTTCTTTAGCTGTAACCAGAAGAACTGGTGACAGTATCTATTTGTGCCACCAACCCTTCACCAGTAGGTGCCAACATTGGGTCTCCACAGTTGAATGGAACTCCTGTATTGTCACCCATGTCTTGTAATGTTAGTTGCTATACAACAGATAAAACATATTTGGGCTTTGCTTAGCAATACAGTTCACAGGTTTTAAGCGACAAGATTCTTGGTAATAAAGTTGTCCCTCGTGGTTGGTGGTGTGACTTTGTAAGAAAAGAGATGCGGTACTGGTGACCACCATTGCAATCCATGAACATCAGTGATCACCATACTGTGAGAGTCTCACGGGAGCCCAGGTAAAGGTGAATCTATGAGAGGATAGGTGTATGTTTACTAAGTAAATATCCTGTTCTCCCTCAGGGTAAACAGGATGACGGGACTAAGGAAAAAGGCCCAAAGGTCATCTTTAAAAAGAGAAGCAGAGCTTCATATTGTATTATTAATATCAGTTGTTTTTACCAAGGCTGTGGAGTCGGTAGATAAATGTTCCGACTCCGACTCCGGAGTTTTTTGTACTTCCGACTCCGACTCCTCTGTATTAATATGCAAATATATTTTATACATTCCTTGAAGGAAAGAAAGGCAACATACATGTCATTACCACAGGACTACTGGCTGGGAAGCCAACAGTCTACTGTATTGAACAGTTTATAGCTTTCCAGCATCCGGAAGTTATTTTTACGAACGATGTGTGCGGGCTTCCGTGTTCAGGGCTGCCCCTTGTGATGTCACGCCCGCCCCCTCAACGAAAGTCTATGGGAGGGGGCGTGACAGCTGTCACACCCCCTTCCCATAGACTTTCGTTGAGGGGGCGGGCGGGCATGACGTCACTAGGGGGCGGGCGTGTCGTCACGAGGGGCGGGCCCTGAACACAGATGCCCGCACACACATCGTTCGGAACAATAACTTCCGGACGCTGAAAAGCAGAGCTCCGACAGTAAGGTAATGGAGTACCCCTTTAAGCGAATGACAAAAGGGAAACAAAGTTTTATAAAATGAAAATGTTGTTAATTTAATTTTAAGTTTTTCCAATGGTTTACAGCTTCAGTCTTGAACTATTGACCCTCCATTCCCTTCACTTATACAAGTGTCTCTAGTCCTGCAAAAAACATATTTACTTAACCCCTTATCAGTGAGAGGCTAGGTTACCCATTGGTTCCCTGTAACAGCAGAGCACAACACTATGGAAAGTATAAGTATTGCCGCTCCTAATTGTGCGTTGCGTGCCATATAGTGAAGCACATGAAAAGCTTCTTCACAGTCACTTAACGTGTTCGTTTTGCGGTTACATGAGGCACTGCATGCACTGGTCTTTATTCTTAAAGTAGAGAAGTCATTAAACTTGCTTTTTTTTTAAATTCCAATCTCAATTTGTTAGGAGTTGGAGTCGGAGTCAGTGCATTGTTTGCCGACTCCGACTCCAGGTACCCAAAATTTCGTCCGACTCCTCGACTCCAACTCCACAGCCGTGGTTTTTACAATATAAAAACTGGTAGACACCCTAAAAAAAAAGACTAATTTTAATCAATCCCCAACCACTGACTTTCTGGACCCATGGACAGACAGGAAATGGCTAAAATTGCCCGCTCAACCAATGACTGGCTGAGAAGGTTTTTTTGTTGAGGACAGTGATTGGCTGAGAACATATTTCCTGTATGTCACCAATAAAACAGGTAGGGATCGGTGAGCATCAGAATGACAGTGACAGAAGATCAGGCAGGTAAATTATGTTTTTATTTTTATTTTTCAAACCCTGGCTAAATACAGTACTTAAAGCGGATGTAAAAAAAACTAAATAACCCCTTTAATTTGAGAAATCTTTAACCTTTCATAATTACATTTTATTATCATTTCTTATGGAAGCTTCTACTTCTACTGTTGGACTAGATTTCCTATGGTCGACAAGACGTGTGCACATCCACTTCATAATCTTTGCACACAAAGATCTAATAGGTTATTTTAGATGAACTCATAAGATATACCCTAGTGGTCAGTGATTGACTCTTAAGTCATATCCAAATGGGTTGTTTTGCCTTAGGCTATTAGCTTGGTCTCTGGTGAACCAGTCAAACTTGGCAGGTCTAGAGAAGGCCAAAATCTTATTTCTGATCGGGGATCTGAGTGTTTGTTCCATTATTTATTTATTTTACTTATTTTTTTTTTTTACCAAATCTAGAAAAAGATCTATAAAGGTTTTAACTGATTAGAGTCCATTGATGGAGGACAAGAAACTGGACGTAGAGTGTTTTGACCAAGTTTAATTTTATATGGTGGAAGATTGTATTTCTCATTCTCTTTTTATTTCTGATCCTCTGTGTCAATGAGTCACACAATATATTTTATAGAATCGTACAATATTCCAACTGTAGATTTAGAAACCTGCCCAGTGCGCTCCACTGACTAGCACTATAGTCTTATTCGGTTGGCTGAACCGTAAGTGACTTTGTAGTAGGGATGTGCACAGACATTTTGGTGGGCAGGGACTTAAAGGGGTACTTCGCTGCTCAGCGTGTGGAACAAACTGTTCCGAACGCTGGAGCTGGCGCCGGGAGCTCGTGACGTCATAGCCCCACCCCTCATGACGTCACACCCGCCCCCTCAATGCAAGTCTATCGGAGGGGCGTGACAGTCATCACGCCCCCTCCTATAGACTTGCATTGAGGGAGCGGGTGGGACGTCATGAGGGGCGGGGCTATGGCATCACAAGCTCCCGGCTCCAGCATTCAGAACAGTTTGTTCCAAACGCTGAGCAGCGGAGTACCCCTTTAAGTAAAAAAAAAAGGGCAATTCTCATAGTTTAAAAAATGCATGTGCTGCAAAGAGTGGTTGTGACGTCCCGCTCAAGAACAACTTCTATAACGGTAGGCCATGTATACATACACTTTGGCTGTGCCTGTGATTTTATTTACATAGAACATGTGACAGATGCCCTTTAAATATAAGATATGCCTATTAAAGAGCAGGCGCAGAAAAGGGGCAGGGGCTGAAGCCACCCTTTAAGCCTATGTATGCATGTCCCTGCTCAGGAGAGATAGTTGTCAGCAGATGAATGTTCATTTGACAGCTATCTGTTGTGTATGGCCAACTCTTGGGCAACTACTCTGGTGCCATATTACCCTACTCCATCAAGAGTGGCACGTGGTAAAAAGTCCCCATTGTTAAAATGAAAGCTTGGTGGTCCTTACACAAATCTGATTGACTGGCATCCGTTTCTGGCTCAGGTTGACCCTCCAGTCATCTGACTTTGGTTTATAATTCTGGTTTTGTGTCTTGGCTGGAATACATCTCTGGTGCAATAAAAGGAACGGTAGATAAAAAAAAATAGAGATCTGGTGCTCTAGGTCTAAAAATATATAGACACTGATAATATAATACTGGATAAAATGGGTACTCTTATTAAACATCATTTTTTTTTTTTATTAAATAGATTATGCCTAAACAAAACTGTTTCTAATATATGTCATTTTTAAAAAAATCTATCTTTCACTCTTTAATTTACATTTGAAATCCTGGCCTCTAGGTGTCACCCTACATGGTCCAGGAATCATTTCCCACATCCCCCCCCCCTCACGTCAAGCACGTACGGACCACTGCTGGCCGGGCAGCGTGGTCCAAAATGCGCGTCCTCAACTCGCTCTCTGCCTGTATATGAAACAGGCAGAGAGCGAGCACAGTGCTCGTGCGTGTGGCGTGCAAAATATAAATATCCCCACCCCCTGCATCTCCCCCCTCTCATTGCAGCCATCCCTGCCCTGTACTCCGCCTGTATGTGTGCTCCCGAGAGGGAGAGCAGCATACAGGAAGACGGGCGGAAGATGGCCGGCCAGGCTTCAGATAACGTTGCGCCTTCCGGGCCACGCCCACTTCCTGCCCTCGCAAAGAGCTTAAAGGGGTATTCCGGCGCAAAGACATCTTATCCCCAATCCAAAGGATAGGGGATAAGATGCCTGATCGCGGGGGTCCCGTTGCTGGGGACCCCCGTGATCTTCTACACCGCACCCCATTAGAATAAGCCCCCAGAGCATGCTCGCTCCGGGTCTGATTACTGGTGATCACGGGGACGGAGCATAGTGACATCATGGCTCCGCCCCATGTGACGTCACGCTCCGCCCCTCAATGCAAGCCTATGGAGGGGGCGTGACAGCTGTAAACACCCCCTCCCATAGGCTTGCATTGAGGGGACGAAGCGTAACTTCACACGGGGGCAGAGCCGTGACGTCACTATGCTCCGTCCCCGTGATCGCCAGTAATCAGACCCAGAGCGAGCACCCACCGGGGGCTGATTCTAACGGGGTGCGGCGTGGAAGATCACAGGGGTCCCCAGTGGCGAGACCCCCCGCGATCAGGCATCTTATCCCCTATCCTTTGGGTAGGGGATAAGATGTCTTAGTGCCGGAGTACCCCTTTAACACTGAGCTACCGAAAATGCTATTAGAAAGGTAATTAAATTGGGTTTTACATAAAAATGAATACAGGGATAGAGGTAGGAGGAGGATTAGGGAAAGTTGAGTTAATGATAGCTACTCTTTAATGAGTAAAAATGGATAGTAAATTAAATAAATAAACAAATAGATAATCCACCCGCAGGGCCCTTGTGGGTGAATAGATGATAGCAAGTCACAAAGAATCAAATAAAATGGTGACACCAGATAAAATAAATGCATACAATGTACAAAAATGATATGATATATATAAAATGTACCACAACTAAACACCGGGATATTAAAATAATGATACATGGTGGGATACATAAATAATAACTCCCACGTTGGTATTTAATATATATTAGATCAGTCCTGTAAGGAAATAAATAAATATGGAAACGCTGCAGGTATCCACATTTAGTGTCCGTAACTCCTGTAAAGAAAAATGCTTCCAGATATATAACTGTGCGCATCCAGATGGGGAATAGAAAGTTTTTTTTTATTGCGGAGACAGGTACAGCTCACAGTCTAAGATAAGTCCTGCTCGCACATTAAAGGGGTATTCCAGGATTTTTTTTATTGGACTATGCTACAGGGGCTGTAAAGTTAGTGTAGTTGATAATATAGTGTCTGTACCTGTGTGTGACGGTTTTCTCACAATTCTTGTGTGATTTTAACCACAATATTAATTTTTCCAGCATACAAAAATGACTGTTGTCTCAGATTTTTCCCAGCTTGCAATGCGGCCGAGACCTGACATCACTAGTCAGCTGATGACAGGGAGCCTGTCTGCTTCAATGGGTGGAGGGATCAATCTGCAACTAATGCAACAGCTGTAGGCACCCTGATTGAAAGCCACAGGTCTTTTGAAGGCATGCAGCTTATTTATGTTTCAGTGGGTGGGGTGGCTGATGTGTGGGAGGGAGGAAAATGCAATTATGGGATTTGTAGGCAAAAAAGAAAACTCAAACAGGAAATACCAGTTCACAAAAAGATAGTATGGTAATCTCACAACATAGCCATTTAGCCCCAAGACAAGCACAGATCCTTCCTAAGCATGTCCATTACTGTCTGCCAGGTACGTACTAAAATCTCCTTATGGTGGAGAACCCCTTTAAAGTCCTACAAATAGATAAGGTATGGTACACAGTACCGCTCACTCTTAGATGTATGTACCAGTCCTCCCTGGTTCTTGCACTGGGATCTCCCATGTGTCTATATATTTTTAGACCTAAAGCACCAGATCTCCATTTTGTATCTATCTTTCCTTTTTTGCACCAGGGGTATCTGGTTAGCTCGGTCTGATTAATTGGGTCTCGTTCTGTGAGCCATCCCTTTCTGTTATTAGACTGAATACATCCCTCGTTATGACTTTGTCTTCTACTACTCCGGTAATAATTTTAGTTCCAACATCCTAGAACCTCCACCAGTTGAGAGATTATTTGGAAGATCATGACCTAGAAATTATTGTGCAACAAATACCATATTTATGAGCAGGAAATTAGGGTAAAACTAGGAGATTCCTTAAAGGGGTACTCCACTAAAAAAATAAAATAATGTATTTCATATCAACTGTCTCCAGAAAGTTAAACAGATCTGTAAATTACTTCTATAAAAAAAATCTTAATCCTACCAGTACTTTTTAGCTGCTGAAGTTTAGTTGTTCTTTTCTGTCTGAAAGCAGTGCTCTCTGCTGACACCTCTGTCTGTCTCAGGAACTGTCCAAAGCAGGAGAGGTTTGCTATGGGGATTTGCTCCTGCTCTGGACAGCTCCTGGACAGAGGTGTCAGCAGAGAGCACTTTTGTCAGACAGAAAAGAACAACTGAACTTCAGCAGCTGCTCAGTACTGGTAGGATTAAGATTTTTTAATAGAAGTAATTTACAAATCTGTTTAACTTTCTGGAGCCAGTTGATATGAAAAAAATAGTTTTTCACTGGAATACCCCTTTAAAGGGGTACTCCGGTGCTGCAGCGTTCTGGACATTTTGTTCAGAATGCTTGGAGCCGGAGGTTGTGATCATGATGTCATGGCCACACCCCCTTGTGATATCACGATTACACCACCTCCATTCATGTCTATGGGAGGGGGCGTGTCATTTGACACGCCCCCTCCCATAGACATGAATGGAGGGGATGTGGCCGTGACATCACAAGGGGGGCGTGCTTGTGACGTCATGACCACTGCCGCAGGAACCCGCCGTTTGTTTAGGACGCCAGGTGCGGCGGGATGGCCATAACAGCGGGAACCCCACGATCAGACATCTTATCCCCTATCCTTTCGATAGGGGATATGATGTCTACCAGCGGAGTACCCCCTTTATACTCTCAACTTGGGTTGCATCAATGCAAAATGTTCCATTGGCCGGATCGACGAGATGAATCAACACCCTTGGTTCCATTCTCATTGACAAGGTCAACCAGTGTTGGGATTCCACTTCCACTGCAGTTTTTAGGCCAAAGCCAGAAGTGGATCCAGCAAGAAGGATATGATCTTATTTTTAAAGGGGTTATCCAGGAAATAACTTTTTATATATATATATATATATATATATATATATATATATACATATCAACTGGCTCCAGAAAGTTAAACAGATTTGTAAATTACTTCTATAAAAAAAATCTTAATCCTTTCAGTACTTATGAGCTGATGAAGTTGAGTTGTTCTTTTCTGTCTAAGTGCTCTCTGATGACACTTGTCTCGGGAACCGCCCAGTTTAGAAGCAAATCCCCATAGCAAACCTCTTCTACTCTGTGCAGTTCCCGAGACAAGCAGAGATGTCAGCAGAGAGCACTGTTGCCAGACAGAAAACAACAACTCAACTTCAGCAGCTGATAATTATTGAAAGGATTAAGATTTTTTTAATAGAAGTCATTTACAAATCTGTTTAACTTTCTGGAGCCAGTTGAGATATATATATATATATATATATATATATATATATATATATAAAGTTTTTTCCTGGATTACCCCTTTAAATCCACTTCTGGCTTTGGCTCAAAAAACTGCAGTGGAACCCCAGCATTATAAATGCATGTCCTTGATGCTATGCCTAATGTGACTTATCTGACGTTATTTGTTGACCAATTTGCACCTGAATATTTCATAATAAAGTAGGTAAGGAGAGATGGGTGGTGTTTCCTCGAAGTTATCAAGTTCAGATCTCCACTTATCTAATTCATCTCCATCCTGTTCGAGGAAACTTTTATTCAGTTTCTAAGAAGCGTTTGATTATAAATGAGTCAAGTACAGTATGTGGGTTTATTGCTGAGGGAACATCCCTTCACTTTATTTGCCTCTGATATATTTTTTGTCATTTTTGTGTTTAATGAATAAACAATTGGTATACAAGCTGCTAAAGTGCTCACTGAGCCAGAAGGAGGTTCACAAACACCTACTTAAAGGGGTACTCCACTGGAAAACATTTTCTTTTTAATCAACTGGTGCCAGAAAGTTAAACAGATATGTAAATTACTTCTATTTAAAAAAAAAATCCCAATCCTTCCAGTACTTATCAGCAGCAGTATAATATACAGAAAGTTATTTTCTTTTTGAATGTCCTTTCTGCCTGACCACAAGTGTTCTCTGCTGACACCTCTGTCCACGTCAGGAACTGTCCAGAGCAGGATAGGTTTGCTATGGGGATTTGCACCTGCTTTGGACAGTTCTTGACATGGACAGAGGTGTCAGCAGAGAGCACTGTGGTCAGACAGAAAGGATATTAAAAAAAAGAAAAGAACTTCCTGTGTATTATACTGCAGCTGATAAGTACTGAAAGGATTGGGATTTTTTTTTTTAAATAGAAGTAATTTACAAATCTGTTTAACTTTCTGGCACCAGTTGATTAAAAAGAAAATGTTTTCCAGTGGAGTACCCCTTTAAAGGGGTACTCCGGTGGCAAACATTTTTTTTTAATGAACTGGTGCCAGAAAGTTAAACAGATATGTTTTAAAAATCTTAATCCTTCCAGTATTTATCAGCTGCTGTATGCTTCACAGGAAGTTCTTTTCTTTTTGAACTTACTTTCTGCCTGACCACAGTGCTCTCTGCTGACACCTCTGCCCATGTCAGGAACTGTCCAGAGCAGGAGAGGTTTTCTATGGAGATTTGCTCCTACTCTGGACAGTTCCTGACATGGACAGAGGTATCAGCAGAGAGCACTGTGGTCAGACACAAAGGGAATTCAAGAAGAAAAGAACTTCCTGTGGAGCATACAGAAGCTGATAAGTGCTGGAAGGAGTAAGATTTTTAAATAAAAGTCATTTACAAATCTGTTTAACTTTCTGGCACCAGTTGATGAGAAAAAAAAATTGTTTTCCACCGGAGTACCCCTTTAAAGGGGTACTCCGCAGCTCAGCATTTGGAACAAACTGTTCCAAACGCTGGAGCTGACGTTGGGAGCTCGTGATGTCCTAGCCCCGCTCCTTCATGTCGTCCCGTCCCGCCCCCTCAATGCAAGTCTATGGGAGGGGGCGTGACTCTGTCACGCCCCCTCCCATAGACTTGCATTGAGGGGGCGAGGCGTGATATCATGAGAGGGTGGGGCTATGATGTCCCGGTTTGTTCCAAAAGCTGAGCAGTGGCGTACCCCTTTAAGTAAACTGGGATGAACAAGGTTGCTATGGATGTGTTGCCTATCTACCATAAAAGGCTGTAGACCATCATCTGGAACAACTTGGTTACCATAAATGTGTTGTCTAACAACTACAAAAGGCTGTAGACCTATGCAATTTGAGGTGAACATGGTTGCTGTGGATGTTTTTGCCGGGCAACCCGGAAATGTAGTGGTTGTTAGGCCGTGTACTCCTTGGGAAGAAGTATGAGTCAAACAAGTCTACCGGTTGGCTCAAAGCTAGACCGGCATTGTCAATCATCGTGGATGGAGAAAGGCTTTCTATTGAATCCAGCAGTCTGGAGATCTCAGCAAGGTCAGACAAGGACACGAGGAAGTGACATTTTTAGGATCACCATCATCCTCTTCTCCCCACCCTCTCAGCCAGGAGAGCAGCTGTGGGCAGCTGATCCAGATGGGAAATGTTTGAAGTCGTCTGAAAATACAATCTCAATCAAATCTCCATGTCTTCGGCCGGCAAGAAAGTTCAGAACACGATTCTGACAAGCGCTCTGAAATATTTCACAACAAAGTCGCATCCTTCTTACATTCCGCTATGTCAAACAAACGCCTTATCTGTCCTTATCTTGGAACAGGAAGTGGAGACTGGAGTCGGGTGTTATAGACAAGTGGTGAGCTCACTGCTCATAGACACTTAGTCTGGTGGTTTTATCCAGCCTTATATATTCAGCTATAAAACCTTCACTAATATTGGCCATAGACGATCCTACAAGGGGCGTTATCGAAATGTAACTGCTTTATTCATAGTATTGTATTCCAACATACCCTCTCAACCGCTATGGTGCCCATGAGAAGTATGAGTATAGTAGCGTGTTCGGGAGGGAGGAATCCCGGCAGGGGTCTCCTATTCTTCCCGCGGGTAACAGTTTCGGCGCTGCAGCGTTACACCGGCGGAGTGGAAATTAGCAGTCAGAGCTTTTTTTTTTTTTAGGTTAATGATCACTTTTTATTACAAAGTCATAAAAAGGATCAGGTATGGACAACGCATTTCGAAGGGTCTCCCTCCTTCATCAGGTCCGCTTTACGAATGGTAAAGCGGACCTGACGGAGGAGGGAGCCCCTCCGAAACGCATTGTCCATACCTGATCCTTTTTATGACTTTTTAATAAAAAGTGATCATTAATCTCAAAAAAAAAAAAAAAAGCTCCGACTGCTAATTTCCACTCTGCCGGTGTAGCGCTGCAGCACCGAAACTGTTACCCGGGGGAAGAATAGGAGACCCCTGCAGGGATTCCTCCCTCCCGAACACGCCACTATATTGCTACCAACCGTCTCTGACGGGACCGACGGCCAGCTGCTCCCGGCACACCTGTCACGCCCGCCCCCTTTCCATAGACTTTCGTTGAGGGGGCGGGCGGGCGTGACGTCACGAGGGGGCGGGCGTGACATCACGAGGGGGCGGCCGCGAACACGGAAGCCCGCACACAGCATTCGGAGTAATGAACTTCCGGACACTGCAAGCGGAGTTCCGAAAGGCAGGGCAGCGGACAACCCCGTTAATGTAGGACTTTTGTGCCCAGAAACGTTTTATGGAAGCCCTCCATGATTTATATAAATGCTCCCTTCTTAATGGCACTATGTCTATCTATGAGGGAGGATCATTGTCGGGGCTCAAGTCCCACAGGAAGGCATGGGAACGGAGTTCCTGCACTTTTTCCACAACAGGAACACGTTCCCATTAGCAGGAGTCCTGCAGGGCCAGCCCTTGAGTGGAAATTTTGGGTGAGTTCCCACACTTTTTTCCCAATGCTTGAACCCTGGTCATTGCCCTGCACCTATTCTTTTGCAATATCATGCAGGAGCTCCTGTCCAGTAGTATGAAGATGACAACTACTTATTAAAACCCAGTTTGGGATTCACAGCTTTAGGGTAGCATCTTACTGGTTTTCTTAAAGGAGTACTCCGCCCCTAGATAAGATGTCTGATCGCTGGGGTCCCTGCTGCACCCGGCGCGACGTTTAGAGCGTCGGGTGCAGGGCCGGAGGCTCATGACATCACGTCCCGCTCGTGACGTCACGGCTACACACCCTCAATGCAAGTCTATGGGAGGGGGCGTGACGGACGTCACGCCCCCTCCCATAGACTTGCATTGAGGGTGTGTGGCCGTGACGTCATGAGCCACCGCCCTGCATCGCCAGTCACCCGGCATGGAGCGAAGTTCTCTCCGTGCATCGGATGTCTGGGGTGTCGCAGCCGAGATCACAGGGGTCCCCAGCGGCGGGACCTCAGCGATCAGACATCTTATCCCCTATCCTTTGGACAGGGGATAAGATGTCTAGGGACTGAGTACCCCAATATCCTTGTTCTGCCAATGTCAAGAGGGGACTAATCCTCTGCCAGTCACCTCTTGCAGCAGCCTATCTTCCCTGAAAAAAAAGGATCGGTTGTTGGCATTGGACATGTCCACTTCACCTCTCCTCTGACTTTATCTGTTGGGGGGAATAGTAGGCACACCCCCAGACGCATAAAATAGTCCATTGGTCCCACCAAAATGGGTGGGTTTCGTCCAACATATTTCTAATTTATATGGCCAGCCTTATCATTACAATGCCTACAACATGGAAATAGATGTCACCAGTCCGAGGCTCCACTTTTCTGTAGACTCCCTATCTTTAGTTGTGCCCATTTTTCAGTTTGTGTACATAGTTGGCATGGGATATTTAGCATGTCAGTGCTGCATGTATTGAGAAATAAAAGCTGGGTGTTGTCATTACATGTGGGTTCTAATATGTGCAATGTGAAGTTACAACATGCCCTACAACTAGAAGTCATTCCGGCTCACTGTATTATTCCACATTTCTCATTACTGTTGTGGGGGTAGATCACTAGTGCAGTCCTATAAAAGAAATAACACAAAGAGTAATAGATATTGACAGCATTTAAAGGGGGTCTCCAAATATATTATAATAATTATTGTGTAATTTTAATATCATATTCAATATATAGATAGAAGATGAACAATGTTTGGCATGTATGTGCTGTTAAAAAAACAATCCAGTGAAGAATTGTTACACTGACTCACATAGTATGGCGCCATCTGGTGTTCAGAATGTATAGTTATGTGCACGTCCACCTTTTGGTTGGCACGCGTTCTCAGTCACTCACCCCACAGTCAGTTCTATGTATAGTGATTCTCTAAATAGCAGCCAACAGGAGTAGGCAATAGAAATTGCTTTCTGTCCTGCTTGTCAGAGAAGGAGCAGAGTCTCTGCAGTGTATGGCAGTATAGCTGAGAAGACTCCGTCTATTGGTAGAGATAGAAGGGTCCATATGGAAAGCTGCCAGAGGGGAAAGGAGACTGATTATGTTCAATCTCAGATCAATCATATAGAATAGGCAATAGAAATTGCTTTCTGCTCTGCTTGTCAGGGAAGGAGCAGAATCTCTGTAGTGTTTGGCAGTATAGCTGAGAAGACTACATCTCCAGGGAGAGAAAGAAGGGTCTGTAGGGAAAGCTGCCAGAGGGGGAAGGAGACTGATTCTGCTCAGTTCGAGCAGATAGAAAAGGCCTTAGAAATTGCTTTCTGCCCTGTTTGTCAGGAAAGGAGCAGTCTCTGCAGTGTATGGCAGTATAGCTCCATCTCTGGTGAGTGATAGAAGGGTCTATATGGAAAGCTGCCAGAGGGGGAAGGAGACTGATTACGCTCAATCTCAGATCAACCCGATAGAATAGGCAATAGAAATTGCTTTTTATGCACTGCTTATCAGGGAAGGAGCAGAATCTCTGCAGTGTGTGGCAGTATAGCTGAGAAGTCTCTGCAGTGCATAGCTGAAAAGACTCCTTCTGCAGTGGTGGAAAAAGGACTATATTAACAGCTGGCAGAAGAAGAAGGAGTCTAATTCTGCTCAGATCTCAGATTGAGCAAATAATATAGGCAATAGAAAAGATAATAGAAACAACATTCTGTCCTGCTTTTCAGGGAAAAAGTCAAATCTCTGCAGTGCATGCAAGTATAGCTAAAAAAGACTCCTACAGGGGGTGAAAGAAGGGACTATATGGAAAGCTGCCAGAGGGGGAAGTAGACTGATTCTGCTTAGATTTCAGATTCAGCAGGTAGATTAGGCAATAGAAAGAACATTCTTCCCTGCATGTCCGGGAAAGAACAACGTTTCTTCAGTGCATGGCATGCTGAGAAGACTTCTATTGCAGGGGGTGTAAGAACTGACTATATGGAAAGCTGCCAGAGGGTGAAGGGAAATGATTCTGTTTTGATGTCACCCTGAGAACCATGTACCTTTGCAAATTGCTTTATAACATCATTTATAGACTTTTGGTATCAATTAAAATCAATAAAGATTTGACACCATTTTTAATCACGGTTTCATATTGACAAATTTTTAAAAACTATTTTTTGATTCATTTCAGCCGCAGTGTTCTCTTTAATTGACCATTGTATAAAAGTGAAATTGTAGAACCACCCGTACCGTAAATAGAACATCACCAGCGCTCAAACTTCCTTTTACTTCTGCCACAATGTGAATATATCTTTTTCTTAGAAATTCTGACGTGAAGCCGATAAACATTGACATGGTGATATAGCAGTAACGTTTCCCTAGAAACAGTCTCTATTTGTGTTTGTTCTACTTAAAGGGGTAACCGTAGCATAGAATGGAACATGGTGCTTTCATGGTATGACTAGAAGACTCCTGTATTACACAGAACTCAGGCTATGAATAAACCGAGAAATTTTAAACGTTTTAAAAAATTTCACTGAAATCTAAAATTAAAAAAAAATTTGTTGGTTATTTTAGACAGTCAACATGTATTGAATAAATAAAGAGTTAGAATGCGAACCGGATCCATTCCCCATTATGTGGTACTACAAAGAATGATCTATGATGCTGCGGGGGGACCCTATTCCTGCTTGCCCAATTTCTTTGCCCCCAAAAATGTTAGGGTTTTCCCAGATAGGAGGAAACCATCCCATAAGGGCATGCCATGCTTATCTTCTTGATCAAGGGGACAGATATGGAGTATCTGGGTATTAAAAAGTACTAAGAGAGGGGTGTGTGTTAATTTCTGATATCACCCCCAATATGAACCCCCTAGATTGATGTATTATTTTAGCCATATTGTTTTAACCGTATCATTTTTGAATTTTGTTTGTACATAATTTATGTTTAATTTACATATATGCTTTTTTTGTGTTGTACTTTATGGTAATGTTCATAATATATTCTATATTCCAGGTCTCAAATGAAGATATTGACAAGTTTGATTGACAAATTGGTCATTGGCCATCAATGGTATGTTATTGGAATAGTTATTCCTGTTCATTTATTATTCTTTTATTCTTTTGTATTATTGTACATCATAATGCAAGATTAATGAGGCTTTGTCACAGGCAGTAGTAATGGCAAGACTTTTTCGGTATTACCCCTGATGAAAAATAAGTAGCCCACCCATACTACATGATATCTTTTGCCAAGCCCTAGAGTTCTACACAGCTGAGTGTGGGAAAGACTTGTCGTGGGTATGCTAATCCAGGAGGGAATTGTAAAGGGATATTCCCAACGTGGATATTAATGGCCCCCTCTGGGACCAGCATATCTCTGGGAATGGGGTTCCCTTTACCTATTCCCAACAGATGTAGAATGAATGGACAAATTGCCACATATGTTTTTCAAGGACAAAATAACTAATTCACCCAATTATTTTAAGTGGTCCATAGTTGACTTTAACCTGTGGTTGACCACCAAGTCAACAATCCATACTGAACTGCCTGAGCCCCAGATTGATTGACGATGCCTGATACCTGCTGATTAGCGCTTCCTGTTCTCCTTCTTGACACAGGAAGTGGTTGCTCAGCCAGTCACAGGTCTCAATGGTGATCTGTCACAGCCAATGACTGACTGAGCAGGTACTTTTTTTTGTTCAGATGGGTACAAAAAAGTTCTAAGCACAATGGACTAGGGGAATATAGCTTCTTTTTTTAAAGCCAGTCTAAGCCAATTTAGAAAAAAAAAGTTGTAGTCCCGTACAGCCCCATGAAGGACTTTTAAGGGTCAAACTTTGACTTACTGGGTAGCTACCTATAAGTGGCAGTAGAAGGATAGTTTTCTTCCTTCTGGAGTAGAGCTAATTTGCATACGCCTTCCCAGTGGAGCATCACCTCAGATTCCCTACCAGTTGCATTTCCACAAGGAGAATCAGTACCTACCGAAGCCTCCAACGGCAGAGGTTTGAGTATATGGACTATGTCAGTGTGTGTCCATGCTATGTAAGAAGATAAACATTGAGTGTGTTACCCTTCATACACATTTTACTATATATCCAGCTTCCTTAAAGTGGTACAAACTGTTCCGAACGCTGGAGCCGGCATCGGGAGCTCGTGACGTCATAGCCCCGCCCCTCATTACATGACTCCCTGCCCCCTGAATGCAAGTCTATGGGAGGGGGCATGACAGCCGTCACGCCCCCTCCCATAGACTTGCATTGAGGGGGCGGGACATGACATAATGAGGGCGCGGAGCTATGACGTCACAAGCTCCCGTTGCATTCGGAAGAGTTTGTTCCAAGCGTTGAGCAGTGGAGTACCGCTTTAAGCATCCAGCATTGGGGAACTAGAGATACTTTGTAAAACTAACACGCATGTTGTTGGGGGTCTTGAGTTATAACTTCTGTCTGAAGCAACTGACAGCCAAGCGCGTACATAGCATAGTGGCAAATCATATGGCTGCTATGGGGCTCTTGTAGAAAAGGGGCCCTATCCTGGTTGGTTTCATTACATTCTCTTTTGGTAAGAAACTGTATAGAACTTCTCTCTCCAGTGACCGGCATTAACATGACCAATGGGTCATGGAAGCAAAGGGAAATTAACACCAGACCCTTTTGTCTTGGGGGCAAAATCAGATGCCATAATAGAAGGCCCATTTCGTTATGTACTATGGAGCCCCGTTCTTCAATGTTCACCAGAAGCTTTTGAATCTCCCAAAATCTCCCCCCACCACCCCGCCCCCAAAGCGATCTGACACTTATCCCCTAGAATAGGTGATATATTTTTCTATCCCGGAGTACTCTTTTAAGCTCCACCCTGGAAATACCCCCAAAATGGCCCAAGCTTCTCATGATTGTCTAGCCATTATTGGGAGTGATGGCTAGTGTGGAATGCTGTTGATCCTAGATAAAGACTAATTGCCGAAAGTTTCTGCATAGCAAATGTCAACCACGAAAGAAGACCTTTTTTTTTTGTTTCCCCTTTTGCACCCTTTCCAAGACCCTTGGACCAATTTCCCACCCTCTTGTGGATGATCTATGCAGAACCATTGAAGAACAGAGATTCTTGCCACTATATGTGATCATCTAGGATGGAACGCCCCTTCAAGGGCCATGAATCAGCCACATGGTCTGCCTTTAGGCTAAGTTCACACTGCCGTTACGCTCTGACCCATTCCATTCTGGGTCGGAGCGCAACTGATCGTCGGATCCCATTGACTTGAATGGGGTGCATCTGGGACAGACCAGCAGTACTTCCTTAAAAGGTTACTCCGGTGTAAAACTATTTTTTTTTTAATCAACTGGTGCCAGAAAGTTAAACAGATGTGTAAATTACTTGTATTTAAAAATCCTAATCCTTCCAGTACTTATCAGCTGCTGTATACTACAGAGGAAGTTCTTTTCTTTTTGAATTTCTTTCCAGTCTGACCACAGTGCTCTCTGCTGACACCTCTGTCCATGTCAGGAACTGTCCAGAGCAGCATTGATTTGCTATGGGGATTTGCTCCTACTCTGGACAGTTCCTGACATGGACAGAGGTGTCAGCAGAGAGCACTGTGGTCAGACAGAAAGGAAATTCAAAAAGAAAAGAACTTCCTGTGGATCATACATCATCTGATAAGTACTGGAAGGATTAAGATTTTTTAATAGAAGTAATTTACAAATCTGTTTAACTTTCTGGCACCAGTTGATTAAAAAAAAAAAATGTTTTTCACCGGAGTACCCCTTTAACCGAAGCACAACGGCAATTAGCCTTTACGTACGTACTGTTTCCCATCTGTTAAAATGGAGAATCCCGTGCACGGACAGGGTTAAATGACATGGCTTCCCGTTCGTACAGATTTGTATACATAAAAACAGCTGCGCAGAATAGGGATCTGGTACAACATGGAAGTTGCTCCTGGCGCCCCTCCCCGATTTCTTTAGCATCCACTGCTATTATTGTGCATCAATCTTTAAACTCCCATTGTTTAAAGGGGGGAAATGGCTTGAAAATTAAAGCATGTTCGCTTTTTTTCTATATTTTATGACTTCCTGCATGAATCATTGTGAGACTTAGTGCCAAATGGTTTCCACTTGATGCTATAAATAGAGCGGCAAATCTATGGAGTCATTGCTCGAATCTCTGCAGGATTGCGCTTCTCATCGGAAAAATTATTTAATAGGACAGAGGGCATCAAAGAGTTACTTTACTGTCAATGTCCGGTCCACCATGATACCGTGCGCTGGACTGCTGGGGATTTCCTATCTCAGCGGAGCGGACACTGTAGCTCTTGTATTCTGCTTGTATAAAAGGAAATGCTCTTTTTCTCCTATCCCTGGAAGAACAAGACAAAATTGAGATGCCCCAGAAGAGTGTTTCCCAACCAGGGTGCCTCCAGCTGTTGCAAATCTACAACCCCCAGCATGCCCGGACAGCCGTTGGCTGTCCGCACATGCTGGGAATTGTAGTTTTGCAACAGCTGGAGGCACCCTGGTTGGAAAACACTGCCCAAGCTAAAATAGACCCTTAAAATTTAAAGGGGTACTCCGGTGGAAAACTTTTTTTTTTTTTTTTTAATGAGCTGATGCCAGAAAGTTAAACAGATTTGTAAATTACTTCTATGAAAAAATCTTTACCCTTTCAGTACTTTATAGCAGCTGTATTCTACAGAGGAAATTCTTTTCTTTTTGAATTTCTTTTTTTTTGTCTTGTCCACAGTGCTCTCTGCTGACACCTCTGTCCGTGTCAGGAACTTTCCAGAGTAGCATAGGTTTGCTATGCGGATTTTCTCCTGCTCTGGACAGTTCCTGATACGGGCATCAGGTGTCAGCAGAGAGCACTGTGGATAAGACAGTAAAGAAATTCAAAAATAAAAGAATATCCTCTGTAGCATACAGCTGCTAAAAGGTACTGGAAGGGTAAAGATGTAATAGAAGTAATTTACAAATCTGTTTTTATTTCTGGCACCAGTTGATTTAAAAAAAAAAATGTTTTCCACCAGAGTACCTCTTTAACAACGTATTTTATTTTTCTCACGCCTTTTTTTTTTATTTTATTTTTTATAAATCAATTTTGGAAGAAAATGACTGTGTGAAAATAAAATAGTTGTTAAACGGGATATCCAACATAAGATGATTTTATTATGTACCTGGCAGACAGTAATGGACATGCTTAGGAAGGATCTGCGCTTGTTGTTGTGAGATTACCATAACATTGTGGCTAGCTTTTTGTGAACTGGTATTTCCTGTTTGACTTTTCTTTTTTTGACTACAAATCCCACAATTCCATTCCCCTCTCTCCCACACATCAGCCACCCCACCCATTGAAACATAAATGATCTGCATCCATTCAAAAGACCTGTGGTTTTCAATCAGGGTGCCTACAACTGTTGCATTAGTTGCAGATTGATCTCTCTCCCACCAAGCGATCGCTCCACCCATTGAAGCAGACAGGCTCCCTGTCATCAGCTGACTAGTGATGTCAGGTCTCGGCCGCATTTTAAGCTGGGAAAAATCTGAGACAACAGTCATTTTGTATGCTGTTAAAAATAAATATTTATGGTTAAAATCACAGAAGAATTGGGAGAAAACCGTCAAACACAGGTACAGACACTATATTATGAACTACACTAACTTTACAGCCCCTATAGCATAGTCAAATAAAAAAAAATTCCTGGAATACCCCTTTAAGTAAATTAGTTCGAAGGCTGAGGTTCCCATTAAGGAGTGTTTGTTTTGTATGTTGTTTTCATTTTATGCAAAACAAGGAGCGGGTTCAAAGCACAGAAAAAGGAGCAAGTCTCTCCATCTAATATGTTTTTTTTTCCTGTTTTTTGGATAAATATAGTGACTAAAATACTATGTGTAAACTCAGGCTTGTTAAAAAAAATAAAAATAAAACGTTTTTTTGATGGTGGTTTGCAACATGTAAAAAAAAATTGTATTTATTACCGTTTTTGACAAAAACTGCCATTTAAAAATGCCATTGAAGCGCAGGGGAAAATTATTCAAAATCACATGTAACATCAGACTTGTACTGCACCCTGCAGAATATAATTACTAAATATGCCTTATATGTACAAGAAAATCACTACTATAACACAGCCCCTTATATACATGGATATATCTGCTATAATACTGCCTCCTATATACAAGAATATAACTACTATAATACTGCTCCTATATACAAGAATATAACTACTATAATACTGCACCTATGTACAAGAATATAACTACTATAATACTGCTCCTATATACAAGGATATAACTACTATAATACTGTCTCCTATGTACAAGAATATAACTACTATAATACTGTCTCCTATGTACAAGAATATAACTACTATAATACTGCACCTATGTACAAGAATATAACTACTATAATACTGTCTCCTATGTACAAAAATATAACTACTATAATACTGCTCCTATATACAAGGATATAACTACTATAATACTGTCTCCTATGTACAAGAATATAACTACTATAATACTGCTCCTATGTACAAGAATATAACTACTATAATACTGTCTCCTATGTACAAGAATATAACTACTATAATACTGCACCTATGTACAAGAATATAACTACTATAATACTGTCTCCTATGTACAAAAATATAACTACTATAATACTGTCTCCTATGTACAAGAATATAACTACTATAATACTGCTCCTATATACAAGAATATAACTACTATAATACTGCTCCTATATACAAGGATATAACTACTATAATACTGCCTCCTATGTACAAGAATATAACGAATAGAATACTGCTCCTATGTACAAGAATATAACTACTATAATACTGCTCCTATATACAAGAATATAACTACTATAATACTGCTCCTATATACAAGGATATAACTACTATAATACTGCCTCCTATGTACAAGAATATAACGACTAGAATACTGCTCCTATATACAAGAATATAACTACTATACTACTGCCTCCTATGTACAAGAATATAACTACTATAATACTGCCTCCTATGTACAAGAATATAACTACTATAATACTGTCTCCTATGTACAAGAATATAACTACTATAATACTGATCCTATATACAAGAATATAACTACTATAATACTGCTCCTATATACAAGAATATAACTACTATAATACTGTCTACTATATACAAGAATATAACTACTATAATACTGTCTACTATATACAAGAATATAGCTACTATAATACTGCTCCTATATACAAGAATATAACTACTATAATACTGCTCCTATGTACAAGAATATAACAATCTCATAGGCATGAATGGAGGGGGCTTGGCGGCTGTAGTCGCCAGTCAATTGGCATGGTGCGGAGTTCGCTCCGTGCATGGATGACCGGGGTGCCGTGCCAGAGATCGTGGGGCTCCCCAGTGGCAGGACCCCCACAATCAGACATCTTTTCCCCTATCCTTCGGACAGGGGATAAGATATTTTTTGCTGGAGTACCCCTTTAATGAAGAGACAGGGGTGCAATAAAGAGACAGACTGGTTTAATGAAGAGACAGAGGTGTGTAATGAAGTGACAGCAGGGTATAATGAAGAGACAGGTGTGTTATAAATAGACAGATGAATTTAATGAAAAGATAGTGTGTAGTGAAGTTCCAGGGATATGTAATAAAGAGACAGGGCTGTGGAATTGAAAGACAGGGGTGTGTAATGAAGAGATAGAAGGGTGTAATGAAGAGGCAGTGATGTGCAATGAAGAGAGGGGACTGTAATAAAGAATCAGGGGAGTGTAATTAAGAGACAGGGGAGTGTAATGAAGAGAGGGGAGTGTAATGAAGAAACAGGAGAGTTTAATGAAGAGACAGGGGAGTGTAATGAAGAGAAAGTGATGTGTAATGAAGAGAGGGGAGTGTAATGAAGAAACAGGGGTGTGTAATGAAGAGACAGGGGAGTGTAATGAAGAGGCAGTGATGTGTAACGAAGAGAGGGGAGTGTAATGAAGAAACAGGGGAGTGTAATGAAGAGACAGGGGAGTGTAATGAAGAGACAGGGTAGTGTAATGAAGAGGCAGTGATGTGTAATGAAGAGAGGGGAGTGTAATGAAGAAACAGGGGAGTGTAATGAAGAGACAGGGGAGTATAATGAAGAAACAGTGATGTGTAATGAAGAGAGGGCAGTGTAATGAAGAAACAGGGGAGTGTAATGAAGAGACAGGGTTGTGTAATGAAGAGGCAGTGATGTGTAATGAAGAGAGGGGAGTGTAATGAAGAAACAGGGGTGTGTGATGAAGAGACAGGGGAGTGTAATGAAGTGGCCATCTGTATCTGCATGGTGGACAAGGAAACTATGGAAGCTGCTGGTGCATGTCGGGTGATCAAATGAATCCTCTCTACTGGTGGTCTGCCTGGGTTGCCCGGATCCTGTTCACCTTGGGTATATACAATCACCTAACCACTGACCCAACACCTCCTATCAGCTTGATCAGAATGGCCTAGATGGGGACCGACATATCTTTGAATAGACCATCTTACTTCACTCAGTCCAGTGATGTGGCCCTCTCTATGCCTCTCACCTGGGGGAAATGTCTTTGAGTGCGTCACAGAGCCATGACTACCACAGAGCCATGACTACCACAGAACCATGACTACCACAGAGCCATGACTACCACTGAACCATGACTACCACAGAGCCATGACTACCACAGAGCCATGACTACCACAGAGCCATGACTTCCACAGAACCATGACTTCCACAGAGCCATGACTACCACAGAGCCATGACTACCACAGAACCATGACTACCACAGAACCATGACTACCACAGAACCATGACTACCACAGAGCCATGACTACCACAGAGCCATGACTACCACAGAACCATGACTACCACAGAGCCATGACTACCACAGAACCATGACTACCACAGAGCCATGACTACCACAGAGCCATGACTACCACAGAACCATGACTACCACAGAACCATGACTACCACAGAGCCATGACTACCACAGAGCCATGACTACCACAGAACCATGACTACCACAGAGCCATGACTACCACAGAACCATGACTACCACAGAGCCATGACTACCACAGAGCCATGACTACCACAGAGCCATGACTACCACAGAACCATGACTACCACAGAGCCATGACTACCACAGAGCCATGACTACCACAGAACCATGACTACCACAGAACCATGACTACCACAGAGCCATGACTACCACAGAGCCATGACTACCACAGAACCATGACTACCACAGAGCCATGACTACCACAGAACCATGACTACCACAGAGCCATGACTACCACAGAACCATGACTACCACTGAACCATGACTACCACTGAACCATGACTACCACAGAACCATGACTACCACAGAGCCATGACTATACTGTTTATTTTGTAGGTTTCAAAAGTGGTCTGGTGCAGGAGATGGACTAAATGTAGCCACCAGTAGGCTAGCAGAAGCCATACTTGACATAGTGTTTTAAAAATTGGTAGCAGGATACTGAGGAGACACAGATAGAAGTCTATGGCCCAGGAGAGGCGACGGGCCGTACAGTGTGCAGCAGCATGCATGTCCCAGGCAGCGTACAAACTCCAGCCTACTGGAGGGCCAGGCAAAAATGAATGGATGTCGATATTCATACATCATCTCCAGGAACAGGAAGCAGCCTGGAGGAGATCCTATGGAACACATAGGGATAAGATTTGCAGTGCCACCTCGTTCCTTTGCTGGAACGTCTCTTCATGGTCACGGCTGCCTCTATATGTCAGCAATGTGCGCACTTGAAGGAAAATATGACTCATTTGTTTTTGCCAGTTAATAACCAACTTCCCCATTAAACTAATAGCATAAGACAACACACCGCGGTGCCCACGAGCGATAAGGAGATGACTAATGTTGCCACTCAGTCCGTCTATAGGTGTCTCCTCCAAATGTCCCCGCTGGTTCTTGTGATGTCTATAGTCTCACTATCTCTGTTCTGCTCCTACTCTGTCCTTGCTGCTTTGAATAGTTCAGTTATTGCCGCTGGGAGCGATAAGCCTGGAAGTTAAGATAGCTACTGCGCTTTTAAGTCCCTATGAAGGAAGGCGGCTTGCCTGTGATGTTGATACCCTGGGCAAGGACAGAGGCTGGACACCCAGCTGACCGGCTTAATCAGTAATAGGCCTCTCTGTGGATCAGATGATCACTGTAGCATGTGTTCCCCACACCTGCTGTTCCTAGGGCAGGTGAATAAACGCTTGCTCCTCTGGACTACCTGTAGGAGAGATACAAAAGTTCAACGCACTTGAACGGTGCACTAGAACTCCCGAAAACCTTCCCTCGCTGAACACTTTCGCCTAAGTTTGTTTCATGCTCTTAACATTTTGATGGTTGCTCCTCATCATACAAGAAGTCAATGTGTGAGAGTCCATTATTTCAGAATGTGCCTTGGTCCTTAGTCCCTAGAGTAAAATAATCACTTTCTGGCTCTCCACCTTGTTGGACCCTCGCGACCAGCACAAAATGGGGGACTTTTTTAAACCCACTGAGAGGGAGGACAAACTGATCTACTACAGACAGATCCTACGTAGTCAGTTGGCCGATGCCTATCTGCGCCATCGTCCATCCTCTCACAGGTCTGACTCGGGGGGCCTCTGCACACACCTTCCACTGCCATGGCTGCTGGGGAGGGGAGGGGTGGCAGGAGCAGTACCAGCTCCATCAGCAGCAGCCTGAGTCTACAGTCGCTGATGAGTAGCTTTCTTCACACATGGTGAAGCAACTCATCAGCAGCAGGTAGACCTGGAGCAGGACCTGAACCAGCAGGTGGTGGCATACCTTGACATGGCCATGCCAACAACCATTGAAGATCCGCTGGACTTCTGGGCAGCCACACTTGATTTGTGGCCACAACTAGCAGAGTTTGTCCTGGAAAAGCTGTCCTGCTCGGCCAGTAGTGTGCCATCAGAGCGGGTGTTCAGTGGGGCGGGGGCCATAGTAACCCCAAGGAGAACTCGTCTGTCCACAAAAAATATGGAGAGACTGACCTTTGTGAAGATGAATCAGGCATGGATCAGCCAGGATTTCCACCCACCAATGCCTGATGCATCAGAGTAGATTGACCATGGTGCCACACCAACAATTCACAAATATGGATAGTGCCAAACAGATTCAAGGTGCTGCTCCCCAGTTACAGACATTCCTCCGCATCAGACCACAAGTAAGTATTGAGGATATGCATTACCTAAAACTTATCTTTTAATAATATTCTTATGATAAAATATATGGACCTAAATTTTTTTTTTTATCAAACAAAAGGAAAGGTGTGCAAAAAACACCATGTGCCACCTACACCACCAAGTATTGATGTGATGCAAAGACCTCTAAAAGGTGAAAGGGAACAACGTATGGTCCATTGTAACCGGTGGGGGTAAAAACTTCCCCTGTAAGGCCCTACTCTCGCATTATTAATTCCCTTCTTGGCAAGTGTTACTCGCCCTAAAAAGGGCGGCCCCACACAGAACCTCTCCCTATTTCCACCTACAAACACTGCCATTTCCCAGGGTTTTTAGGTGGAAATAGAGTTTTCTGTGTGGGGCCGCCCTTTTTAGGGTGAGTAATAATTGCAGAGAAGGAATTAATAGGGCGAGAGTAGGGCCTTACAGGGGAAGTATTTACTACAATGAACAATACGTTGTTCCCTTCCAACTTTTCAAGGAAAGTGTTACTCGTCTTAAAAAGGGCGGCCCCACACACAAACCTCTCCCTATTTCCACCTAAAAACCCTGGGAAATGGCAGTGTTTGTAGGTGGGAGAGTAGGGAGAGTTTCCTGTGTGGGGCCGCCCTTTTAGGGTGAGTAACACTTGCCAAGAAGGGAATTAATAATGCGAGAGTAGGGCCTTACAGGAGAAGTGTTTACCCCCACCAGTTACAATGGACCATATGTTTTTCCATTCCACCTTTTAGAGGTCTTTGCATCACATCAATACTTGGTGGTGTAGGTGGCACATGGTGTTTTTTGCACATCTTTCCTTTTGTTTGATAAAAAAAAAAAATTGGGTTCATATATTTTATCCTAAGAATATTATTAAAAGTTACGTTTTACGTAATGCATATCCTGTGCACACTAACACTTTTACAAAAGAGACCATTTTGTTCTGCCTATCTGCCTCAGCTACTATTCTGATCCTGCCACCCTCCTGATGCCACACGTCTGATGCCAAGTTCTCTTTTTTCACCCACCTTCGTCACCGTGTACTGGTATTGCCACCCACTGCACCACTTTGTCACTTTCAGGACTCCTGATGCTGCTGCTGCCACCTCCAGGCTCTCTCATTCTGCCACCATATTTACTCCTCATGCTGATGTCAGCTCCAGGCTGTCTCATTCTGCCACTATATGTTCTCCTCATGCTGATGCCAGCTTCAGGCTGACTCATTCTGCCACCATATGTTCTCATGCTGCTGCCACTTCCACGCTGTGTCATTCAGTCACTATATGGTCTCCTCATGCTTTCGCTACCTCCAGGCTGTGTCATTCAGCCACTATATGGTCTCCCCATGCTGCTGCCAACTCCAGGCTGTGTCATTCAGCCAATATATGTTCTCCTCATGCTGCCACCACCTCCACGCTGTGTCATTCAGACACTATATGGTCTCCTCATGTTTCCGCCACCTCCAGGCTGTGTCATTCAGCCACTATATGGTCTCCTCATGCTGCCGCCAACTCCAGGCTGTGTAATTCAGCCACTATATGGTCTCCTCATGCTGCCGCCACCTTCAGGCTGTGTCATTCAGCCTCTCTATGGTCTCCTCATGCTGCCGCTAACTCCAGGCTGTGTCATTCAGCCACTAAATGTTCTCCTCATGATTCTGCCACCTCTAGGCTGTGTCATTCAGCCACTATATGTTCACCTCATTCTGCCGCCAACTCCAGGCTGTGTCATTCAGCCATTATGTGGTCTCCTCATGATTCCGCCACCTCCAGGTTGTGTCATTCAGCCACTATATGTTCTCCTCACGTTGCCGCAAACTCCAGGTTGTGTCATTCAGCCACTATATGTTCTCCTCACGTTGCCGCAAACTCCAGACTGTGCCATTCAGCCACTATGTGGTCTCCTCATGCTGCCACCTCCACGCTGTGTCATTCAGCCACTATATGGTCTCCTCATGCCGCCACCTTCACGCTGTGTCATTCAGCCACTATATGGTCTCCTCATGCTGCTAACACCTCCAAGCTGTGTCATCCAGCCACTATATGGTCTCCTCATACTGATGCCACCTCCAGTCTCTGTCATTGTGCCGCTCTGTGACAGTGATTCCAATAGCAACGCCTCTGATCTGCATGTCATACTGAATAACAGTATTACTTCACTAACCCAGCACACACCCTATTCATGTTACAGCAAGGCAAAGTGTTGTACACCCCTATTGAGTCTCTCTCCATAGGCCAGAAATAGCCGTTTTTATAGCGATTAATAGCGATAAATTCGGACTGAAACAAATTTTTGAGGAAAATTTGGCGAATTTTCTAAAAATTTGCTCATCTCTATTGATAAGGATTGTGCCATAAATCCCCAAAAATTGCTCAAGACAACACAAAGCTACCAGAACAAGGGGAAGGAAGTGTTATCATAGTGAACTCTATAAAGTCCTTTGATTCTATCTCTACTAGGGATTAAACTAATGGGGAAAAAAAAGTCTTCATTGTGCGATACAGGGATCCTTTCTAGAAGGTTTTCGGTAGTTCTCCTTTAATGGCAGGGCATTGTATACATGAGCGCCCTCGCATTATAGCATGACAATGGATTTCAAATAGCTGGCGCATAATTCTAATACTTTCTTTCAAGAGTAATATTTATTATCATCAATCCTGGTTCATTCTTCACCAAACAAATAACAATGAGACGTCGCCGCTCTCTGCCGAGTAGCAGGTGACCCCAATTTTATTGGATTCACTTAAAACATTTCTAACACACCCACGGCTCAGGTCAGTGGGACCTCATCTGAGCGCGCGTCAGCCCACAAAAGCCTGTCTGAGGAAGTGTTTCAAGTATGTCCAAAAAATTGTTTCTCTACAAACCCGCTGCTGTTATTAACTACTGTTCGTGTGCATTGTTAAGCGGGATTAACATTAACAATACAGTAATATAATATATAGCATATTAACATAACATGCTATTCAGGGCCGGGATATGAAATGTCATGACTTACAGGGGGCGAGCAGAGTTCAGCTTATTTTGGGACATGGGTCGGGGTGGGTGATGGGCAACGTTCATCAGTTCCCGTATGATTTGATAATTGTATGTATTATTGTAATTCGAGTGTTTTAGATAATAGTCGCCCAACTTTTCTAGAAAGTTTCCCCATTGTTCGGGCTGAATGCTCGATTGACCAACAACTTTTTCTCCCAATATACATGCACACCCAGCTCAGCTGAGCATTCATGTGTCCAGAATGGAGAGAGGTGGGGTAAGCCACTGTCAGACACCTCTGGTGGCAGCTTGTCTACCCAAGAATAAAAGGATCAGACAGTTGACATCTACATCGGGAAGCTGCTATACAGATAAGAAGGTCAGGTGATCTTGCTAAAATTGGTAGGTTCCACTGACTTATGTCTAATGTGTATGGCCAGCTTAAAGGGGTACTCCGGTGGAAAACTTTTATTTTTATTTATTTATTTTTTTATCAGCTGGTGCCAGAAAGTTAAACAGATTTGTAAATTACTTCTATTAAAAAAATCTTAATCCTTCCAGTACTTATTAGCTGCTGAATACTACAGAGGAAATTATTTTCTTTTTTGGAACACAAAGCTCTCTGCTGATATCACGAGCACAGTGCTCTCTGCTGACATCTCTGTCCATTTTAGGAACTGTCCAGAGTAGGAGAAAATCCCCATAGAAAAACATATGCTGCATTGTTCAGTTCCTAAAATGGACAGAGATGTCAGCAGAGAGCACTGTGCTCGTGATGTCAGCAGAGAGCTCTGTGCTCCTAAAAGAAAATAATTTCCTCTGTAGTATTCAGGATTAAGATTTTTTAACAGAAGTAATCTACAAATCTGTTTAACTTTCTGGCACCAGTTGATAAAAAAAAAAGTTTTCCACCGGAGTACCCCTTTAAAGAAGTACGCCAGTGGGAAACCTATTTTTTTTAAATCAACTGGTGCCAGAAAGTTAAACATCTTAATCCTAAATCTAAATCTTAATCCTTCCAGTACTTATCAGCTGCTGTATAATACAGAGGAAGTTGCATAGTTCTTTCCAGTCTGACCACAGTGCTCTCTGCTGACACCTCTGTCTATATCAGGTACAGTCCAGAGCAGGAGAGGTTTGCTATGGGGATTTGCTTCTACTCTGGACAGTTCCTAACATGGACAGAGGTGTCAGCAGAGAGCACTCTGGTCAGACAGAAAGGAAATTAAAAAAGAAAAGAACTTCCCGTGTAGTATACAGCAGCTGATAAGTACTGGAAGGATTAATATTTTTAAATAGAAGTAATTTACAAATCTGTTTAACTTTCTGGCACCAGTTGATTTAAAAAAAATAATGTTTTCCACTGGAATATAGCTTTAAGCCGTCTGCCAGACACCTCTAGTGGTGGCTGATCTGCAAGAAAGGATCAGAGAGTTGACATCTACATCAGGAGGCTGCTCTACAGACAAGATGGTCAGTTGATGCTGTCAAAATCGGCAGATTCAGCTGAGGCATGTGTAATGTGTATGGCCAGCTAAAGCCACTGCCAGACACCTCTAGTGGCTGCTAATCGCCTTTGAAAAGGATCGGGAATGTTAATACTTTTATTTTTTTTTTTTTTATGTTACTCACTAGGTCATGCAGATGCTTTATATGTCTTTTTAATGTGTCTAGCTTCTGTATTTGGCTTACAAATCCCTCTGTTCTGCTGCTTACTCATTCTGACAGGGGCTGCAGAGAGTTGAATATGAGCAATTCTCAGGACCTGACAGTAGGGGACGCTACACTCAGCAGAGCTCCGCAGCTGCTTCAGATATTCTAACATAAAAACTCAACACTCATCACTTTCATAAAATAAATAAAGAAGCACTCCAGGTTTTAGTTTTTTTTTCTTTGCCCATATCATTCACACTCACCATCACTATTCCAACAGTGCCATCTGTTTCATTTCAGCTCAGCTGCATCCATGGGGGTTCATTGCTGTAACTAGGCCATGTGACCACCAGCATGACCCACAGAAAATCTCAATGTGTCAGAGGAGGTGGTAAGTCCTGGGTCAGGTAAATCCCTGTCTATGGGATCAGTATATAGTAGTTATACACCTCCCTTCCAGCTCTATCTGTATACTGCTGTTGCTATCTTAATGGGATCAGTGTATATATATATATATATATATATATATATATATATATATAGTAGGTATACACCTCCCCTCCAGCTCTATCTGTATACTGCTGCTACCTCTATGGGATCAGGATATAGTAGTTATACACCTCCCCTCCAGCTCTCTCTATATACTGACACTATCTCTATAGGTGCATTATATATAGTTGTTAAATACCTCCCCTCCAGCTCTATCTGTATACTGCTGCTGCTATCTCTATGGGATCAGGATAAATAGTTGTTATATACCTCCAGCTCTATCTGCATACTGCTGCTATTTCTAAGGGATCAGGATATATAGCAGTTATACACCTCCCCTCCAGTTGTATCTGTATACTGCTGGTATCTCTGTGGTGTCCCGGTAACGTATGTATACTCTACCTTGTATGGTGGTCCCCAAAGTCAGAGTTACTTTGTTCCAGTAGGGTCCTCCTGGTGGCATAGCCCCTAGTCACCTCTTCCTTTAATTTTATGATGTTTACATGTATATGTCATTATATATTTAATGGTGAATATAGTGTCGCAGGACCTTAGGTCACATGACTAATGTTAATTCTATTAAGGTATGCTAAAGGACCTTCCTAGGTCACATGGTAGGTCACATGTCTAGACCATAATTCCTTGTAAAGTGATTGAAAGATGGTATGGACCAATGAGCTCAAGGCCAGCCCCTGCCCATATAAGGGAGCTGCCAGCCAATCCTCGCTCTCTTGGGTTCTGGACTAGCAGAGTAGAGATCCGCGCAACTTACAAAGACAAGACCAGGCCGAAGCCTGATAATACTAAATCGTGAGTTACAATACAACTCCCCGCTAAAGTCCGCATGACTTATGGACCTAAACTCAGTCCCCTAAATCCAGCGGAACAGCGCATATAAATCTCCTGAGCTTAAAACTCACAAGGTCCCAACCAACTGTCAGGATCCTCATAGACTCTTCTTGTACAAAGACTGTTCCTGTTTGTTTCTGCATAAAACCTGCAGTAAAAGTTCCGACAGTTTTCTGAAACCTCCGGTTGTGGACAATCATTTATTATACCTCCCTATCGTTCTTGGGACATGTGGCGATAGAACAAGCATATACAGAGGAGCCCGCACCCTGGCGTCACAACAGTTAAGAGTTAAACCAGCACCCTTTCATCACTGCACAGCTACACCCCATATACCCTATACCCCCACAAGCTTACCACATCTCTATATGGGAACAGGCCCTCATGTACTAAGAGTGTTGTGTAGGTTTCTTTGTGGGTTTTAATTCCCTACAATTTATTTTCCACGGTATTTACTAAGGTTTCCCTACATTTCCCACTTTCCCTACATTTTGCTTTTTTTACACATGTTCTGATCTGTCTGGTTTTCTTCAGCTCAAATCCACCACATTTTAAGTGGAAACCTTAGTAAATATGTTGGGTTTTTGTGAAAATGCAGTGAACACGCCCCTTTTCTTAGGCCACACCCCCTTTTGCCGGCGGTCACGCCCCTTTTTTGGGTTTTCTTAGCAAAATGGAGAGTTAGTCGGGTTTTTTTTCAATTCTGGCACAAATTCTGGTGCAAACTCTGGCGCAGACAGAATTTCTGACACAATGCAACAGAATTTGGTGCACAACCCGACAAAACATTTCAGGTTTGCAATAGTAAATGAGGGCCATTGTGTACAGTGATCCCTCAACTTACAATGGTCTCAACATACAATAGTTTCAACATACAATGGTATTTTCTGGACCATCGTAAGTTGAAACCAGACTCAACATACAATGTACAGACAGTCCAGATCTGTGAAACGTGTCAATGGCCGGAAGAACCGACCAATCAGAATGGGCATTCTCTGGTAAAACCCCTGTATTACTGAAGCGTATGCACTGACTGGTGTCTGGTAGCGCCCCCTACAGTACAGGGAGGTATTGCATGTTCTGTACTCTTTACCTGTATTACTGAAGTGTATGCACTGACTGGTGTCTGGTAGCGTCCCCTACAGTACAGGGAGGTATTGCATGTTCTGTACTCTTTACCTGTATTACTGAAGTGTATGCACTGACTGGTGTCTGGTAGCGCCCCCTACAGTACAGGGAGGTATTACATGTTCTGTACACTTTACCTGTACCAGGGTTAGCTGCTCCTTTGGACACCAGGTGAGGGCGACTCCATTAATTTTTAGGACACTGTTTACTGTACAGGACCCTGAAGAAGCTCCTGTCCTCTACATAGACCAGTGTTTCCCAAGCAGGGTGCCCCCAGCTGTTGCAAAACTACAACTCCCAGCATGGACAGTGATTTACAGCTCCAGCAGATCTTTATTACTTTTATATGTAATGATTTGCTTTATCTGTATTAGTTATCTACTTATTCTTCTTTAATTCTCACTTTTTCCTATTTTTGGATGACATTTTGGTGCCTATTAGAACCAATTACCAGGTTTCCATAGAGTTATGGTCTCAACATACAATGGTTTCAACATACAATGGTCGTCCTGGAACCAATTAATATTGTAACTCGAGGGACCACTGTATTTTGCTGTGATTTTTCTGTTTTGACATGATTTTAGCCGGGTTCACATCAACTTTTGAAGGTATGGGAACCGGATGAATGTGACTTGGACCGGCCGTGTCACATTCATTTCAATGAGCCAACCGGAGTCATATAGTGACTCCGGTCGGCTCATTTTCGCCCCGTATCCGTTTTTCTGACCGGACCTAAAACCGAGGTATGTATCTTCAAAACATGGTGTGAATGCACCCTTTCCCTGAGATTGTGTTTTCTCTTTGTTTTTTTGTGATAAGGTTGAATTGCAGTGATGAGACTCCACCCTCTCTCTCTCTGCAAAGTCAGGGGACTTATGGGAAATGTAGACCACAAAAGAAAATCATTTCAGTGATAAAATAGGGATCAATAGTGCTGAAACCCCATACCTGCCACATCAGCTAAAACAGGCAAGCACAAGTCATACACAAGAACCTCTCCATTTTTCTCTAATAATAGCCTATGCTGCAATATAAAAGCAAAAAATAGATAAGAAGCAATATAAATCTAATTTTGTTGAGCTTTTCCTCACATTCATGTCGTACCCTATCCTTTCATAGATCTCAGCCTCCGGACTGCATTGTATAAATGAACACTGTAGGGGCCAAATTGGGGAGATTTTCGAAATGTGGGGGAAATGTGAGACACGAGCCTTCCACTGTAAATTCTTCATGACATTCCAGGTTTATTGAGCCAAATAAGTTTCCCATGGTATGTCTGTTACATCATAATCTGCCTACACAGGCAGTATCCAAGGAGATCGGCTCACAACAAGTAAAACACTGGGCGAAAGAATCCCAGTGTATTGGATTTTCGTATAGTGTGATCTGTACATTCTGCATACAGCCCGTGCCCCCATATACCCCGAACTGGGAGGAATAATGCGAAAATTGTTAAAAATCCGTTTTTATCTTAAATGTATTTTATATAATTAAAATATTAATTATTATTTTAAAATTTTCCACGTTATTGGCAATCTGGAAATCTTGCAGTTTTCACTCTGACCACTAGGCCTTTGATGGTGACATTTCCTGTTTTGCAGTAGTCATCCTAGGAGGTGACGCCTCTGTTATAAAGCTAGAGGCAGATAATACAGGATCTACCATTGACAATAGGTGATGGTTTCAGAAGCATGTGGTTATGGAGGATAAACCATGTGCTATTTATAATACTGGTGGCTTCTTATGTGGCAGAGATGCTTTGGGGCCTTTTAGGGCCTGGGTGTGACTTCTGCCTCTGCACCCCTCTATAGTTATGCCCCTGATGATCACAGATACCCCCATCTTCTCCCTACACTATGGAGCGAGAACCCCGGCACCATCAGAATGGAAGCAGAAGTAAATGCCCGATCAAAGCAACGTGGTTGACGTGGTTTTCCTGTGTGGCCACTCATTGGCTGGGCAGGAGTTTCCTGTGTGTCAGGATGTGGGTCTGCAGGGGCCGGACCACCCTTTAATATCTCGTTACACTGAATAAAACATTTTTAACAGCATTTAAATCCTATTTTTAAAAGTTACTAGGTTATGATAAAAAAAAAAAGAAGTCTACATTCATCTGCCCAATCCTCTGGCACTGCCATTGTGTCGATGCCCGGTTCCTGCTTCTCACATAGTTGCCTCGACAGTCCCGGGATTTATGACCCTGTCCCGGGCAAATTAAATGTCCTGGTAAAAAAGACCGGCTAACTAGTCGGGAGTTCAGAGGGAGCCCGTCTTTGCTTCAATGGGTGGGAGATCCATTTTGCAAGAATTTGCAACAGCTGGAGGCACCCTGGTCAGAAAACACTGGTCTGTTGCATTGAAGGGAGCATAGGTGTGATTTAATGAGTGGGGTGGCTGATGTGTGGGAGGAAGAAAAATGACCTCACACTTACAAACATGGGATTTGTAGTTTAACCCCTTAAGGACACAGCCCTTTTTCACCTTAAGGACTGAGCCCTTTTTCGCAATTCTGACCACCGTCACTTTACAAATTAATAACGCGAAAATGCTTTTACCGAATATTCTGATTCTGAGATTGTTTTTTCGTGACATATTCTACTTTATTTTGGTGGTAAATTTTCGGCGCTACTTGCATCCTTTTTTGGTGAAAAATCCCCAAATTTCATGAAAATTTTGAAAATGTTGCATTTTTCTAACTTTGAAGCTCTCTAATTGTAAGGAAAATGGACATTCCAAATAAATGTTATTTTTATTCACAAATACAATATGTCTCCTTTATGTTGGCATCATAAAATGGACATATTTTTGCTTTTTGAAAAAATTAGAGAGCTTCAAAGTAGAGCAGCAATTTTCAAAAATGTCATGAAAATTGCTAAATCTGAAGGGACAGATGTTACAGAACTACAACTCCCAGCATGCCTGGGCAGTCGAGGCATGCTGAGAGTTGTAGTTTGGCAACATCTGGAGGGCTACTGTTTGGGCACCCCTGTAACAGTGGTCTCCAAACTGTGACCCTCCAGATGTTGCAAAACTACAACTCCCAGCATGCCCAGACAGCCTTTGGCTCTCTGGGCATGCTGGGAGTTGCAGTTTGGCCCCCCTAGTGGTTGCCACAGTAAAGATCGATTTACTTTCACTTTCAATCCCCCCCCCCCACTGTGGATTCCCTACCTGATCAGGATCCTGCAGGCTCCAGCGCAGATCCCGGGTCCCCAGGCATCTTCTCCTGCAGGTACGGCCTCCATCTTCTTTCCAGAGCCCCTTGACATCCAGGGGCGGGCAGAACGGGGGGTTGCCATGGCAACCCCCTGTCCTGCGCTGCCATTGGTCAGAACTCCGTTCTGAGTAATGGCAGGGGATAGGAGTAGATCGCAGCTTTGCGATCTCACTCCAATCCTTTGGGTTGATCGGGGTTGTTGCTGACAGCTCCAATCAGCCCTATTTTCCGGGTGATCGGGTCACCAGAGACCCGATCAGCCCGGAATTGGAGAAAATCGCATGTCTGAATTGACATGCGATTTTCTCCGATCGCCGACATGGGGGGGTCTCAGGACCCCCCTGGGCGATGTGCCGGGATGCCTGCTGAATGATTTCAGCAGGCATCCGGCTCCGGTCCCCAACCGGCTAGCGGTGGGGACCGGATTTCCCACGGGCGTATGGATACGCCCTGCGTCCTTAAGGACTCGGAATGCAGGGCGTATCCATACGCCCTGCGTCCTTAAGAGGTTAAGAGAACGAACTCCAACAGGAAATATCCAGTTCACAAAAAGATAGCCACAGCGTTATGGTAATCTCACAACATAGCAATTTAACCCCAAGACAATCATGGATCCTTCCTAAGCAGGCCCATTACTGTCTGTCAGGTACGGACTAAAATCCCCTTTAAAGGGGTTCTCCACCATAAGGTGACTTTAGTACTTACGTGGCAGACAGTAATGGACATGCTTAGGAAGGATCTGCGCTTGTCTTTGGGTTAAATGGCTATGTTGTGAGATTACATAAAGCTGTGGCTATCTTTTTGGGAACCTCAGTATTTCCTGTTGAAGTTTTCTTTTTTACTACAAATCCCAGAATTCCACTTTCCTACCTCCCACACATCAGCCACCCCACCCATTGAACAACAAACAAGCTGGATTCAATGAAAAAGGTCAGTGATTTCTAATCAGGGTCACTCCAGCTGTCGCTAATTCCCTGTGGTCGCTCCACCCATTGTCATCACCTGACTAGTGAGGTCAGGTCTCGGCCGCACTGCATGCTGGGAAATACCTGAGACAGGAGTCAGTTCGTATGCTGTTAAAAATGAACATCCAGAGCAAAGATCACATAAGAATACGAGACCAGCCGGTAGAGACAGGTACAGACACTATATTATGACATACACTAACTTTACAGCCCCTGTAGCATAGTCAAATTAAAAAAATCCTGGAATACCCCTTTAAGTTGGTATGCAGGTGCCGTAAGGTTCCTGTCTGGTTCTGGAATCTGTTTACTGCATATACTGAAGTATATGTTGGCTTACCATTCTGCCAGTATGCAGACGTGCCCCTGAGCATAGGCTAGTAAGTACATGTTACCATAGCCATAGACCTGGGCCCCACTGTAAAATAAATGGCCTAGAATAAGTGGCGAAAAAAGTGGCATCTAGAGGTTCAAAAATGTATTTTCAGAGATTCTACTGACCCAGAAATGGCAGGAAACTTGGGCAGTAAATAGATGAATATAAGAAACATAATATTGTGATGTCCCAGTACGGGATATAGTCCCGTACAGTACTTAGGCCCTGTCAGGTTGAGTCTGTGCCTTAGAGGGCTCTCTTGCAGTGTCTCTACCATTGAGTTATCTGTATATTAGGTGTATTATGTATAATGGACCTTTGAGTTAGTCACATGTTTTGTTACCCAGAGAGCACCAGCTAACCAGGTGACCTGCAGCTTGACCTATGGGCTCCTTGCTCAGCACCCCTTTATGAGGAAGGGAGGTACTACAATCTCTCTCTTAGATCCTGAGGTCAAGTTCAGTCCAGACGTCTCAGAGCCAGTGTCCAGCACATATGGAGGCCTCAAGCCTAACCTACAGCCACATGTCAGTAAGTCAAGTCATCTCTGTCTGCTGTCACTATCTTCAGTCAAGTCTATTATAGTCAGTGTGGCTGTCCTAAAGTCTGTCAAAGTCAATACAAGTCCCAGCAAGCTGCGAGGTCCCCTGTGTTACTGGTCACCTCTCTGGGATCCTGGCCTAGATGTTAAGACTGTACCATCTGTCTACATCAGTAAAGCTACCGTTAACCCTGACCTGACCTTGGACTCTTATTACCCTGCCTAACCTAGGGATAGCGGTGCTACCGTCCAGGTGGTTACCAGGATAACCACGCCCTGGCGTCACGAACATTTAGGAGTTAATACCATCTGCCACTGGGCTACACCATCTGCCCCATACACCTCACCTTCACACCCTTTGGCGCACCACAATATATCTCTAAATCCGTACGAGGGAAGCAAAACATCTGCGACGTGTGATAGGAAATATAAAAATGTTATGTAAAAGCGGAGTTGTCCTTTAAGCAGTAACAGTTATAAAGAGCCGGCTATATGTTTATAGGCGGCAGATGGTTACCCTTCCCTCCTATAAAATTTCTAGTTTGCTCCTGTGTAAAGTGCATCGTGTGACGGTGTTATGTCACCAGACGGCATGTGACCACATGTGACGGACGGCACGGATCCATCTCATTCATAAGATCGCTCCGCCCCGGCCACACGCACATACATTCCTGCAGGTTTAATGATTACTGGTTAATACAGTGATGTAAGAGGCAGGTGCTGCCGAGCGACAGCGGAATGAGCGAAAATTACGCAAGCGTTCTGACGTTATCTATATCTCCACGGGTAAAATAGAAAGGTCAGCGACTCAAACACATGGACAGGTGACTGTGGATTAACCACTTTTTGACCCTAGTAGCTTTAGGCCAAATATCTTGAGTCTGTAGAAAGTCCCAAAATACAGTCCTATAGGTAGGTTCTTTATTTTGCTGCTGTATGAGGCTTCTACGCAGCACCCTACGCAGTGACACTATGAAAGTCCAAGCATAGATGGGTACAATATGGGCCCATAGATTCCTGTAGGTGCCAATAGCTTGCATCTGGTAGCAGGGCCCTACACGACCTGGATAGGGTTGCCCCTTGGCCGGTATTTGTATATTAAAAATACCAGAAATCCAATGGCCGGTATTCATCCAACCAATCCTCCAACTCCCGGAATGTTGTACCATAACCTATATCAGTGTTTCCCAACCAGAGCACCTCCAGCTGTTGCAAAACTACAACTCCCAGCATGCCCGGACAGCCAACGGCTGTCCGGGCATGCTAGGAGTTGTAGTTTTGCAACAGCTGGAGGCACCCCTGGTTGGGAAACATCGACCTATACTATATGCTACTATATAGTCCAACATGCTGGAAGTTGTAGTTTTGCAACAGCTGGAGGCACCCCTGGTTGGGAAACACTGACCTATACTATATACTACTAAATAGTCCAACATGCTGGAAGTTGTAGTTATGCAACAGCTGGAGGCACCCCTGGTTGGGAAACATTGACCTATACTATATGCTACTATATAGTTCAACATACTGGAAGTTGTAGTTTTGCAACAGCTGGAGGCACCCCTGGTTGGGAAACATTGACCTATACTATATGCTACTATATAGTCCAACATGCTGGGAGTTGTAGTTTTGCAACAGCTGGAGGCACTCTGCGTTGTGAAAGATTGACCTATACTATATGCTACTATATAGTTCAACGTGCTGGGTGTTGTAGATTTGCAACAGCTGGAGGCACAACGGGTTGGGAGTTGTAGTTAGTAACTAACTGCAACTCCCGAATTTAATAAAAAAAAAGCGATCAAAAAGTCACATTGAAACAAAAATGATACTGTTAAAAACTACAGTTGGGGTGCAAAAAATGTACCTTCATACAGGCCCCGTATAAGGAGAAATAAAAAAGTTATAGGGGTCAGAATAGTACAACATTTCCCCCACATATGTGTATCCTGTGATGTCACGCATATATAATTAATTATGCAAATTTGCATGGCCGGTATTTTTTTGCAAGAAAGGTGGCAACCCTACCGGTCACATGTATCAAACGTGTGCAACCAGTGCTTGGCAGAGCGGGAGGCGCTGGCACAGGGAGTGGGTGCCATCTTGGATTTTGAGCTCTCTGTTCAGCAACTTACAAGTGGTGGCACAGTTCTGACAACCCTACACAGACTACTTGGCCACCTCTTAAAGGGGTACTCCGGTGGAAAACATTTTTTTTTTTTTTTTTTTAATCAACTGGTGCCAGAAAGTTAGACAGATTTGTAAATCACTTCTATTAAAAAATCTTTACCCTTCCAGTACTTTTTAGCAGCTGTATGCTACAGAGGAAATTCTATTCTATTTGAATTTCTTTTTTGGCTTGTCCACAGTGCTCTCTGCTGACACCTCTGACCGTGTCAGGAACTGTCCAGAGCAGCATAGGTTTGCTATGCGTATTTTCTCCTGCTCTGGACAGTTCCGGATACGGACACCAGGTGTCAGCAGAGAGCACTGTGGACAAGACAAAAAAGAAATTCAAAAAGAAAAGAATTTCCTTTGTAGCATACAGCTGCTAGAAAGTACTGGAAGGGTAAAGATTTTTTTAATAGAAGTAATTTACAAATCTGTTTAACTTTCTGGCACCAGTTGATTGAATTATTTTTTTTTTTTCCATTGTAGTACCCCTTTAAGGTAGGAAGCTCGGTGCTAAAGGTGCTGGTTTATCTAACCTGGTCCTAAAGGACAGCTTGGCCTTTTGCTTACCAAATGGTGCACCATAACATCTCTGCTAGAATAGTCTTACATTTATGGAGTCTTACGGCCCTTTAAAGGCAACCATAACGCTGATGTGGCCCTCGTTGAAAATGTGTTTGAAACCCCTGTTCTAGGTCACTTACCTGGTGTCCCGAGTCTTTTGGCAACTGCAGTCACCACATTTGGTTGTATCTGTGTCATAGTATTGATCCAGTCCTTAAGGCCCAACAACATTCCTTTGGAATAGAACAGGAAAAAAAATGTAAACCTGGACTGTTGGTGGCCTTGAGGACTAGATTGGCGACGCTATCTATATCACCGAAGTCTGAATAGTAGTCAGCACTTTCAGAGGATTTCCCCTTAAATGGAGGCCCATTTCTAGTGCCCATTTCAGCTGCCTACATTGGCATACACATGTTTTTTTTCTCTTTCCTATTGCAAACTTTTTGCAGCCGATTCTAGAAGACATGCTTTCCTTTCGTCTTCACTTGTGTGGACTTTGAGTGGAGATATTGTACCGCAGATCGGCTACCTGCCTGAGCAAACAGCGCAGACAGAGAATGACATTGTGTGATCAGCGCGCGGTACAGAAAGTATCTCCACAACATGCTGTGACAGCTCTCACTAAGACATAGATGTCCGACTAGAGTAAATAGACCGGCGGATTGGTCAGACCCCGGGTAGTCAACCATGTTCTCATCCAATAAGCTGCCACCTTTTAGGCTGGGTCTGTGGAATTGCAAAACTGCTGTTAGTCCAAGTACAGTGTTCCTCATGCCTGTATTATTTGCTTACAGGGCATGACCACTTTGGGCAAGTCTTCATGTGAGTCAGCTTTTAGCTGATCCATGGGAAAATTCCTTTGTGTTGTCAAGCAGAGTTTGTTCACATTTTTTCAAAGGGATAATTCAAGTACGGAAAAAAAAAAGTGAAATACCTCTCAATTTCATCACATTTTGCAGCGACTAATTCTAATAAAGGTTTTACGACAACTTTGTTAGCGCGAGTCGTGTGCCTGTTTTTTTGCATAGGGGTTTTGTGCGATGAGTAACGTTGAAAGGGAAGGCATCGGAAATAAGGATGAATCTGTTTTCTGTCGCCCGTAGCAACCAATGGGAGCACAGCTTTCACTTTCAATTTCTGCTCTTCAAGAATGAAAGCTGTTCAGTGACTGGTTGCCATGGGAAACAAAGACAGTTCAAAGTGAAAATCTGAAAACTGGCGAAATGAAAAACTCCCCTAGCCCCTAGCGACCAATCGCAGCACAGCTTCCATTTGCCAGGTCTAGATTTGGAAATGAAAGCTGTGTTCTGATTGGTTGCTATGGGCAACATAGAAAGTATAGAATTTAATTAAAGGGGTCATCTAAATTAAGAGTAGGTTCACACTATGTCAGTGCTCTGGTCAGTCAGTCTTCGCCAATGATTTGTATGATTGAACTGAGTCACCTAGTGCGCCCCCTTCTGCTGATGTATTCGCCGTCACATCTCTTGGATAAGTGTCAGCTCCAGCTGACATTTTGGCTAGCTTTACATATGTTTGGTGATTGTAGAGTTTCCTTTTGACATGTAGGCGCCAGATCACAAAGTGATCCGACACAGCCACTCCGGATCAGCGACGGCACTTCCAGGACCCACCACTGGGGGGTACAAACTGGCCATGATGGCTCATTATGAGTGAGGGAGATCATTCACTTATAACAAATTGGCCCGGTTAGGTTCACATGCCAGTCCTATAGATACTCTAATTTAAAGGGCCATACACTTTTTTTTAGCAGTTCGTTTAGTTATGAGTTTTCTCCAGTCTCCATGCGACAATCGTATTTGCGGTACATGTTATCTTTGATGTATAAATCCCATTAATTGTAAAGTGTTTTACCCATAAATCACTGTAAGTAGATCAAGATCTTTAGCTCTGTGTCTGATTAGTGGCTTATGGGCTTATTGGACTGAAATGGAGGCCTTTTTTTTTCTGGTTAATTCACAATAAACTTCTATCGGTATTACTACATCCCTAATGCTTGCGGGAGAAAATGCTACCAATAAGTACGTGATCTATTGTAGCCATTGTCAGATATTTAAAAAGTGGACGCTTTTTTATTTTTTTATTTCATGTTCTTTTGTTCTATGTAGGTTTGGGAAATAATTTTTTTAGGCATATAGGCCGACATTTATCATTGTCTTTAGACTGTTTTTTGTGTCTACAAAAAAGGCGCAAGCAGGGTTTATTTGTGCCTTTTTTTGCACCTTTTGGTTTACACATTTCTGCTGATTTTGAGTTGCAATCCACTGATTTTGGCAATACACATGATATGGAAGGGTTTTATGAACTACGCCTTTTTGTGAAAAGGCTCAAAAAAGCCGCAAAGCCACAGAAAATCTCTAAAACTACACCAGCCCAGATTTAGCTTTTTGGTGTATGTGAAGAGAGAAATTTCAGAAAATGTGACCTGCACAAAATTTATCAAATGCTCTGTGACCATTAAATAAATGTAGTGCTACTACACATTACCAGCACACAAAAAAAGGTGTAGAAAAATGCTTCACTTACACCTACAATAATAAATGCTTCACTTACACCTACAATGATAAATGCTTCACTTACACCTACAATAATAAATGCTTCACTTACACCTACAATGATAAATGCTTCACTTACACCTACAATGATAAATGCCGGCCATAGTCTTACTGAAAAGTGTGGGGAAACTCTATATCTATCTATCTATCTATAGGAGATGCATATTCATAGTGTAGGGTCTGTCCCAAATGAGGTCACCTTCTCGTGGTGGGATGGTATACACTATTTGGCCAAATGGTGTGCCTGAAAATAGCGGCTGCTGAAGCGTAGCTGTACTTTTTGATGGAATAAACACATCACTTTACCTTTGGTGCTCTGGTACTCTATTCGTCTATCTATCTATTTATCTCCGATCTATCTCCTATCTATCTATCTATCTCATATCTATCTATCTATCTATCTATCTCATATCTATCTATCTAATATCTATCTATCTATCTATCTATCTCATATCTATCTATCTGTGGTAGCTTGGGGGATGTAGGGAGCAAAAGACGACTATAGCACTCACAGATGAAGTGAGGAGTAGCTTTATTCCATAACAACACGGCTGGCGACATTTAGGCTACGCAATTGCAGCCATTATCAAGCAACATGAGGTTGGACATAGGCTAGAATATATATATATATATATATATATATATATATATGCACAAACGTGATTGGTAAATAGATAAATGACATGCAGATGGAGCATACATTAGATATACAGATGATGGATATGCAAATACAGAAAAAACACAGTGGATCAACTCCAAAGGGGAGTGCCATAGTAGTGTACAGTGCAATAATGTGTAAAAACTTACTAGGGGTGGCGCTGGATAGGATAGGGCTCACGTGGAGGAGGACGCCATCCGTGCCATGATGTGGGTGCGCTAGCTGTACTGCGCCTGTGTCAGGAGGATTGGAGAGCACAAGGAACCTAAAGTGACATTTGCGCATGCGACAAGTTGCGCAGCCTCAGTGCTGCGGAAGGATGCAGGCAGCCATATTGTTACCTGGCAAACAAGCCAGAAAGTGGATGAATGTAATGTAATGGCATAGCAAATGACTGGATGAATACTGTATAAGGCCAGAGCCATGTGGATAAAATGGGAATAACAAGACAGGAATAAGTCCTGTAGGGTTACGGGTGACAATCAATCAATTCATACATATAGGGAATGGGCTCCGGGCCCTGAGGAGCGAAGGCGGCCACCCCACGACTGCGCCTTTGATGCGGCCAAGGGATAGCAGGCGGAGGAACCGCAAGTCCGCATAGCGGGCAACGCGGGTCCACCACATGACACCACCGTCACCAGGGGCCACGGAGTGGTCCCACCCCCGTCATCCACACAACATACATACAGTCACCTGAGAGGAGGAATGTGGGTGGCCAGATGGAACGGTTGAAGAAGGCAATAAAAGGCAGAGTAGAGTGAAATACAAAAACATGGGCTAGCAATTCAAGAGTCCCGTGTCACCAACTTGTATTCCTGGTAGCGTGGTGTCACCTGTGTGGCTGGTTGGCAATGGCAGACAGTGGAAAGTAGCTGATCTATGCCAGTCCTCTAAATTGAGTCAGAACGGGTGAAGGGAAGAGCCTCCAAGTGTGACAAGGGTTCCAGCGCTGTCTCTAGGGGGGAGGGAAGGGAAGAAAATTTAAAAAAAAAACTAATGTAAAAAAGGTCCAACCTATCTAACTGCACAAATGAGTACTTATTTGGACCCATAAACTTAATTCTTTACGGCCACATGGCCTAAATGTGGACATTACCATTCCACATAATCTTACTTGACCTCATTTGTGCAGTTAGCGGTAGATTGCCCTTCAGTTAGATAGGTTGGACCTTTTTCATATTTGTTTTCAATTTAAATTACATTTTCAAATCTATTAACCTTCTTTCAAAATATACAATTAAACCCATGTTTTTCTGGCCATTTTAATTTCCCTACCCACTGGGTCTTGGTTCACCAGTGGTGGGACCTCCTGGAACTCCACAATTGTGTGCTTATCTATATATATATATATATATGTGTATATATATATATATATATATATATATATAGGGCAGACAGGGAAACAAATCATTACAGTGGGACTTTGTAAGAGCGTCCCTCAATTTCTCCCATGGTAAGCTTTACTATGGCCGCAGGTACTTACTTATAGACGTTCTCGTGATGCCATTGCATGATAAACATTGTTGGACTCCAGAATTCCACAGCAGATAATACATGACCCGGAGGAAGAGCCATTGCCTGTTAGCGCACACAGAAATAGCCCAAGCTGAAGGCAAGCCTGGGATAAGTTCATTCAAGATTACTTTCCACAGCCGCATAGTGTTAGCATACCTAATAACTCAGTCATGTGAGAAACTATGCATACTGGACGTGTATGGGGCAAGTGTTTGCTCTGGGACGCAGATAGACAATCACCCAGAATAAAGCCAATGTGATCCTGAATGTATTACAACTCGCCAGGATAAAAGGGTTTGTACAGGTTTAGAAAAACATGGCTGCTTTCTTTTAAAAACAGTGCCACCAGTCCATGGGTTGGGTCTGACATTGCAGCTCATCTCCATAGTCAACATACAACCTACAGACCATGTGGCACAACTTCAAGAACAGACAACAATTTAACATATGAGGTAGGCCATACATACATTTTTCATGATCATCTAGCCACTTGGTGGTGCTGTTCAGATATAACCTATAGTGACAATTTGTGGTCTCTAGAGATAAGAAATAGTAAAAACATTAAACACTATGGCTTCATGCTGTAGGTAAATGGGCACTGTCAGATTCAAAAACCTGTTATATGTTGTACATCTTGGCAAAACATTAACCTTTCTAATATACTTAATGAAAATGTTATTTCATTTTTATAGAAATCATAGATTATGAAAAAAAAAATGTGGGCCCCCATACCATCAAGAACAAAATCCTATCGGGCTGCAGCATCATCTTTGTCCCAGCTGAAGCACAGGCAGGGACAAAGTCCAGGAAGTGAGGGCGAGACTAGCAATCCTCTGTGCTCACTCCTGTCCTATCAGACTGCAGCATGAAAACAGAAAGTAGGGGGTTAAAGAGCAGCCTGCAGTGATTTAATGAAGAGGCCCAGCACAGCACAGTAGACTCAGGGGGGAAGATAAATGAGGACATGCCCCATCCAAAGCACAGAATGACTTAGCATGTGAGCAAGAGAAATAAGGTATTTGTGAGGGAAATATGGGTGCTAGACACGTAAAATGTATATATACATTATATTGATTAGGTACTCAATAACATATAAAAATTTTAAGGGATATGTACTCTTTAAGGAAAACTCTGGAAATGCAGATGCAGATTTTCTGCTGCGTAAATCCCGATTCTGGAGTCCGCAGAAAGAATAGACATGTCTATTCTTTCTGCGGAGTCTGCACAAAAATGCATTGCCATCTATGAGACGGCACATTTCTGAGCGGTCCTAGCACCGGCATGTTCTGAAATTTTCCGTGCAGACATTCCCCCGTCTGAACATAGCCCTAGGGAGCCACAGCGATTGGTGGTGGGAATCAGAGTGGAACGCTGTAAGGTAACTATATACTTCTGGAGTTACCTGTCAGCAAGCAGATACTTTCATTTTCCAGGAACTATTAATCATGTAGCATCTGTTTTTTTTATTGTTTCTCTTTTGTTGCTGCTGGAAATGTGTACCTGAATAGACAACCAAGTCTTACCTTTCTCCTTGTCACACTCTGACCCTGTCCAATTGGTGCTGACAGTCAGACTCTCCAGGGACACACCCTACTGACAACTCTCCAGGGACACACCCTACTGACAACTCTCCAGGGACTCACCCTACTGACTACTCTCCAGGGACATACCCTACTGACAACTCTGCAGGGACACACCCTACTGACTACTCTCCAGGGACACACCCTACTGACACCTCTGCAGGGACACACCCTACTGACTACTCTCCAGGGACACACCCTACTGACAACACTCCAGGGACATACCCTACTGACAAGTCTGAGGTCTCCAGGGACATACCCTACTGACTACTCTCCAGGGACACACCCTACTGACTACTCTCCAGGGACATACCCTACTGACAAGTCTCCAGGGACACACCCTACTGACAAGTCTCCAGGGACACACCCTACTGACAAGTCTCCAGGGACACACCCTACTGACAAGTCTCCAGGGACACACCCTACTGACTACTCTCCAGGGACACACCCTACTGACTACTCTCCAGGGACACACCATACTGACAACTCTCCAGGGACACACCCTACTTACAACTCTCCAGGGACACACCCTACTGACAACTCTCCAGGGACACACCCTACTGACACCTCTGCAGGGACACACTCTACTGACAACTCTGCAGGGACGCACCCTACTGACAACTCTGCAGGGACATACCCTACTGACACCTCTCCAGGGACACACTCTACTGACAACTCTCCAGGGACACACCCTACTGACAACTCTCCAGGGACACACCCTACTGACAACTCTCCAGGGACACACCCTACTGACAACTCTCCAGGGAAACACCCTACTGACAACTCTGCAGGGACACACCCTACTGACTACTCTCCAGGGACACACCCTACTGACAACTTTCCAGGGACACACCCTACTGACTACTCTCCAGGGACACACCCTACTGACTACTCTCCAGGGACACACCCTACTGACAACTCTCCAGGGACACACCCTACTGACTACTCTCCATGGACACACCCTACTGACTACTCTCCAGGGACACACCCTACTGACTACTCTCCAGGGACACACCCTACTGACTACTCTCCAGGGACACACCCTACTGACAACTCTCCAGGGACACACCCTACTGACACACCAAAGGGAAAATGAGGCCATGACAAGAATCTGTGAGGAGAAACTGTACAGAGCCTAATAGTTACACAAGGACCTTTCAGGGCTTCAGGCAGGACCTAAAGACTGTTTTTCTGGTGTGTATGGAAGCCTTAAGAGGCCACAGCACATGGGTGATTGGATTTAGAGAGGAACGTTGGAAGGTAAGTAGCTAGCACCCTATAACATTACGCTCTAACATTGTCCAATTAGTGCTAACAATCAGACTCTGCGGGACACACCCTGTTGACAAGAGGAATGCTAACGCCCAGTTGTTAATGTAGTCATACAGTTCCAGGAGGAATGACAGAGCAACCTTTTAAAGGACCCTTTGATTGTGGATATTGGTTTTTCTGTGTATTTTTTATATATAGTGGGACAAAAAAGTATTTAATCACCCACCAGTTGTGCAAGTTCTCCCACTTATAAAGATGAGAGAGGTCTGTATTTTTCATCATAGGTATACCTCAACTATGAGAGACAGATTGAGAAAAAAAAAATCCATAAAATCACATTTTAGATTTTTAAAGAATTTATTTGCAAATTGTTATGGAAAATAAGAATTTGGAGGGGCAAGCTGTGCATAACTAGCTTGCCCCCTGACTGATGAGCAGTTAAGGGGTTAAGAAATATACAAGCAAGGTTTTTAGCTCCCTCCCCCATCTGTAAAAACTTGTTGGTAACTACAGTGGTATGTCCCATGGGTGGGGGGGAAGGAGTGCACCAATCAGGGGTTTAATAGTTTCCCGGGCTTTCAGGGGCCCTCCCCTGGGTATTTATAGCTGTGGTGCCTCCCTTCCCCCCTCAATCTGCCCAGGACCCGGAGTTTTGCCCTCCCTCCCTTTTTGTATCTCTGTTTATTGTAAGTCCCAGCTTGGCGGTAAGAAGACGGTGAAAGCGGGGTCAACCCGGGGTAGACCTCCACACAGGACAGTGTGGCAGCACCTCTCGGGTTGGCAAGAAGCCAATCGATGTCTTTGTTACAGTTAAATTGTTATTTATTGTCACGGATCGGCAGGCTGAAGGTGGATCCTCTGTGTCAGAGAGGGTTTGGCGAGGACCGTGTCGGTGGAACGGTTCGAAGTAGCTACTGGTTTTCACCAGAGCCCGCCGCAAAGCGGGATGGTCTTGCAGCGGCGGTAGCAACCAGGTCGTATCCACCGGCAACGGCTCAACCTCTCTGACTGCTGAGATAGGCATGGTACAAGGGATAAGGCAAGAGCAAGGTCGGACGTAGCAGAAGGTCAGGGCAGGCAGCAAAGATCGTAGTCAGGGGCAACGGCAGGAGGTCTGGAACACGGGCTAGGAACTCACAAGGAACGCTTTCACTAGGCACAAGGGCAACAAGATCCGGCGAGGGAGTGCAGGGGAAGTGAGGTATAAGTAGGGAGTGCACAGGTGGAAACTAATCAAGGTAATTGGGAAGATTGGGCCAGGCACCATCATTGGTGCACTGGCCCTTTAAATCTAGAGAGCTGGCGCGCGCGCGCCCTAGAGAGCGGAGCCGCGCGCGCCAGAGCATGACAGCCGGGGACCGGGACAGGTAAGTGACTTGGGACGCGATTCGCAAGCGGGCGCGTCCCGCTGTGCGAATCGCATCCCCGACGGCCATGACAGTGCAGCGCTCCCGGTCAGCGGGACTGACCGGGGCGCTGCAGGGAGAGAGACGCTGTGAGCGCTCCGGGGAGGAGCGGGGACCCGGAGCGCTCGGCGTAACAGTACCCCCCCCCCTTGGGTCTCCCCCTCTTCTTGGAGCCTGAGAACCTGAGGATAAGACTTTTGTCCAGGATGTTGTCCTCAGGTTCCCAAGATCTCTCCTCAGAGCACTCAACTCCAAAGGGTCCAAGATAACGTGGTCCGAGATACAAACTGGGGACACGGAAGCCGAAATACTTGGCGGAGAGCCACACAAAAACAGGAGGAGTTCTTCTTTTTCCTTCGGCAAGCTTCTTCACCCGGGATGAGGCCAGCATGAGGAATTTCAGAGACTTTTTCCAGATGGTGGCGAAGCCCCGGGAAACCACCTCAACAGCGGGCACACAAGAAGGCGTGGGGGTGGGGAGGGAGGGAAGAGGGTCAAGCCCGGCACGGGGCAGAGTGTCAACAGGACGGGAGCCGTGAGGAGGAGGCACAGCAAAGTCCAGACAGGCCTTGGGGAGGCCAGGTAAAGGGGGAGACACAGAGGCTTGACTGACGGGACTGGGAGCAGACGTGAGGCACTTTCTGTGGCAAGAAGCACCCCAGCTCCCGATCTCCCCGGTGGTCCAGACAAGGGCAGAAGATGGGGGTTGGAGCCATGGCAGACCGAGGAGGACTTCAGAGGAGCATTTGGGCAAAACAAAAAGTTCCATGCTGAAGAGCAGGGGTTCTGTGCGGTAACGCACAGTGCAGTATAGAAGTAAATCTTCATTCTTCCTGCGGCGAGTCCTCTCTTCAGGGGTCAGGCGAGACCGATCCACTTGCATAGCATCCTCGGCGGGAGGCACAGGGGTGGATTGCAAAGGATACTGTAAGAGAGGTGCTCCGGGCGGAGTGGCACATGGCAGGGCCTTCCCAGGCAGGAGACCACAGCAGAGTCTAGAGTCCTCATCAAATTTGTCCGGCAGGGACAAGCAGGGGTTAGGAGCGGCCGGTCGCTGCGGAGGAGTTGCAGGAGCCGGCGGAGGAGATGGTTGTTGCTGCTGTAGCTGTGACTGAAATTGCTGTAGCTGTGACTGTTGCTGCTGTAGCTGCGACTGGAGTTGCTGTGTCACGGTGGTCAAGTATGCCAGCTGGTGATTTCGTTGGGTGATCTTTAGGGCTTGCTGGGCGATCACCGTGGAAATGTCGGCAAGACTTGACAGCGGCACCTCAGCGGAATCCATGGCCGGATCTACTGTCACGGATCGGCAGGCTGAAGGTGGATCCTCTGTGTCAGAGAGGGTTTGGCGAGGACCGTGTCGGTGGACCGGTTCGAAGTAGCTACTGGTTTTCACCAGAGCCCGCCGCAAAGCGGGATGGTCTTGCAGCGGCGGTAGCAACCAGGTCGTATCCACCGGCAACGGCTCAACCTCTCTGACTGCTGAGATAGGCATGGTACAAGGGATAAGGCAAGAGCAAGGTCGGACGTAGCAGAAGGTCAGGGCAGGCAGCAAGGATCGTAGTCAGGGGCAACGGCAGGAGGTCTGGAACACGGGCTAGGAACTCACAAGGAACGCTTTCACTAGGCACAAGGGCAACAAGATCCGGCGAGGGAGTGCAGGGGAAGTGAGGTATAAGTAGGGAGTGCACAGGTGGAAACTAATCAAGGTAATTGGGAAGATTGGGCCAGGCACCATCATTGGAGAGCTGGCGCGCGCGCGCCCTAGAGAGCGGAGCCGCGCGCGCCAGAGCATGACAGCCGGGGACCGGGACAGGTAAGTGACTTGGGACGCGATTCGCAAGCGGGCGCGTCCCGCTGTGCGAATCGCATCCCCGACGGCCATGACAGTGCAGCGCTCCCGGTCAGCGGGACTGACCGGGGCGCTGCAGGGAGAGAGACGCCGTGAGCGCTCCGGGGAGGAGCGGCGACCCGGAGCGCTCGGCGTAACATTTATATAAGTAATTTTATAAATAAAGCTGTGGCTGATCCCCACCCACGGAAAAGTTGAATTGTTGTTGTGTCAGTTATTATTTAATTTATTATTGTATAAAGGGGGAGGGGTAGTTATAGCCTGCTAGGAGCTAATTGGGTCTCAACAGTCTGGTCAATAACAAAAGTTCATCTCAATACTTTGTTATATACCCTTTGTTGATGACAGAGACAGAGGTGAAATGTTTTCGCAAGGTTTTCACACACTGTTGCTGGTATTTTGGCCCTTTCCTCCATGCAGATCTCCTCTCGATGTTTTGGGGCTATCGCTGGGCAACACGGACAACTCCCTCCAAAGGTTTTCTATGGGGCTGAGATCTTTAGACTGGATAGGCCACTCCAGGACCTTGAAATGCTTCTTATGAAGCCACTCCTTCCTTGCTCGGGCGGTGTGTTTGGGATCATTGTCATGCTGAAAGACCCAGCCACGTTTCATCTCCAATGCCCTTGCTGATGGAAGGAGGTTTTCACTCAAAATCTCACAATACATGGCCCCATTCATTCTTTCCTTTACACGAATCAGTTGTCCTGGTCCCTTTGAAGAAAAACAGCTGCAAGGCATGATGTTTCCACTCCCATGCTTCACAGTAGGTATGGTGTTCTTTGGGTGCAACTCAGCATTCTTTCTCCTCCAAACACGACAAGTTGAATTTTTACCAAAAGGTTCTACTTTGGTTTCATCTGACCATATGAAATTCTCCCAATACTCTTCTGGATCATCCAAATGCTCTCTATCAAACTTCAGAGGGGACTGGACATGTACTGGCTTAAGCAGGAGGACACATCTGGCACTGCCTGGTTTGAGTCCCTGGCGGCATAGTGTGTTACTGATGGTAGCCTTTGTTACTCTTGTCCCAGCTATCTGCAGGTCATTCACTAGGTCCTCCCGTGTGGTTCTGGAATTTTTGCTCACCGTTCTTGTGATAATTTTGACACCATGGGGTGAGATCTTGCATGGAGCCACAGATCGAGGGAGATTATCAGTGGCCTTGTATGTCTTTCATTTTCTAATAATTGCTCCCACAGTTGATTTCTTCACACCAAGCTGCTTGCCTATTGCAGATTTAGTCTTCCCAGCCTGGTGCAGGTCTACAATTTTGTTTCTGGTGTCCTTCGACAGTTCTTTGGTCTTGGCCATAGTGGAGTTTGGAGTGTGACTGTTTGAGGTTGTGGACAGGTGTCTTTTATACTGATAAGTTCAAACAGGAGCCATTAATACAGATAATGAGTGGAGGACAGAGGAGACTCTTAAAGAAGAAGTTACAGGTCTGTGAGAGCCAGAAATCTTGCTTGTTTGTAGGTGACCAAATACTTATTTTCCACCATAATTTGCTAATAAATTCTTTAAAAATCAGACAATGTGATTTTATGGATGTTTTTTTCCTCATTCTGTCTCATAGTTGAGGTATAGCTATGATGATAATTACAGCCTCTCTCATCTTTTTAATTGGGAGAACTTGCACAATTGGTGGCTGACTAAATACTTTTTTGCCCCACTGTATGTATATATATATATATATATATATATATATATATATATATCTTGTATTTTTTTTTTATATAAAGTTCTATACACAGGAACAGTTTTATAGGTCACTAAAGCTGGTATATGACTCTACTCCATATCAGGGAAAATTTTAATATAGAGAAATCTCAGACCCATCAAAAGCCGGAGCTAAACGTAACCAGAATTGTCTTTTCAGCCATTTCCCATCAACAACCCTAAGCTAACAACCCTAATATCTCAATATTTGGGATGTAGGTTTTCCCCTGGACGCAGTTGAAGGATTCCAATATCGAGATTCCGATTAGAACATTCCATTTTCTTGTAAGGACTTAATTCTGTTGAAACAGGTAAATGGTTGAACAATGATTCAGAATGTGCTATGTGTAACAGGGTATTCATATCATCCAGTTTATCTTCCACCTCGATAGCCTCTATCAATGGTTAATAACATATTGAATATTTACAAGTACGGGGAAAGTAGAGCGCTCATGCCAGCTCACGTACATACACACATTACCTTGGGAACAGCAGCACTTTCATTCACAAAGATATGGGTTGTCCGCTTAGCAAAATGTTATCTCAAATACCTTAGAATTTAGGGGTTAAACGGGTATTCCAGTGAAAAACTATTTTTTTTTATATCAACTGGCTTCAGAAAGTTAAACAGATTTGTGAATTACTTATATTAAAAAATCTTAATCCTACCAATACTAATCAGCTACTGAAGTTGAGTTGTTCTTTTTTGTGTGTTGTTCTTTTCTGTATTCCGGTGAAAAACTATAATTTTTTTTTTCATATTAACTGGCTCCAGAAAGTTAAACAGATTTAAATAAAAAAAAAAATTAAATTAAAAAATCTTAATCCTTCCAGTACTTATCAACTGCTGAAGTTGAGTTTTATTTTTTATTTTTTGTCTGACCACAGTGCTCTCTGCTGACACCTCTGTCTGTCTCAGGAACTGTCAGAGCAGAATAGGTTTTCTTTGGGGATTTTCTCCTACTCTGGACAGTTCCTGAGACAGACAAAGGTGTCAGCAGAGAGCACTGTGGTCAGACAAAAAAAAAGAACTACTCAACTTCAGCCGTTGATAAGTAATGGAAGGATTAAGATTTTTTAATTTACATTTTTTTATTTAAATCTGTTTACATTTCTGGAGCCAGTTAATATGAAAAAATAAATAAAACAGTTTTTCACCAGAATATCCCTTTAATAAAGCAGGCCTCTTGGTTTGAGAGAGCAGAGACCAGCTACAAAGAGCGTCTTCCGCTGTGGGGGATCTGGCACATGTATGTATTATGCAGATAATCCATATGTTTCAATAGAAACAGTAAAATCCCAGAACAAAGTCAAAGTAAAAAAAAAAAAAAAAAAGAACAAACTGAAAACCCAAAATACCTCTAGCAGAACCCCTAGATCATTCAAAATATGTTTCCTACAATAATATAGGTACTGCGGTGTGCCTATGAAACAACGCAACCTACCAACTGATCATTCACACAAAATATTACTCCCAACGTGTTTCTGCTAATAGTAGCAACTTCTTCAGGGGATATAAACAGTTGCTGCTGTGTTTCCCCCAGAACTTACAGCTGACTTCTCGAAGGCCCCATGAAGCTGCCCAATACTAATACCACTCGACTATGTACAAATCCATTAGTGCTCATTGAGAACCCTTTAGATCAATGGTCTCCAAACTGTGGACCTCCAGCGGTCGCAAAGTACAACTCCCAGCATGAGAGTTGTAGTTTTGCGACCGCTGGAGGTCCACAGTTTAATTATTGTCCGTGAACTCTAGACAAATGATCAATGGATTCCGATATTGTTCACAGCACATCCTCTGTTTCGGATTTTCAGCAGCAAAACCCGCAGGATAACCAGTAGCATCATTTTGCGAATCTGTTACGGATTTGACATTGCGAATCTGTAGCATTTCCACAACAAAATCTACAAAATACATTTCCTCGTGGATTTATTGTAGGTTTTGACGTATCCATTAAAGTCAACGGGCAAGTACAGCGCTAGACTATCCTCGGCAGTTCCATAGAGTTTAAAATGGAGCAGTAGTGCGCATACTAGACCATTGCTGGTCCTATTATCCTACTTATACGCAAGATCACCAATCTTCTGGATAAGTTGGTGATAAATTGTAATCTTGGGGAAAACCTTTAAGATTGAACCTCAAAAATGTATCACTAATAAGTTGGTTATAAGATAAAGAGATCCAGCATGACTAACATTCAACATTTTCTCTGGCTATAAGGAGCACAGGAAGGGTTCCCAGAACCCAAAAGCAATCACAAACCAAGAATAGAAGAAAATATTTTAAGCTACAATAAAATAAACAAAAAAAAATCTTTATTTTGTCATTATTAAATCTTCATCATCAGTAAAGCCGACGGGTTTCGAACCCAACATCCTTAGTCATGACTAAAAAACAAATAGTGAATATTCATCACATGTCACATATTGAAAGAATAATAATGATTATTATTATTATTATTATTATTATTATTATTCACACAATAATAATGAAGATTCACACAGAACCTTCGAGAAAAACATGTAAGGCTGAATTTACATTGCCGTTTGCATCCAGCCCGTTAAAGGGGTACCCCACTGGCCACCGTTTGGAACACTGGCCACCCTGCAGGGGTTGGCCACGCCCCTTGTGACATCACGCCACGCCCCTCAATGCAAGTCTATGGGAGGTGGCGTGGCGGCCGTCACCCCCCCCCCCCCACATAGACTTGCATTGATTGGGCGTGGTGTAATGTCACAAGGGGGCGTGACCAGCCCCTGCAGCGCGCACACACCGTTTGGAAATAAATTTTCCGAACGCGGGCCAGTGAAGTACCCCTGTAAGGGTCCGATCGGTTCTTTGTTTTTTTAAGCCCTAAAACGGGTCAGATGCTAACATCTACTACTGGGTCCCGACGGGTCCAGTAATTTTACAGGAATTTAACGGAGAAAAAAATTGTGCTTCCACTATTTTTTTCTCCACTAAACTCCCATTTTTATGGCCAGATTGCTGACGGAAGTCCGGATAATGGAGTCCGACGGCAATCTGAACGAGGCTTAAATGAAATTCGGTGTTAGGATTCGGCAGGCTGGATGTGGATCCTCTGTGTCAGCGAGGGATTGGCGTGGACCGTACCGGTGGACCGGTTCTAGGTTGCTACTGGTATTCACCAGAGCCCGCCGCAAAGCGGGATGGTCTTGCCGCGGCGGTAGCAACCAGGTCGTATCCACCGGCAAAGGTTCAACCTCGCTGACTGCTGAGAAGGCGTGGGAGGAAAGGACTAGACAGAGGCGAGGTCAGACGTAGCAGAAGGTCAGGGCAGGCGGCAAGGTTCGTAGTCAATGGTGATAGCAAAGGTCTGGAAACACTGGTATGGCAAACACAGTAAACGCTTTCTCTAGGCACAAGGGCAACAAGATCCGGCAATGCAGGGAAGGGGAAGTGAGGTTATATGGACGTAGAGCAGGTGGAAGCTAATTAGACTGATTTGGGCCAGGCACCAATCATTGGTGCACTGGCCCTTTAAATCTCAGAGAGCTGGCGCGCGCGCGCCCTAAGGAGCGGAGCCGCGCGCGCCAGGACGTGACAGCCGGGGACCGGGACAGGTGAGTAGCTTGGGATGCGATTCGCGAGCGGGCGCGTCCCGCTATGCGAATCGCATCCCCGCCGGCAGTGTCAGTGCAGCGCTCCCGGTCAGTGGGTCTGACCGGGGCGCTGCAGAGAGGGGAACGCCGCGAGCGCTCCGGGGAGGAGCAGGGACCCGGAGCGCTCGGCGTAACATTTGGGTTCGGAAAATACTTACACAAAAAATAAAAGAAAGAAGGAAAATAGCGATTTAGTGAATGTTTATCACATAACTTCAAATAGGGAATGCCAGAATTTTTTTTTAATAGGTGACAGGATGTAATATGAATATTTACCCTGTTTGTTTTTTATCCAGGACTAAGGACTTTGGGTTGGAAACCCGTCTGCTTTACTGATGATGAAGCTTTTGTTGTGGCAAAATAAGTCGGTGCTACGTTGTAAACTTGGGAAAACTCCTTTAAAATCTGCAGTCAATTTACTTGTGGATATTGTATATAATTGTGACTTGTGTTACAGCTTAGCCCTATCCACTTGCAATACCGGACACAGCCAATGGCCAGTGTGGCGCTTTTTCCTAATCTCATACTACCCTTTTAACCTAGATTAACAGACTAGTAGCAGAACTGTGGAATAGTTATTCCTAAAAAGGGGTTCTCCGATTCCACAATCCGTTTTTGTTAGAAGGGTCCCCTGATGATAAGATATTTACAGGGTGTCCTGCTGTTGATCCCACCAATGATCGGCTGTGATCTCTGTGGGAAACTGGCTTTGTGTGTTCCATTTCCCTACAGCGCCACCACTGTAGAAATTAGGTATTACACAATTTCTTAAAAAATAAGTTGTGTAATGCACAGACATGTTGGGGACCTCCAAAATATGATTTACTCTTTGTAACCCCTGAAGTGGCATACCATAGATATCCTAAATAGTCTTTGGAGGTGACCTTAAAATGACACTTTTACATAGACCTGTGTTACGATCTTTCCACCTTCCGCTGCCGCACAGTACACTCCAGGTCACATATGTTTTATTCATTGAAAAAATAAAAAATCCTTCCACAGGATACAGCATAGGGAAGTCAGTGCGATAGGTCTGATAAATAACAATGCTGCATATTAATGTCCACACTGACATGCTGAACACATATGGAGAGAATTTTACGTAAAGCTCTTGCAAATTTTTGTTTTCCCGTAATTCCTGTGATATATGTATGAATAATAAAGGGCCAATACATTAATGGTCTATTCCAATGGTCTCCAAACTGTGGACCTCCAGCTGTTGCAAAACTACAACTGCCAGCATGCCGGGACAGTCTGGGCATGCTTGGAGTTGTAGTTTTGTAGCAGCTGGAGGCCCACAGTTTGGAGACCAATGAAATGGAAGGAATTGGAACTAGTAAGTATGGTCCGTTTTCCATGTCAAATCTATCTATCTCATATCTATCTATCTATCTATCTCATATCTATCTATATCATATCTATCTATCTATCTCATATCTATCTATCTCATATCTATCTATGTCTTATCTATCTCATATCTATCTATCTATCTATCTCATATCTATCTATCTCATATCTATCTATCTATCTATCTCATATCTATCTATCTATCTCATATCTATCTATCTATCTCATATCTATCTATCTATCTCATATCTATCTATCTCATATCTATCTATCTCATATCTATCTATCTCATATCTATCTATCTCATATCTATCTATCTATCTATCTATCTATCTCATATCTATCTATCTCATATCTATCTATCACATATCTATCTATCTTCTATCTATCTATCTATCTCATATCTATCTATCTCATATCTATCTATATCATATCTATCTATCTATCTCATATCTATCTATCTATTTATCTATCTATCTCATGTCTATCTATCTATCTCATATCTATCTATCTCATATCTATCGCATATCTATCTATCTCATATCTATCTATCTATCTTTCTATCTATCTCACATCTATCTATCTCATATCTATCTCATATCTATCTATCTATCTATCTATCTCATATCTATCTATCTATCTATCTATCTCATATCTATCTATCTCATATCTATCTCATATCTATCTATCTATCTATCTCATATCTATCTATCTAACCCCTCTGAATCACTTGTATGCACTTGAAAATGGCGGTGAGAGATCGCCGAAACGTTGTTTTTTACATCATGGAATAAATTCACGATTTTTTGGATTATACCATCGTGGTGTGCTGCCTTTATCCATTTTATATCTAGTAAGAACCGGAGCACCGAGGTTCAACAGGCTTGCACCCATTTCACTATGTGCTGCTTTTTATGAATTTTCTACATAGTGGTGAACAAGCGTGCACTCTCAAGTTAACATGGAAGTTACCAATAGCAACCAACCCGGTATGTCATCTCATTACAACTCCAATGATGTTTTTTCTTATACCAACCTGGACGCTGATCGCATCTTGGGGAGTTTGCCAGTGGATGCAGCTTTCCTTCATAATCCCTCAAGCACAGACCTTCGTAGAATGTACGAAATGGAGACCAAGAGACTACTCAGCCTAGAATTGCATATTACAACAATGAGTGAGTACTATCGTAATCGTAGGATACCTAGAGGCATGAGAAGCCAACCTCGTGCCAATTCCTTCACAAATGATATGGATTATAGATCACGCTTTGAAGCTATCTCGAATAAATATGCTTTGGACTTAATCCTATTGAATATTGAATTTCTTCAGCGAGATTTGGGAGTGGCACAGAATAAAGTACTAGAACTTGAGAACTCTATAAAACAAAATTTAATTAAAGAGGATCAAGAAAAATTATTTGATAAACAAAAGACCTTTCTTTCCAATCAGCGAACCCTAATAGAGGAGACGAAACGTAGAAAGTGGTTCCGGGACAGTCAAGACTACAGTGGAGGCAGAGTATATATGTGGGATAGCATCACAGCCGCTGGGAGACGAGCATCTAAAAAAGGCAACATAGAGATTGATGGAAATGAAACGTCTGATTTTCCAAAGAAGAGTGGACATAAAATCAAGGAACAAGCTACACCATCATCTTTTTTAGGGGCACATGCCTCCCCGAGAGACGGAGAAGGGGAGGCCGGAAACACTCCCGCCAGCGCAAAAGACAGACCACAGAGGAATACAAGGTACCAAGGCCAAACACCAACTATACAGAAGAAGAAATGAACTCTTTAGATGCACGAACTGTGGTAAATATTTCCTCCTGTTCTTTATCGAATGATCAATTATTATTATTATCCAAGGGCCTTAATTTTTGTCCTAATCAATTCAATGATTGGTTCCAACTAGAGTTGGATTTGGTACAGTTTTTGCGAAAAATTAAGCTGAAAATTTGGTTTTCCCAACAGGTTGTACAGGAATCAGTGATAACCGACACACCCAGCAATATTGGTTTTGAGTTTAAAAAATTACAATTACAGATGTCCAGTGATTTCCAACCATTGGTGGAATCACATGCATTAACCACATTTGCTGATTGTGTCAGAAGGGATCTTACTCAAATTAGACAAGTACAAACACAACTTAAACATCCTAATCTTACCCATGGGGAACTTACTGCCATTCAAGAACTTGTCCATGACCACAACCTCATCGTCAAGCCGGCGGATAAGGGTGGTGGGGTTGTGGTCATGGACAGGAGCACATATTTGAGAGAGGCTTATAGACAATTGAATGACCAGAATGTATACAAGATGTTACCTAGAGATCCTAGGAAGGAAATGGAAAGGTCTCTACAAGTGATTATTAATAACGCATACGAACAGGGTCTGATTGATAGAAAATTAAGTGAATTTTTACTTGTACAGCATCCAATTACGCCTCTTTTATATCTTCTGCCAAAGATACATAAGTGCCTGCAGAATCCACCTGGCAGGCCTATTGTATCTGGCAAGGGTTCTTTGTCCAGCAATGTATCCATCTTTCTGGACAAAGTGTTAAGATCATTTGCAATAAATACTAAGTCATATCTTAGAGATACAAGTGATTTTCTATCTAAGATTTCCTCTGTAGTCCTTCCACCTGATGTAATTATAGCCAGCTTTGATATTGTTAGCCTCTACACTTCAATTCAGCATGAACGGGGTGTAGAGGCGGTCAGAAAATGTCTGATGAATGCCAATTTTGATCCCCAGCAAGTATCTTTTGTTATAACACTGCTTATGTTTGTACTACAGAATAATTATTTCCTTTTTGATGAGAAATACTATGTGCAGCTGCGTGGGACTGCCATGGGCAGCAACATGGCGCCCACGTATGCCAACATAGTGATGGCGGATTTTGAGGAGACACACATTTATGTAGCCCACCACTCCAGGAAGATCCTGGGGTGGTGGCGCTACATAGATGATATTTTTTTGATTTGGAAGGGTGCAGAAAGTGACCTTATGGATTTTCAATTGTATTTGAATAGTATAGATAGTAATTTACAATTTACTTTATCTCATTCTAGACACAAAATACAATTTTTGGATACGGAAATTTTAGTGGAGAACGATAGATTATCAACAGACCTATTTTGCAAACCTACTGACTGCAATACCTTGTTGAAATTTGACTCATGTCACCCTAGGGCAATGATTAAATCATTACCCTATAGTCAATTCTTACGTGCAAATAGGATTGTAGATACGGAGGAAAAGTTAGACAAGGCCTTGGATAAAATGACATCTCAGTTTATCTCTAGAGGTTACCCTATAGAGATAGTAGAACAACAAAAACAGAAATTACAGGAGGAGAGACAGGGCTTGAGACAGCCTAGGAAGAAAAAGGATCAGACATCCCGGATCCCGTTCATCTCTACGTATAACGAGGTCTCGGGGATGATTGCCCAAAAAATAAAAAAACACTGGCATCTTATAAGCGGGGGTTACCCTAATATACCTGAGCTACAAAACGTTCCATTGATGTCTTATCGGAGGGCTAGAAACTTAAGGGACCGCCTGGTAAAAGCTGATGTAGCGAAATCAGGATTAGGTCCGCAAAAATTTCTTACTGTGCAATCCAAGGGATGCTTTCCCTGTCGGAGATGCATAAATTGCAAATATATTCAGAAAGGGGAGAAGTTTGTACACCCCAAAACGGGGAAGACATTCCCTATTAAACATTACTTAACATGTGATAGTGAATTTGTAGTTTACATTTTGTGGTGCCCCTGCAACCTTATATATATAGGGGAGACAAAATGTGAATTTAAAACTAGACTCAACCAGCACCGGTATACAATTAGAAAAAAAAGGATTGACCTTCCGGTATCCAAGCACTTTTTGGATGCAGGCCACTCTGAACGTGATCTAAAATGTATGGTGGTAGACCACATCCCGCCACTCAAGAGAGGTGGGGATAGGGTCACCATCCTACAAAAAAGAGAATTGCGATGGATCTTTGAATTAAACTCACTCAAACCAAATGGTTTAAATGTCGAATTTGTGGTCTCCCCAAAAATGGTTTGATGAGGGATTGCTGCACCATGGGGCATAGCCACTTTATGTTGACGGTGTCCAGGTTGCTATAAATATGTACAAGTGATAACGTATACGAATATCTATTATTTATTATTAATTCTTTCTTTCCTCTTTTTTAGATTTTCAAGATTATGTCATGGTGCCACAAGATCACTGAATAGCCAAATATTGCGCCTGGGTCCGCAGTCTTCTATATATGTATTTTTATAAATAATCTTTTTTCTGTAGTATATAAGTGTTTATTTCTTTTTTTGATTGGAGATATTGATGTCAATATAGTGTGGTGCCATGGTTCCATATAAATTCGTAAAAATTCTATTTTCATCTTAACATCATTCACATTAGAGGTACTCCCTCACATCACTTACAGATACCCCAATGAGTGGCATGTGGATGATAGGGAGCCTGGGAACACTGTCTCCCATATAACAATAGTGTCCTGGTAAGAGACTCTATGGACCATAGGGGGAGGGACTTACTCCCAGTGGATCAGGAGTACTGTGGTACAGGGGGTACTTAATTGTATCCTTTGATACACAGCCAGGTACACAAATCAATGGGGAGACTGCTGTGTTCCGGCCCCGTGACTGTACCATTGCAAGTGATAATTGTATGTATGTAGGGGTTTATTGGGAGTTACCTAATGTAACCTAGTTCCTATGTTCACTATATAAGTTAGAACAACTGAACCGGCCATATATTAGTTTGCCAGTATCGGCACTTCTATATTTACCTTTTCTAAAATGGCGCCCGCAGCTTCAAACAACTTACGTACATGCGCAATAGAGTGCCATTGATTGGCTCTATATTACAATACACTCTTGCTGGACTCCTCCTGTTGGAGCCTAGCAACCATGACGCCACACTGCTATTGGTTAATATTTTCCTTACCCGGAAGTCTACATCCGGCAATGTTAGCTGGGGCTCCGGGGTTGCGGACAATGGCGGCGCACACGAGGTCAGTGGCGTGGTTGGCACCATGACAATTAATGTTTTTAACCTTATACACCTGTACACTGTCACTGTTGACACTTATGCTACACTTTTTTATGTCGATCCATAGAAGTGTGTTGGTAGATCGACACATATAATAACGTGCCAAATGCATGTTTAGAGCACTAGGAATATTATGTATAGTTATTATACTATATATGACTGTATATCACGGTTTTTATACTTTGTTTATATTTTGTTTTGATTGTGATGTCACTGATTATGCTAATGTGTGATGATGTCATTAATTGGGGAAGTGTGTATTTAAACCCCTCTGAATCACTTGTATGCACTTGAAAATGGCGGTGAGAGATCGCCGAAACGTTGTTTTTTACATCATGGAATAAATTCACGATTTTTTGGATTATACCATCGTGGTGTGCTGCCTTTATCCATTTTATATCTAGTAAGAACCGGAGCACCGAGGTTCAACAGGCTTGCACCCATTTCACTATTCTGGATGTGCTGCTTTTTATGAATTTTCTATCTCATATCTATCTATCTATCTCATATCTATCTATCTATCTCATATCTATCTATCTCATATCTATCTATCTCATATCTATCTATCTCATATCTATCTATCTCATATCTATCTATCTATCTATCTATCTCATATCTATCTATCTCATATCTATCTATCACATATCTATCTATCTTCTATCTATCTATCTATCTCATATCTATCTATCTCATATCTATCTATATCATATCTATCTATCTATCTCATATCTATCTATCTATTTATCTATCTATCTCATGTCTATCTATCTATCTCATATCTATCTATCTCATATCTATCGCATATCTATCTATCTCATATCTATCTATCTATCTTTCTATCTATCTCACATCTATCTATCTCATATCTATCTCATATCTATCTATCTATCTATCTATCTATCTCATATCTATCTATCTATCTATCTATCTATCTATCTATCTCATATCTATCTATCTCATATCTATCTCATATCTATCTATCTATCTATCTCATATCTATCTATCCATCTTTCTATCCATTTGTCATGTCTGTTAGTAAAATATAACTAGCATTTAACCTTATCGGAGCTCAGAAAATTGGTTCCCAAAGGTTTAACTTTGTTCTCAACCCAAGCATGAAGCTGAAGAAGGAGGAGGATAGAAGCGGAAATTATCCCTGGTGAACCTGAATGGTTGTAACATACAATAAACATAGTGCTGCAGTAAAGATGTCATCCATCATCCGTCCCTTCCCTTCCAGAGACTCCTCTCATGCTGCACATACCACCAGTGATAAGTGATTTATTCTTATATTGATAGAAGCTCTCATGCGCTGGGCACTCCTTAATGTGGCTGTCAGTCACAAATAGAAGTGCCTCTTTATTTCTATAACTATTGTACAATACAACCAGAGATGTATTATAAGGGGGCCTGGTGCTTGAGGCCAAGGACACTAGAAGACAACCTGCCGGAGGTGCAGGAAGATGCAGGATTCTTCTTCTTCATTTAGAAGTTGCACAAAAACAACTCAAAATCAAGATGTTCTTTGAAGTCACCAGCATTATTGACTTCAGGTAGCCATTGGCTTTTTGACCTATACACAATTTTTCAAAGACTGCCAAATGCTTATGTGGTTGGCCGCGGGGTTGCGATGTGAGGTGTATGGGGCAGATGTTGTAGCCCAAGGGCAGATGGTATTAACTCCTAAATGTTCGTGACGCCAGGGCGTGGTTTTAACTGAGAATCACCCAAATGGTAGCACCGCTAGTCCTAGTTAGGCAGGTCAAATAAGAGTCCAAGGCCAGATTAGGATTAATGGTATCTTTACTGAGGTAGACAGATGGTACAGTGTTTACAGCTAGGCCAGGATCCCAGAGAGGTGACCAGTAACACAGGGGACCTCGCAGCTTGCTGGGACTTGCAGTGACTTTGACAAACTTTAGGACAGTGACACTGACTATAATAGACTTGACTGAGGATAGTGACAGCAGACAGAGATGACTTGACTTACTGACTTGTAGCTGTAATTTAGGATTGAGGCCTCCAGGTGTGCTGGACACTGGCTCTGAGACGTCTGGACTGGACTTGACCTCAGCAGAAAGTGAAACACAAGAGAGAGATTGTAGTACCTCCCCCTCTTATCAAGGGGGCTGAGCAAGGAGCCCATAGGCCAATTGCGGGTCATCTGGTCACCTGGTGCTCTCTGGGTAACAAGACATGTGACTTTAACATATGACAACTATTATCATGTGATCAATAACCATGTAACCATATCAAAGGTCCTTTACACATAGTATACAACTAATTACATTATGGGGGTACAATGCAGATGAGCCCTGGGGATGAGCAGGGACTCAAGCTGATAGGACTGTGAGATGCATATCCCGTACAGGGACATCACACTTAAATAAAAATAAATAAAATAATTGTAATATACCTTTAAAGGGGTACTCCGCTGCTAGACATCTTATCCTCTATCCAAAATATAGAGGATAAGATGTCTGATCACAGGGGTCCCACTGCCCTGAGCATTGGGTTTCGGCAGCAGTGGTCATGATGTTCGCCATGCCCCCTCCGTTCATGTCTATGGGAGGGGGCGTGACAGCCATCACACCCCCTCCCATAGACATGAACAGGGGGGGGGTGATGTCATGAGGGGGTGTGGCCGTGACATCATAATCAAGGCTGCCGATCCAACACAAAATGTTCAGAATGCTGGGGCACGGGAGTACCCCTTTAAAGATGTGGACCCTTCCTGCACCAAGGACAAGAGGTCACCTCCCTCCCCCATTGTTTTATTGTTGTTATAGGACAAAACATCTACTACCAAACAGCATCGGCCTGCCATGACAACGGAACGTGGTGGAGGACCCCCACACCATCTTGCTTTATCAAACACTTGTCTCAGGTGGCTTTCTCTGGTTGGTCATTGACTATAATAGGCCAACCATGCAGTCTCTAGTACAGTCTTTTTTTTTTACAAAAGCTAAAATTGGCCCATGTAAACCCAACATAATATTGGCATTGTCCACTTCTATGCAGAGTTTGAATGAACCCCACCCCTTTTGTGACCAGCGTTGCAGGGTTGACCTGCCAAAAATCGGGTCTGTTGCCAAGTATAGACAAGCCTGGCCAGAACCTATATAATATTATTATCGAGACTGACCTCTGTGGCTCCTGTACCTATATTAAAGGGGTATTCCAGGAATCAAAAAACAGGCCTTTTTTCGTTCAAAGACGGGCACCCTCCTTGTCTCCACTTTGGGTGGGATATGACAACTTGGCTTAATTCACTTCAATGGAATTGAGCTGCAGAACCACACTCAAAGTGGAGACAAACAGGGAGAGGTCTTTGAACGAAAAAAGGCCTGTTTTTTGATCCCTGGAATACCCCTTTAAATCCTACCTCTATAAGTTGCCAATAGCTAAAGTGAGACCTGTCTGTACATAGCACCAAAAGCAATGGTGAATCCTTCCTCTATGGGTCTCCTTAGGTTTCTCTCAAATCCGTGGCCACCGTTTAGCCTTATGTTACTTTGACAGTCATCTTAGAAATTCATGATTTCTCTTTCTTCTGTAAATGTTCAAATTGACCATAAAAAAAGAAAGGGGCCATCCATCTCTGCCATTGAATGGGGCAATGGGTTCCATTGACAATAGTGGGGCCTACCCCTATGTGGCACCCATGGCTATGGTGAAGCCTAACGCTATGTGGCTCCAATATGAATGGTCAGGCCTACATGTATGTGGCAACATAAAAATGGTGAGATTTACCTTTCTGTGGCACCAATTGCAATGGTAAGATCTACATTTATATGGCACCAATATCAATCGTGTCACTTACCTCTGTGTGGCTTCTATAGCTATGGTGAATCCTACCTCTATGTGTCACCAATAGCTAGTAAGAGACCTGCCTCAGCAACGGTGAGTCCTTCCTCTTTGTTTCCCCATTTTCGTTGGACAATCCTGCAAACTGCGATTTATTAATAGTGTTTATGCTAACCTTGACTTCACGTCCCGATTGTGGGGGCATTCCCTGGTAGTTTAGGGGCATTCCTGGGTTAGGGCTTAATAGTCCCAATTATGGCAAAATAATGTTGGACAGTAGTTCAGTAGCAATGGTTAGGCCTACCCTGATGTGGCAATGGTAAAGTCTATCTCTACCGCAAAGATTCAATAGCTACCTATAGTATCAACAAAGTGGAATGTCCAGTGCAGGTAGATCCAACGGAGCAGTTTATTGGAAAGTAAAACCTCAGTACATGGACAGCATGGGTACAGGTGACGCGTTTCAGCCCACCCAATGGGCCTTAGTCAATACCTATAGTATATCCCAATGACATCTTTGTTCCAACATATCATGAATTACGTAAACTCTGCAGAATGTTAGTTATCCAAAAACTAAATTTCAATTTTTTTTGGTTGAATTTTTCCTGTAAAAACTGGAAAGATCTTCAAGAAAAGTTCTAAAGTTCCTCATCTAAGTCGTCTTATAACATGAAAAAAGCAAAAGTTCTGGAATCTATATATCCAAGTAATTCAGAGAAAATTACCCCCCAAGCAAGTGAGCGGTGCAAAAGGTCAAACCTCTCTTTCCAATTTTGAAAGCGAAGGTTTTTCTACTCATTCCGCCACTAGAAAACTTTCCTCTCGTTTAGTTCAGAACTTCCAAAATGTTTTCCAGTGGTTGCCCCCTCCCATAGCACAAAAGCCCCATTGTATAATAAATATTTGATTTCGGCACAACATCCTCCTTCCCCTGCGCCTATCGTCTTTAAAAGGATCTTAATGTGTTAATATTCCCGACATATGTTCCGTGTCCCTTTTATTATATAATCTATCAATTGTCGGCATTCATCAGGGGAGGGGGGGAGACAAATATTTAAATCCCGACAATGTGCGGCAAATTTTACGGTACAAAAAATGGATTATAAAAAATAGAAAATAGTAATGTACTGTGTCATATCCTAGTGAATGGAGCATATGGTATAGATTGGTGTTGGGGGGCGCGGGGGGGGGGGGGGGGGGGTATATAAGCTGTGATTTCCATAGGTAGATCTGAAGTAAATTATAGGCTCTTACAAAAAAGGATTTAAAGTGTTGTGTGGTACAAAAGCGCCATAGTACAGATGTAACCGGTTAGCCTCCTTGTGTGTGGTGGGGGTAAGGAAGAGCCTTCTACTCAATGGGCTCCACATATTGTTTAAATTTGGCCCAGAATGAAAATTTTACTAGCGACCAGAATTCTTACAATGAACTGGAAATGATTTAGCGTTTTTGATTAAAGGCGATGTCATAGGAATGCCATTTTATTATCGTATTAAAAAAAAAAGGTTCATATTTCTACAGCCTAAGGCCACAAGGTGGTAATTTATATCTAAAGCCTCAAAAAGAACCTAATTTGTTCTGAAGGCGAAAGAGAAGAAAGGGGTGAGGGCGGGTGGGGCGGGGGCAGAGGTTTCCATCAAGGTGTGTGGATGTTTTAAGAGCCTGGTGTTTGGGAGAACCTAACCATGCCCCCGTGGTGTTGTGTTCAAGTAAACGGAGGGGTCTGGAACTTTTTTGATGCGTCCCAGATACTAAGTCCGTGACAGGTGACATCTGATCACAGAATTAAAGACGCTAAAAGCTCATGTTGTACGGTATTATATTGCAGTAACCTGCAGACATGCATGTGCGGGATGCTAAACAGGTGTTCTATAAATCCTTTTTAAAGGCTCGCAGAATTCGCTTTTTAGGGATTTTAAGTGAAGCCAAACTTTTACCAGAGGATTAAAACAAAGCGTTTTATGATATATTGTTATTGGAAAAGTGGTTTTGTGGTTTCTTGCTCTTGGTCCTGGTGGACTAGGGGGCTGATGGACAAAAAACAAAAATAAGTTGCCGCTTTGTCCTGTGTTCATGTACTGGACCAACACCGGGAAGAGCTGTGTAACGCTGAAGGTTCAGAAGACAGGAACCCCGGTGGATGTGTATCCACTGGACCTGTGTGGCAGATGACTCGGACCGTACCAGGGAGCGGAGTCTAAGGTGCCGCTGGTTTTCACCAGAGCCCGCCGCAAAGCGAGATGGACTTGAGGTGGCAGGCGGCTCACAGGTCGCTACCCCTGGCACGGCTCAACCACTCAGGGGGCTGAGGAGATGCGAGGCACAGGAGGGATAAGGCAGCTCGTAGTCTGGATAGCAGAAGGCCGGGGCAGGTGGCACAGTTGCGTAGTCAGGACATAGCAGGAGGTCAATAGGCAGCCGGCAGAGAAGCAAGGTCGGGTCACAAAGCAAAGGATCAGATACACGGCATGGCAGAAACAGGAATGCTTTCTCTCAGGCTCAAGGCAACAAAGATCCGGCAGGGGAGTGAGAAGGGTGGAGGAATATATAAATGAGCCACAGGTGAATCACACCAATGAGCGCACTGGCCCTTTAAATCTTAGAGCTCCGGTGCGCGCGCGACCTAGGGGACGGGGAAACGCCCACTGGAGCAGTGAGGCAGAGGCTGGGGCAGGAGAAGCACCAGGTGAGTGACGGACTGGGCGCATCCCACGATGCGAGTCCCAGCCCCGCCAGCAGCAGCAGGTAACGGGACCATGCGCTCATGGCCAGCATGTGCGCCCGAAGCACATAACGTAACAAGCTGTAGTACAAGTCTTTTTATTTTACGGTTGTCTCTTACCTTTCCCAGCATTCCATGCGGCCAGAGACAATATGTCAAAAGTCACATGGTCTCCAGGGGTGTGTGGCTATGCTGCAGTGGGTGGAAGGGATTTATTGAAGTAATGCTGTCTGCCCACCCACTGCAGCATAGCACACACCCCTGGAGACCATGTGACTTATGACATATTGTCTCTGGCTGCATGGAATGCTGGGAAAGGTCAGAGACAACAGTAAAATAAAAATACTTGCACTACAGAACTTCCGAGTTTGGGTTTCGTGCATGAAAACGGGACAAAGTGCTGCGCAGAGGTAATAGAAGCAAATTACAGAGTATTATATATCGGCCTCTTGGGCTCAAAGCCTGAAGGGAAAAATAATTCTAAAATACCCCTTTAAAGGGGTACTCCGCTGACCAGCATTTGGAATAAACTGTTCCCAATGCTGGAGCCGGCGCCGGGAGCTTGTGACTTCATAGTCCTGCCCCCTCATGATGTCACGCCCCACCCCCTCAATGCAAGTCTATGGAAGGGGGCGTGACAGCCGCCACGCCCCCTCCCATAGACTTGCATTGAGGGGGCGGGGCGTGACATAATGAGGGGGGGGGGGCTATGACATCTCGAGCTCCAGCGTTTGGAACAGTTTGTTTCAAACGTTGAACAGCGGAGTACCCCTTTGAGGTAACTTTTTGCCCCAAAATTGGTTAAGGGGTTAATACTTTTTTGGATTTGTTTTTTTTTTTTTAGTTTATCATTGTGTCCTTGAATATGGAATCCAGAGAGTTTTGGGAGGTGCAGTAAGGGAGATGCCTGTATATGCATAGTGAACAGCACGTTCATTCTTATTCAAGCATCTTGATACATCGAGGCTTTTTATATAAAGGGATATGAATTCCTCCGCACAATGTTTCTGTGGAGACAGTTACCAGGACTTGGAGGCTTTTGTGCCGTTCTGGTGCTGGTGGAGGAGCCGAATGAATTTATAGCAGGTGGACTGTGCATGGGCAAATTTATGTAAAGAACCACAGACACTATTAAATAACATTATCCATAGCATTGTGCCACTCCATAATTACTAATGCATTGTATATTACTGATACATTGTATATATATTTATTTATATGTTGACATATAAATATGTATATCTATATTTATATACACACACACATATATATATATATATATATATATATATATATATATATTTATTATATATAACAGTATATTTGTTGTACTTACAGTGTATATTATGCCCCCTAAGCACTGTTGGTGCCTTAATTCTGGGGCCAATATTTTTCTTTTGTTGGCTATAATCTGCTGTGTAGGTGCTGATATTCTGTTGGTGGTTGTATTCTGCTGTGTAGGTGCTGGTATTCTGTTGGTGGTTGTATTCTGCTGTGTAGGTGCTGGTATTCTGTTGGTGGTTGTATTCTGCTGTGTAGGTGCTGGTATTCTGCTGTTGGTGGTTGTATTCTGCTGTATAGGTGCTGATATTATCCTTTTGGTTCCTATATTCTGCTGTGTAGGTGCTGGTATTCTTCTGTTGGGGGCTGTATTCTGCTGTGTAGGTGCTGATATTATCCTTTTGGTTCCTATATTCTGCTGTATAGGTGCTGGTATTTTTCTGTTGGGGGCTGTATTCTGCTGTGTAGGTGCTGATATTATCCTTTTGGTGCCTATATTCTGCTGTATAGGTGCTGGTATTCTTCTGTTGGGGCCTATATTCTGCTATGTAGGTGCTGGTATTCTTCTGTTGGTGTCTATATTCTGCTGTGTAGGTGCTGGTATTCTTCTGTTGGTGGTTTTATTCTGTATTTTGTTGTAGGTGTTTATATTCTACTGTGTAGGTGCCGGTATTCTTCTGTGTAGGTGCTGGTATTCTTCTGTTGGTGCCTATATTCTGCTGTGTAGGTGCTGGTATTCTTCTGTTGGTGTCTATATTCTGCTGTGTAGGTGCTGGTATTCTTCTGTTGGTGGTTTTATTCTGTATTTTGTTGTAGGTGTCTATATTCTACTGTGTAGGTGCCGGTATTCTTCTGTGTAGGTGCTGGTATTCTTCTGTTGGGGGCTGTATTCTGCTCTGTAGGTGCCGATATTCCTTTGTTGGTGAATATATTTTACTGTTTCTGTATTCTCTTGTATGGTGCTTGCATTCTGCTGTGTAGGTTCTGGTATTTTTTTTTTGGTGTTTTTTTTTCCTGCTATGTGTGCTGGTATTTCTTTTATTAGTGTGTTTGTCCTGCTCTGTGTGCTGGTATTTTTCTGTTTCTGTTTATTCTGCTTCATGTTGCCTATATTCTGTTGAAGGTGCCTATATTGTTCTGATGATAACGATGGGATTACTTTCTGGAACAAGCTTGTAACCTTGTCCTTTTGGCCATATCATGTGTTACAGATGTGCATCTAAAATTGGGAGATCTCAGGATAGTTCAGGACTTTGGGGAAATAAAACAGGAAATGATATCCTGTATTTCGAGACGTTTCTAGACATGACTGGTATGTGAAAACATATACCATATCACACATCTTATGTAATAGTTTGTTTTACTGTAGCGACTAAAGCGAGAATATTGTTAGCTTATTCCGATCCTTGAAATATTCCGATCCTTGAGATATTGCTTTTCTTTCATCTTCCATATCATACATAACACAAACATTCCATATTGAGGATAGCCCTGACAGGGTATAGAACTTCAAACAGGAAAATAAAGAAAAATCCGAATACTAAAGCATAAAAAAACATAAACATATTTTATCAGCTCCGAGTTCTGAATATATGCATGGCCCCATGTAGATATCAAACATACAAGTTCCTCCCAAATCTTTTTAGAAAATTCTTTTTAGGAACGTTAGCATTTTGATCTCTCTGTACCGTAGTTATTTTTGTGGTCAGTATTATAATTATTATTATTTTATTTATGTATACTGTATTTTACATCAAGACTGGATCCACTTATTTCTTGCCACACAGGGACCAACTGGACCCAAACAGAAAAAAAATAGTTCTCTGGTCCAATATTTGTCATGAAATACGTATGATGAGGACCTAGAATATAACCATGTGAATGGTAAAATGGTGTTACTTACAGGTGTTCTGTGCTTGGATTCTACTTTGTAGGTGCCATTATTCTTTTTCTGTCTGTATTCTGCTTTATAGGTGTCATTATTCTGTTGGTGGATGTATTTTGCTGTGTAGATGCTATTATTCTGCTATCGGTGGCTGTATTCTACTGTGTAGGTGCCTGCATTCTGCTCTTAAGGTGTTGTTATTCTGCCATTGGTGACTGTATTCTGCTGTGTAGGTGCTGGTATTCTGTTGTTGGTCGTTTTGTAGCTGTCATCAAACCATGTTTTCTAAACTAAGGGTGGTTTCACACCACATTTTGTACTTACGATTCCCGTATACGGCTGGGAGGAGGGGGGCGGGTCTTAATCGCGGCGCCCGCACTCAGCCGTATAGGGGAACCGTATTTAATGCATGTCTATGAGCCGACCAGAGTGAACCGCAGCCTCCGGTCGGCTGCGTTTTTGGCCGTATGTGGTTTCCCTACCGCAGGCAAAAACGTGGTCGCCTGTCTGTATTGATCAGACTTTTTGATCGCTTTTTATTCATTTTTTCATGATATAAAAAGTGACCAAAAATACACCATTTTGGACTTTGGAATTTTTTGGCGCGTATGCCATTGACTGTGCGGTTTAATTAATTATATATTTTTATAATTCGGACATTTCTGCACGCGGCGATGCCACATATGTTTATTTTTATTTACACAGTTTTTTTTTATGGGAAAAGGGGGGTGATTCAAACTTTTATTAGGGAAGGGGTTAAATGATCTTTATTCACTTTTTTTCGCTTTTTTTTTTTTTTTGCAGTGTTATAGCTCCCATAGGGACCTATAACACTGCACACACTGATCTTTTACATCGTTCAATGGTTTCTCATAGGAAGCCATTGATCGATGATTCTGCTGCTTGAATGCTCATGCCTGGATCTCAGGCACTGAGCAGTCATTCGGCGATCGGACAGCAAGGTGGCAGGTAGGGACCCTCCGGCTGTCCTGTAAGCTGTTCGGGATGCCGCGATTTCTCTAACCGGCAACATTTTAGTTTCACTTTAGACGTGGCGATCAATTTTGAACACTGCTTCTAAAGGGTTAATAGCGCGCGGCACCGCAATCAGTGCCCCACGCTATTACCCACGGGTCCCGGCCATTGTTAGACCTGCTATGATGCGGGGCCGCGCCGTTGCCCCGCGTTATAGAACGGGAGCGGACTCATGATGTACATGTACGTCATGGGTCCTGTAAGGGTTAAGGTTCCTGTAGTCTGTTGACTGTATTCTGCTGTGTAGGTGCCTGTGGATGTATTCTACTGTGTAGGTGCCAGTATTCTTCTGTTGTTGCCTATATTCTGCTGTGTTGCTAATAGTCTTCTGTTGGTGCCTATATTCGTCTTTGCTTCTGTGTTGTTTAAAATATTTTTCCTCTATCTACTTAAAATAAAGGAACAAGTGCTCCATAGTGTGATACCAAAGAGGGAACAATAGTTAGCCAGATAAAACTGGTGCTCACCAATGGTGGTTGTACACGTACAACTATGGTATAGGCATATAACCGTGGGTAAGGCGAGACCCTGCAGCCGCTCCTGGCAAGCAAACAACCAATCCAACAAGCACACCTCCACAGTAATGTCAGGATCAAGTAGGGCGCTGGGACTCTCGACAGGCTAAAAGATTTTAATATCCACAATGCAACGCGTTTCGCTGTAACTGCACTTCATCAGGCAACTGTCTGATGAAGCGGAGTTACTGCAAAACGTGTTGCATTATGGGTAATAAAATCTTTTAGCCTGTCGAGAGTCCCAGCGCCCTGCTTTATCCTGACATTACTGTGGAGGTGTGCTCGTTGGTTTCCTCTATCTAGTTCTTTTTGCCTTTGTGTTTTGTAAAAACAAAATTTACTCTTTAAGGGCGACCACATAAGTGAGCGCTAGTACCTTGCTCAGACAGCGAGAGCGGGGGCATCTATGGACTTGAGCGCCACTGGAATCTTTACATGCCATGGCGCTCAGTTTAGTGGGGCAGTTCTTTAACAGAAATATTATTGAATATTTAAATGTAAATATTGAAATGTTCTTTTACTCATAGTCCTCTGGGGGTGCATTCATGTTACAGGATTTCCACCTGGAAACATTGCTGGTCCCCATAGTCTGGGTTCACACTACAGAATTTCCTAGCGGAATTCCACTTTTAAATTCTGCTCCGAAATTCCAGTGCTGCAGATTTTCTTTGCTGTCAATGAGATTCCACTGCACAGTGCACACTATGAAATATCAGCGGCTGAGACTGGACCCCCATCTCAGCTAACAATTGGATGAGCCAGCTGCCACATGCGCTAGTCTCAAAAGGTGGGGGTCAGAGTATATAGGGGGCCCATTACAGGAGATCACAAAGGTCACAGCAGTCAGACCCCATTCCCCCCTACCCCCCCGGATCAGACATTTATCCTGAATCTAGTGGATAGTTTCAGTTCCCCGGAGTACCCCTTTAATGCTTTAAAAATATCCCTCTCTAAGAGGAACAATTTAAAGGGGTTGTCCAAAAACATTTGGAATGATGTAAAAATATCAAACATGCTTTACTCACCTATTCCAATCCCCGCAGCTGCTGCTCTTCCCGTTCTCCCTCTGGTCTTCGCTTAGTCCGGGCTCTGTGCTGCCTGAGCCCTCTCAGCCAATCAGTAACTGTGGTGGGACACTGCTATGGCCACTGATTTGCTGAGAGGGCAGGTTTTGAGGGGTTGTGTATTGAACCCATTAGATTCAAAGACCAGCAGGGGACTGAAAAGAGTAGCAGCTGTGGGGGACTGAAAGAGGTAAGTATAGTATGTTTATTATTTTTACACCAGTCCTGGAGCTGTTTTACCTGGACAACCTCAATGAGTGTCAGTACACTGCATTTGTAGACTTACCGTATTTGTTCGCCATATAAGACGCACTTTTTCTTCCCCAAAACTGGGGGGGGGGAAGTTGGTGTGTCTTATACGGCAAATATACATTAAAACCCTGTCCTATTGCGGCGGTCCCTGGGGCCATCAACGGCCGGGACCCGCGGCTAATACAGGAAATCACCGATCGCGGTGATGCCCTGTATTAACCCTTCAGACGCAGCGATCAAAGCTGACCGCCACGTCTGAAGCGAAAATAACACTAACCTGGCTGCTCAGTCTGGCTGTTAGGGAATGCCGCAGTGAAATTGCGGCCTCCCGGACACCTTACAGGACACCGGGAGGGACATTACCTGCCTCCCCGGTGTCTGCTCCGTGCCGGGATCCCCTGCATGACCGGCGCTCTCCTTTGTCGCGCATGCTGTCCCATCATCCAATAGGAGCGGCGTGCATAGCGGTGTGATGGCGGGGACAGAGAGCGAGGATGAGGGTGCGTGTGTGTGCGTGTATACGCCGATACACCCCCAGGAAAGGCAGGGGGAGAGAGGCCGTCGCTGCCCTCTTCTCTCCCCCTGCCTTTCCTGGGGTCTAGAGCCCTGCTGCCGGCCCTTCTCTCCCCCTGGTTATCGGCACCGCTGCCCGTTCTGTCCCCCTGACTATCGGTGCCGGCGCCCCATTGCCGGCGCCGATAGCCAGGGTCAGAGAAGCGGCGCCGACAGCCAGGGGGAGAGAAGGGGCAGCGGCACCCATTGCCGGCGCCGCTGCCCCGTTGCCTCCCCCCATCCCCGGTGGCATAATTACCTGATGCCGGGGTCGGGTCTGCGCTGCTGCAGGCCTCCGGCGTGCGTCCCCTTCGTCGTTGCTATGCACGGCGCGGCGCATGACGTCATGCGCCGCGCCGTGCAGCGCATAGCAACGCCGGAGGCCTGCAGCAGCGCGGACCCGACCCCGGCATCAGGTAATTATGCCACCGGGGATGGGGGGAGGCAACGGGGCAGCGGCGCCGGCAATGGGTGCCGCTGCCCCTTCTCCCCCCCTGGCTGTCGGCTCCGCTTCTCTCCCCCTGGCTATCGGTGCCGGCAATGGGGTGCCGGCACCGATAGTCAGGGGGACAGAACGGGCAGCGGGAGAGAAGGGCCGGCAGCAGGGCTCTAGACCCCAGGAAAGGCAGGGGGAGAGAAGTGCGTGTTATACGCCGATAAATACGGTATATGACGAAAAATACGGTATTTAGAGGCCGTGGCGCTTAGTTCTGTAGGCACTATCCAAAAGAAGGTCATTTATTTTAACAAACATAGTACTGAAAACCAAAAGTACAAAACAGAACAAAACCGCCATGCTACAAGATTTTCTGTCCTATGGTGTTGTATTCGTCAAGAACAAATAGATATATAGATAGATAGATAAATTAACTAATTAATAAATAAATAATATTAAAAAAAAAATAATAAAAGTCTAAAGGATAAATAAAAACATACTGTATATTTACATAAACAATGAATAAATTATTAATAAATTAATAAAATTTCTAACCTGGCTATCTAGCATGGGTGCTAATTTTTGGAGGTTTCCAGATTTTCTCCCATGGTGAAGACATCACATTTTTTTTTTTTTTTTTATGGAATGAGAACTATTTCTCTATAAATAAAAACACATGCAGATTTCATGATGCGTCCACATAGTCAGGTCCTGAGCGCTAGTGACTGGTGTTTAAACACACACACACCTTGTGAGAGCTTCACATTTCACAGTCTAAATGACATCACTTGTTCCAAACACAACACACTTAGGTCAGCAGTCGCCCCACACATAACATTCTTTGTGTTATGGCCATTTTCCAAGCCTTCTGTAGAATACGGTTTTATTGAACGGACCGCGGTTGTTGTGATTTGTAATCTGGCTGACGCAGACTGACAGGCATTTTTCTTAATTTTAGATAATTATGTTTTGGTTTGTAACCTTAGTTGGTAAATGTTAGTCTGTTGTCCATTTCGTAGTTTTCCCCCATCTGTTTTGGGTCGGCCCACCGAGATGATTGAAAAAACAAGAACATCCACTATTCACCTACTCAGTCATGGGAATAGGGTCGGTTCACCTGTGCCATCATTGTTTATCGCCTGTATGCTTTTGGAATAAAAAGCAATTTTGCAAATACACCCTGTTCCAAATTATTATGCAAATTATATATTTTTTTAATTTACCAAAATTATTGATGTAAATAACAGTCAGCATAATTCTCATGTTATCAACTATTAAGAGTACAATTAAAATGTTATTGAACAAACCTCCTAAAAATATATATTTTTTAAATATAAAAAACTTACAATGCACTGTTCCAAATGATTACACACAGTAAGTTTCAAAACACTTTATAGGTTGTAAAGAACTAAAAATGGTCATTTATTGTGTTTGTAGCAACAGCATTTTTCTGCCCAATGCAGCCGTTTCTGCTTGTTAGCATTGGTTAGTGGTGGCTGAATAGAAGGTTTATGCACAATTGCAAGACTCTGGAGGACTCTACACCTTAATGTTCATGGGACTCCAGAGGCACCAGCAGCTTCAAATATTTGTTTGCTGCTATGTAATGGTAATTTAGCAGCTGCTCTCTTGATCTGATGCATGGATCTGGCAGAAATCTTCCTCAATGTGCCTTTATCTGCATGAACCTATCTGTGCTCTGAATCAGCCACAAATCTCTTAATAGTGCAACGATCATGCTTAAGTTTTTGTAAAATATCGAATTTTTCATACCTCGCCCAAGGCATTGAACTATTTCATTCTTTTCGGCAGCAAAGAGATCCTTTTTCTTCCCCACATTGCTTGAAAATGGTGCTCTGCTTAATAATGTGGAACACCCACCTATAGTAGTTTTTCCTTAAATTGGGATCACCTAGCAATCTAATTATCGCAGGTGTCCGAGATTGTTTTCAGTGATCAAAAGAGCCCTGAGACACAATGCCATCCACGAGTTAAACTGGAAAACAAAATATTTAATCTTTTTGAGACTTAAATAGAATTTGCATAATAATTTGGAACAGGCTGTAGTTTTCAGGAAAAATCTCTGTGCATCTCTATGGTTGCAGACTACAAACAAGCCTTGTGTAGTCAGATGTTGCAATCATTATTCCTTTTAAGATTTGTTTTTGTATTTTTCTGTTTAGGTGTGTATTCACATACTAGGATATTCAGAGCAGTTTTCTATTCTCCCTGGATGGGGAATGGTTAATGCTCTAAACGAATGAGAACTCAGGTGTGTCTATTTTAAACCAGACTTCTCCTGCATTCAGGGATGGTTATTTAGTTTAATGCTTCTATGTCTGTATGTGCAATCTGCTATGATGTTTGTTTGTGCAATATTCTGACTATGTCTGCTTGAGCATTTGCCTTGTATTTATCTTATCATTTTATCTGGGGTTTAAGCCATGGTTATATAGCATGCTCCTTGCATTTTAGTCTGTTACATTAGTCGGTTTTAGGATTGTTTGTTCATTCTGCTTTGTCTGTGTTCTCACTGAGGTAGTCTTGCTAGTGTTATCCGTGCACTGTATTTTATCATTCCTGTTTGGTGTCCTGGAGTCTATTAAGACTCATCCAGTTCTAGTGTATCTTGAAAAAAATATCCTGTCTAGTATCCTGACCAGTGTTCCTCTATGTTGTAGAGTTTGGTGTTCTTGTATCGGTTTTTATGAAGTTCCTACTGGGTCAGCATCCTGATCCCACGGTGGAGTGTGCCCGCTGGCCAGTAGGCTATTTGGCTTTATTATAATGGCTAACTCCTTTTGTGGAGTGGAGTGTCCTGTTTGTTTGTTCTGGGTCCTATGTTACCTGATCAGTATTGTGTTTTAGCTCTCTGTCCATCCCTGTGTTTTAGTTCTTCTGTCCATCCCCTGCATTTCCTGGATTCTGCTGTATTCCTGTTCCATTCCTAGTCTTGTAAATTTTTTCATGTCTGCCGTTTATCTGATATCTGGTTTATGAACTGTTTGCTAATACACAATTTTCTGCCATGTTAGTATCTGTATCTTGTCTGGTATATCTGGTTGTCTGGTAGTACTCCTGTTTCTCGCCTATGACCGACTATGTTTATTATTTGTTTTTACGCCACTGCTCTTTAGCGCAGGCTGGGACCGGCTCCAAGTTGTCGATTCACCACTTAGGGTGTATGGGCAAGTAGGCAGGGAGAGTGTTTTTTGGGTCAGTTTAGGGCTCACTCTCCCTGTCCCCCAGTCGGTCATGACAATAATATAGTTATAAACTAATATTTATGTACCAAACCGTAAATAAAAATAGTTTTTTATTTTCCTTTCATTATGGAACAATGTCGAAACAGGTAAAAAGAGATTCAAGGATTACAGTAACTAACCTTTTTGTTTGCCACAATTTGGAGGAAATCATGGCAAAAATGCAATATGTTAGCACAGCTTTGGGGGGGTGCATATCTACTATATATACTGATCTCATAAAGATAGCAGCAGTATACAGATAGAGCTGGAGGGGAGGTGTATAGCTACTATGTATCTTAATCCCATAGAGAGAGTGCCAATTATAATACTGGTCTCTTATGGACGCTTTTTTCGACTTTGGAATTTTTTTGCGCATACGCCATTGACCGTGCGGTTTAATTAATGATATATTTTTATAGTTCGGACATTTACGCACGCGGCGATACCACATATGTTTATTTTTTTTTTTTACACTTTTATTTTTTTTATGGGAAAAGGGGGGTGATTCAAACTTTTATTAGGAAAGGGGTTAAATTACCTTTATTAACACTTTTAAAAAAAAATTTTTTTAGCAGTGTTATAGGTCCCATAGGGACCTATAACACTGCACACACTGATCTCTCATCCTGATCACAGGCGTGTATTAACACGCCTGTGATCAGTGTTATCGGCGCTTGACTGCTCCTGCCTGGATCTCAGGCACAGAGCAGTCATTCGCCGATCGTACACCGAGGAGGCAGGTAGGGGCCCTCCCGGTGTCCTGTCAGCTGTTCGGGACGCTGCGATTTCATCGCGGCGGTCCCGAACAGCCCGACTGAGCAGCCGGGTCACTTTCGCTTTAGAAGCGGCGGTCAGCTTTGACCGCCGCTTCTAAAGGGTTAATACCGCACATCGACGCGATCGGCGATGTGTGGTATTAGCCGCGGGTCCCGGCCGTTGATGAGCACCGGGACCGACGCGATATGATGCGGGATTGCGGCGCGATCCTGCTTCATATCGCGGGAGCTGGTGCAGGACGTAAATATACGTCCTGCGTCGTTAAGGGGTTAAGCACTGGAATATTTGGAGAGTCAGATTGGTAATCACATGGCCAAGTTACAGTAATGAAACAGATTGATGCAACTGCACTGGAATAAAACAAATTACACTGTATTACCAGTGATGGAGAGCGGCATGATACAGAAAAAAAACTACAACCCAGAGAGCTTCTTTAATGTTTTTTTTTTACCTAGTTAGTCAACGATTTGATTGGTTGGAGTGTAATACTACATTCTCCCGGCAGAGGGTGAGATTAGCAGTGTGTTTATTTTTATTTTATTCACATAATTAAAAGTTAAAAAACAATATAACATTATGAATAATTAATACATTGTATTCAATAAAGACATAATAAAATTGGGCAAAAAAAAATAAAAATCCTGCATCTATCTGCTTCCACCCCCTTAATATATATATATATATATATATATATATATATATATATATAGACTGTTCATGAAGTATATACTTTTACTATGTAAATAAATATTTGTTGGCCGTCAGTCAGTGGAATTTTACCTTTGCTGGGTTTTGCAACATTTCAGAGATTCCTTGAAGCATAACCGTCCCATACAGTGGACTGCATACATCATCCTTAGGTTTTATTTTGTTTTCTCTCATGTCAGCACTTCACATGCCGTGTTATCTGGCGTGCCCCGATGCCGCAGTCTGGCACATGATACTTCATTTAGGAAGACCCTGTGTATGGAGCAGACATTCAGCCAGAAAGTGAGACGAACAAAGAACCTTTGACTGGTCGCTATATACATATATAAAGGGGGCTTATAATGCTTCTGCTTGTTTGATGTTTAGCCCACCATGTTTTCCGAAAAAATAAATCCTTGCTGCTTCCATTTGGTAATCTGCCCGGTTATCGTCGCAGTGGAGAAAGGACAAATAATAAACAGTATGGCAAAAAAAATGTTTACAGGTATTCCATGTGTAGAAGGACCTTGAAGAAGCTATAATACTCACATTGTGCCTTGTAAAATAGAAAGAACGGTTGCTAGGGACTGTTTCTATGGATCCTCCCACCAGAGACAACCTTTTCCAAAATGGGGGGCCGCCGAGGTGATCTGCTGATCATTACAGCTCCCACTCCCGTCACCAAAGCAAATAGCTGATCTTGGATGGTTCTCCAGCCAAGCAGGGGCCATTCCAAAGGGAAATGTAGTATTAGATGACAATGTGGTACAAGGAAGGCGCTCGTAAAGGTGGGTCCCAATTGGTGTCAAAAAGCCCCCCCTCTTTGATGTCTATATGCCCTAACATAGCATATTAGAATTCAAAGAGACCGTACCAGCGAGGGTAAGTGTAAATGTATAATGTAGCACTCCCCCAGAGAGTCGTGCTAGGAACACAACATCTTGATGCACACGTAGAATCAGAAAATGTAGGTCAGCTGCCCCTTGGCCTTACCCGAATCACGCTCTATGGAGATGCAATGATTAATCAGAATAGATGGCGTCTTTGGTAGTTTCTTCTCCCAGAGATCAAGGATACTTATATAAAATTAATAATTTTTATACTATATACAGTGCAACATGTTTCGAACCTAGATCAGGTACTTTATCAGGCATATGGACAGCAGTTGTCATCACGTGACAACCCCTTTGAAGGGTTAGGTTATCTGATTTTTGTAGCCAATTTTTGCATCATTAGTTAATACACGGAATATAAGATACACGGCATAATGCATTGACTTATGGGCAACTCCACATTTTTTATCATAGGCTGTAGTGGTCATTGGAACACAGGAAATGTAGGACAAGGAGACTTGAATCCTGCCTTCATATGATGGGTCAAACGCCCACAGTTCTTTATCTCTGGACCAGAGAGCTCACTTTCCAAGAAAGTCTTGTAGAAATATATCAAAGAACCCAGAGGTCACTTTCCAGAGGTCAATGGGGATTAATATTATTTGTCTCCAATTGCAGACATAGTAGTGGGGGGAGGCTCCTGCTGCAGCCATCTGCCTTACAGCCTGCCACAGGACTGTGAAAAGGAGAAGGGATAGCATGGCTAATCTTGACATGTTCTAAAGAGTTCTTTATGTTTTTCTTGGCTTTGATTGCAATATGAGGCAGAATAGGATGAAAACAAAGAGAGAATATGATCTTGTGTTCTTATAAGTGCCGCTTATATGAGTAGGTGCTAATATTTATTCACACTATGCATTTAGGGCTTATATAGATAAAAGCTCTGAATAGGTTAAAGTTCAACTGATCATGTGTGTCAACCTGAGATCGGCTACGATTCTCCACAGACCCCATAGAGTCCACCAGAGCTGTTTTAATGATACTTATGGTGCTCTTTAACCAGACATATATACCTTCAAGATGTCTACAGTCTTTGTAAGTCTCACTATAAAGTTTTGTACGTATAAGAAGTGCCTTTGGGAGGAGGAGGATTGAGTCTCCATGAAGGCCACATACTGGAACCAGTTGATATTCCTTCAATATTATCATCAACTGGTTCCGTTATTCTTATTCCGTTGTCATATGAAAAATATTACACCAGTATCCTTTTATAGTAGGCCCCAACCCTTAGGGACGGTCCCACAGCCCACAACCTAGGTGACAACTACAGGTGAAGACCCGGCTTGTCCGGGTAAAGGTTTCTTTTCGATTTACGATGGGTAATTAGTTGCTAATACAACATACTGAGACGTATATAAGGAGGGACTGAAGTGTTATTCAAGGTAAGTCTCGGTAAATATGTGCATACCGCTGCCTTATCCGATATGGCCCGGTGCCATCTCCAGCAAACAGGGAGAAAAAGCTAGAGGAACGTCTGGATCTAATTTGGCCGCTTAGGTGACTGTTACTTTTTTGTTTTCAGAAATTGTGATGGTAAATCAAGGACATCTGGCCGTAATATTCCAAATCAAAAGGAAAAGTAATGCTTAACCAAATCCCCATAAAAGGCAAATCTCAAATTAAACTGCCCCCCCATCCCCCCCGCTGATTAATAGTCTCGAAAGTGAAAACATAGAACAATCTATTCATTCAGCCGCCTTCCCTGCCGTGATTGATCGCCCTAATTGTATCGCCCATAAAAGAAGGTGAGCCACAAAACAAATATTTATTCCAGGAGGCCGGATGGAGTTTGCCCGAAAAGTGAAAGTACCTCGGAGCATCGTTGACTTCCGATGCCCAAATACCTGAACCAGACCAACCCTGCTATGCAAACTATGCCAGCCAGGGCTGTGAGTGTAAGCAAGAGGCGTCAACGGAAGTAGCCATCATTATATAGTACGATAACAGGTACACAGTCCAAGTTCAAACAGATCCTCTTATCTTCCGATGGCGGTGATAAAACAGATTTTATGAACATTCTCCAAACGTCTGGAGTCGGGGTAGAGTTCAGAAACAGCGTCTTATCGTGAGATAACAGGGACGCACACCTTTAATATGCAGCTGTAGTGTCTTAAAGGGAGCCCCACCTAAGAGCTATATACTTTCTACCTGTTCTGCGCAGTGGTTAAATGGGCACGGTCAGAATCAAAAACTTTTTATATGTTGTACATCTTGGCAAAACATTAACCTTTCTAATATACTTCATAAAAAAAATGCACCACCTTTTTATAGAAATTATGACCACTAGGGGGTCCCCATACCATCCGGAAAATAATCCTGTCCAGCTGTAGCATTATCTTTGTCCCAGCTGAAGCAGATTTAGTTTGTCAATTGTCGTTTAGAGCTGACAGTGGCAGACTTTGTAGTAACTGTAATGACTAAGGGGAATGGTAACACCCAGTTGTCACATTCACTATTCATTTCCAGGAGGAATAACAGAGGAAAATTCAGATTGGCATCAACACAATAGGTGTTCCTGGAGAGAACAATAAGGTTAGAGGCAAAGGCTTAAAGGGAACCTGATACTTTGAAAAAGCAGTTCATCATTTAGGCCGCATGTTAAAGAACAGGATGAGCTTAACAGATTGATATATAGCTCTGTAGACATGTTATAGAGCAGGAGGAGCTAAACAGATTGATATATAGTTCTGTAGATATGTTATAGAGCAGGAGGAGCTAAACAGATTGATATATAGTTCTGTAGACATGTTATAGAGTAGGAGGAGCTTAACAGATTGATATATAGCTCTGCAGACATGTTATAGAGCAGGAGGAGCTAAACAGATTGATATATAGTTCTGTAGATATGGTATAGAGTAGGAGGAGATGAATACATAAAAAAAGATGAGCTGAACAGATTGATATATACAATGCAGTATTATCTGCAGGTATCATGTTAGAGCAGGATTTGCTGAGCAGATGAAATATACAATACAGTACAATCCACAGGTATCATGTTAAAGAGCAGGAGGAGCTGAACTAATTAATACATAGTTCTGTAGACATGTTATAGAATAGGAAGAGCTGAACAGATTGATATATAGTTCTGCAGACATGTTATAGAGCAGGAGGAGATGAACAGATTGATATATAGTTCTGTAGACATGTTATAGAGCAGGAGGAGCTGAACAGATTGACAAATAGTTCTGTAGATATGGTATAGAGCAGGAATAGTTGAACAGATTAATATATAGTTATGTAGACATGTTATAGAGCAGGAGGAGTTGAAAAGATTGACATATAGCTCTGTAGATAAGGTATAGAGCAGGAGGAGATGAATACATAAAAAAAGATGAGCTGAACAGATTGATATATACAATGCAGTATTATCTGTAGGTATCATGTTATAGAGCAGGATTTGCTGAGCAGATGAAATATACAATACAGTACAATCCACAGGTATCATGTTATAGAGCAGGAAGAGCTGGGCAGATGATATATACAATACAGTACAATCTGCAAGTATCATGTTATAGAGAAGGAGGAGCTGAGCAGATAATATATACAATACAGTACAATCTGCAGGTATCATGTTATAGAGCAGGAGGAGCTGAGCAGATGATATATACAATACAGTACAATCTGCAGGTAACATGCTATAGAGCAGGAGGAGCTGAGCAGATGATATATGTACAATACAGTACAATCTGCAGGTGTCATATTATAGAGCAGGAGGAGCTGAGCAGATGATATATACAATACAGTACAATCTGCAGGTATCATGTTATAGAGCAGGAGGAGCTGAGCAGATGATTTATGTACAATACAGTACAATCTGCAGGTATCATGTTATAGAGCAGGAGGAGCTGAGCAGATGATATATACAATACAGTACAATCTGCAGGTATCATGTTATAGAGCAGGAGGAGCTGAGCATATGATTTATGTACAATACAGTACAATCAGCAGGTATCATGTTATAGAGCAGGAGGAGCTCAGCAGATGATATATACAATACAGTAAAATATGCAGGTATCATGTTATAGAACAGGAGGAGCTGAGCAGATGATATATACAATTCAATATAATCTACAGGTATCATGTTATAGAGCAGGAGGAGCTGAGCAGATTATATATTCAATACAGTACAATCTGTTATAGAGCAGGAGGAGCTGAGAAGAGTGATAATTTTGTGGAAAAGGATTCAGTATAACTTCATATTTTGAACATTTAAACCTCTGCTCATTCTGGGTTTAGGAATCCACTGGGGGGCCCTAGCGATTAACAGTTATTTCTGTATGCACACTCATACAGGGAAGACTATCAATCGCTGATTAGGACCGCCCCCTGGACTCCTAAGCCTAAGTAATTGATGAACAAATCACTAGTTTTACAGCATCTTTTGCCATAAAACTATATATTAATCATCTCAGCTCTTTCTGCTCTATAACATGATGCCTACAGATTGAACTGCATTTTCAGTGACTGGTTCCCTTTAAGCTGGCGACACATTTTAGATAGGTGTAGATTTATGGTTCTCTTGGCCGACAGCTATATGTCCTGATCCCCTTTACGCATGCATGCTCAGCCAAGCTTGAATGTACTCTGACCAGGAATAGAGGACACCTTTTTCTCTCTCTCTCTCTCTCTGAGAACACAGGGATTGGGCATGTTGTAATCCAGCATGTCTAATTATTTTCTGGAAGGTCCCCATACACATTAGATCTTAGGTCTCTAAACTGAAGACCTCCATATGTTGCAAAACTACAATTCCAAGCCATTTCCATGTCTCCACCCGGCATCGCCAGTCATCTGATACGGAGCGAATTTTGTTCCGTGCACTGGATGTCTGGGGTGTCGCAGCCGAGATCGCGGAGGTCCCCAGCAGCGGGACCACTGTGATCAGACATCTTATCCCTTATCCTTTAGATAGGGGATAAGATGTCTAGGGGTGGAGTACCCCTTTAAGGAATTAGTTGAGGACCTCTGAAGTAGTTCTTTCCAATCTAACACAGTTCTTCCTGCTGCCATCTCTGTTTATGTCAGGAACTGCCTAGAGCAGGAGCAAATCCCCTTAGCAAATCTTTTTTTTCTTCTTGCCTGAGAAGTTCCTGACATGGGCAGAGGTGGCAGTAGTGAGCTCTGTGTTAGACTGGAAAGAACTACAAAACTTCCTTCAGGGTATACTATCAGGCTTAACCCCTTAAGGACTCAGGGTTTTTACGTTTTTGCACTTTCGTTTTTTCCTCCTTACCTTTTAAAAATCATAACCCTTTCAATTTTCCACCTAAAAATCCATATTATGGCTTATTTTTTGCGTCACCAATTCTACTTTGCAGTGACATTAGTCATTTTACCCAAAAATGCACGGCGAAACGAAAAAAAAATCATTGTGCGACAAAATCGAAAAAAAAACGCCATTTTGTAAATTTGGGGACTTCCGTTTCTACGCAGTGCATATTTCAGTAAAAATTACACCTTATCATTATTCTGTAGGTCCATACGGTTAAAATGATACCCTACTTATATAGGTTTGATTTTGTCGCACTTCTGGAAAAAATCATAACTACATGCAGGAAAATTTATACGTTTAAAAATGTCATCTTCTGACCCCTATAACTTTTTTATTTTTCCACGTACGGGGCGGTATGAGGACTCATTTTTTGAGCCGTGATCTGAAGTTTTTATCGGTATGATTTTTGTTTTGATTGGACTTTTTGATCACTTTTTATTCATTTTTTAATGTTATAAAAAGTGACCAAAATACGCTTTTTTGGACTTTGGAATTTTTTTGCGCGTACGCCATTGACCGTACGGCTTAATTAATGATATATTTTTATAGTTCGGACATTTACGCACGCGGCGATACCACATATGTTTATTTATTTATTTTTTTACACTGTTTTATTTTTTTTATGGGAAAAGGGGGGTGATTCAAACTTTTATTAGGGAAGGGGTTAAATGACCTTTATTAACACTTTTTTTTAACTTTTTTTTTGCAGTGTTTTAGGCCCCATAGGGACCTATAACACTGCACACACTGATCGCTCATCCTGATCACAGGCGTGTATTAACACGCCTGTGATCAGCATTATCGGAGCTTGACTGCTCCTGCCTGGATCTCAAACACGGAGCAGTCATTCGTCGATCGGACACCGAGGAGGCAGGTAAGAGCCCTCCCGGTGTCCGATCAGCTGTTCGGGACGCCGCGATTTCACTGCGGCGGTCCCGAACAGCCCGACTGAGCAGCCGGGATACTTTCAGTTTCACTTTAGAAGCGGCGGTCAGCTTTGACCGCCGCTTCTAAAGGGTTAATACCGCACATCGCCGCGATCGGCGATGTGTGGTATTAGCCGCGGGTCCCGGCCGTTGATTAGCGCCGGGACCGACGCGATATGATGCGGGATCGCGGCGCGATCCCGCTTCATATCGCGGGAGCCGGCGTAGGACGTAAATATACGTCCTGCGTCGTTAAGGGGTTAAAGAGGCACTGTCTATGTTAAAAACTTTTCATATATTGCAGGACTCATTATAATATGACATTTCACAATATACACTTGTTAAAAAATTTTTACATTGTCACCTGAAATTCAAGCTCAAAATAGCCACCACTAGGGGTCGCCTGTCTTTTAGCCAGACAGACTAGTCTAGATTTTACAGCATACTGGATACCGGGCGTAAAGCATACCGGTATCCAGTATAGGAGATTTCTATTGAGTGTATGCAAAACTACAGATAAAGGATGTGTGGACATGCTGGGAGCTGTAGTTTTAAAACAGCTGGAGGCACCACTGCTCTAACACAGTTATTTACAAACATTGCAGCTTCTGTTGTTACTAAACTACAACTCCCAGCATGCTGAAATAGTCAAAGCTTTCTCGGACTCCTGAATGACAAAGAAGTTGATCAGACATTCAGGAGTCTGTGAAAGATGAATGACACACATAGTGACAGCTATGCTGATTAGCATCCAGCTTTACTAGGAGAAGATAAAACAGATAGAACATGTATTCATAAAAATGCTGTACTTTTATCCTTGCACTAGTTTTATAAAGATCTATTCTTATATTTATACATTTTATCCTGTTATGAATTCACCATAATGTCTTCTGATTACTGCAGGCAAGCTCCAAGTATTTTCCTCTGTTTAACATGTACAGCATGAAACTAGAGAGGAAAGGGTTACAGAGTAGAGAGTACTGATTGGCTGACTGCCCAGGCTTGCTCCTGTGAGGGAGACAGACTGACACGCCCCCTCCAGCCTGCACAATGAAAAAGTAACTCACCAGCAGATAAATGCTTATATCTCTGGAAATATAGGTCCGAGACACATAAAAATGATATGCACATGATCAGAATTGGGTCCTGAGTAACATATCACTTTTATTTTTTTGCACTATGACAGGTACGCTTTAAGTTTTTTTTTATTTTTTATAAACAAGTAATTTACAAACCTGCAAAACGTTCTGGCACCAGAAGAATACCCCCTTTAACTAAAAGCTCTTGGGTTATAATGCTAAATCTGTAATTGAATAGTGATGAGCGGCATAGGCCATATTCAAATTCGCGATATTTCATCATATATTCGCGAAATTCGCATATTGGTTATATCCGTTTTTTCCCATATGCGCATATTCGCGAATATTAAGCCCTCCCTTCTTTAATGGTATAGGGAACTGTGACTAGTGCATTAACACTGTTATTTTTTGGCCATTGAAACCAATAGGTCCATTGTGGTCTATGGGGATCTCATAGCATGTATAACAGTAAGATAAGCAGGACCGTCTTGGCAGCACAGTTGATGGGCGACCACCACGGGTTTGAGTCCCGGGTTGGGACAGAATGTTACAGTGTTGTGGTTAAACTTTACTGGAAAAGCAGCTGAGTTGCCCATAGCAACCAATCAGAAAGAAGTGCTCTGATTGGTTGCTATGGGCAACTCAGAAGCTTTTCTTGAAAAAGTTTTGGAGTTGCCCATAGCAACCAGATTGCTTCCTTCATTTTTCAGAGACCTTTTCAAAAATGAAAGAAGCAATCTGATTGGTTGCTATGGGCAACTGCACAACTCTTCCTCTACACTGGTTTTGATGAATCTCCCCCATAGAGGGAGATTTATCAAAACCTGTCCGGAGGAAAAGTTTCTGAGTTGCCCATAGCATCCAATCAGATTGCTTCCTTAATTTTTCAGAGGCCTTTTAAAAAATGAAAGAAGCTATCTGATTGGTTGCTATGGGCAACTGCACAACTCTTCCTCTACACTGGTTTTCCGCATATGCGCATATTCGTGAATATTGAGCCCTCCCTTCTTTAATGGTATTTATGGAACTTCGACTACTGCATTAACTCTGTGATTTTTCGCCCTTTGAAACCAATAGGCCCATTGTGGTCTCTGGGGATATCGCGGCATGTATAACAGTAAAATAAGCAGGACCGTCTCGGCAGCACATTGAATGGGAGACCACCACTGGTTCGAGTCCCGGGGTGGGACAGAGTGTTAGTGTTGTGTTTTAACTTTACTGGAAAAGCTGCTGAGTTGCCCATAGCAACCAATCAGATTGCTTCTTTCATTTTTCACAAGGCCTCTGCAAAATGAAGGAAGCAATCTGGTTGCTATGGGCAACTCAGAAACTTCCTCTGGACAGGTTTTGATAAATCTCCCTCTATGGGGGAGATTCATCAAAACCAGTGTAGAGAAAGAGTTGTGCAGTTGCCCATAGCAACCAATCAGATCGCTTCTTTCATTTTGCAGAGGCCTTGTGAAAAATGAAAGAAGCAATCTGATTGGTTGCTATGGGCAACTCAGAAGCTTTTCCAGTAAAGTAATGTTTTACCACAACACTGTAACACTCTGTCCCACCCCGGGACTCGAACCGGTGGTGGTCTCCCATTCAATATGCTGCCAAGACAATCCTGCTTATCTTACTGTTTTACATGCTGTGAGATCCCCAGAGACCACAATGGGCCTATTGGTTTCAATGGGCGAAAAATTACAGAGTTAATGCAGTAGTCACAGTTCCCTATACCATTAAATAAGGGAGGACTCAATATTAGCGAATATGCGCATATTTGCATAAATTTTCGCATATATGCAAAAAAACAAATATTCGTAGTTATATAGTACTATATTCACAATATTCGCGAATATGCGATATTCGCGTTTAAAATTCGAATTGAGAATATTTGCGAGCAACACTATAATTGAATCCCCCCCACCTTTAATCTATCGGGCCCTGGGTACAACTGTTAAAGGGGTTATCCAGGAAAAAAAAAATTGTATATATCAACTGGTTCCAGAAAGTTAAACAGATTTGTAAATTACTTCTTTTAAAAAATCTTAATCCTTTCACAATTTATGAGCTGCTGAAGTTGAGTTGTTCTTTTCTGTCTAAGTGCTCTCTGATGACACGTGTCTTGGGAACCGCCCAGTTTAGAAGCAAATCCCCATAGCAAACCTCTTCTACTCTGTGCAGTTCCCGAGACAAGCAGAGATGTCAGCAGAGAGCACTGTTGCCAGACTGAAAACAACAACTCAACTTCAGCAGCTGATAATTATTGAATGGATTAAGATTTTTTTTTATAGAAGTAATTTACAAATCTGTTTAACTTTCTGGGGCCAGTTGATATAAAAAAAAAAGTTTTTTCCTGGAATACCCCTTTAACTCTACAGCTACACCCCTGGTTACAGGTTGGTGGCGATATTGTCCTCAAAGTTTAACAAATACATATCATAAAGCAAACACATGAAATGTAAAGGATATACAGTAAGGTGGTGTCGTCTTACTCTACCGGTAAAGTGAAGCACTCTAATGAGATTAATAGGATGTCACATCAAAAGGTTGGATTTTATTCCACCTTCCCGTCCACCTGTTTGCATTGTGATTTAGATGGTAGAGAAGCCTTTAATGCGATATCATACTTCTGTGTTCATGTTCTTGCTTATGTATGAAGCACTTTGTTCCATGTCAGTTTGCTACGAGCCTTAGGCAAAAAAGCTTTATTAAGATCAAAGGTCTGACAATCCTCTTCCTCCTTGAGAATCTAGTCGTCCTTATTTAGTGATTACACAGAGATACAAAGCCTGCTATCCCCAATTCATTGCTATCGGAGGTTTGGTTACATCGGTATCCCTTTGTGGTAAGAAGAAGTTCTTCCGTTTCTCTGGAGAACAAACGTGATTCCTTTACTGTCATGCCTCGTGATAACTTTTCCATGACTTAGAGACTATATCTGAGACGTTGTGCTTTTCCATCTTTTTGTATGGGCTGTCAAGAAGACCTGTCAGGAAGTCAGACTGGAGAAAATTACTAGGGTTCTTTAGGGACCTTCTGGCAAGACCTTCAAAGTACCAGGACCTTCTGGCATGTCTGAAGTTGCTATCATTGGAAGACCTCTTAAGGCAGCCCATCTACAGTATGGAAGTAGAAAAACAAGCACTCCATAGGGTAATATTGTTAATCCCCAGTGTGAGATAGAAAACGATTGACTGCTCACCCTGGGTGGTTGTCTAGCTTCATACACAACAATGATAATGGCACGAGAATGGTAGGTCATCTACTGCCCTCAGGTAGAATGGTATATGCAGTAGAATAGAATGGCTTCAATGAAGGAATCCGGCTCACACAGCGCTGACCGACCAGGACAAGGTATGGAGGATACAAAAGGACTTGTCAGGAAGTCAAACTGGAGAAAGTTACTAGAATTCTTGAAGGACTTTCTAGCAGGACCTTCAAGTACCAGGACCGTCTGGCATGTCGGAAGTTACTATCATTGGAAGACCTCTTTAGGCAGCCCATCTACAGTATGGGCTGTCAAAAAGACCTATCAGGAAGTCAGACTGGAAAAAATAACTAGAGTTCTTGAGGGACCTTCTGGCAGGACCTTCAAAGTACCAGGACCTTCTGGCATGTCTGAAGTTACTATCATTGGAAGAACTCTTTAGGCAGCCCATCTACAGTATGGACTGTTATCAAGAACTGTCAGGAAGTCAGACTGGAGAAGATCACTAGGATTCTTGCAGGACTTTCTAGCAGGACCTTCAAGTATCAGGACTGCCTGGCATGTCTGAAGTTACTATCATTGGAAGGCCTCTTTAGGTAGCCTATTTACAGTATGGGCTGTCAAGAAGACCTATCAGGAAATCAGACTGGAGAAAATCACTAGGGCTCTTAAAGGACCTTCTGGCAGGACCTCCCATTGCCAGGATTCTCTGGTATGTCCGAAGTTACTATCATTGAAAGACCTCTCTAATTGTACATGGAAGAAGAAAATACTCATTTAGTGGTCCTTTGTAACCTAACAATAGGGGTTGTCTTTTACTTCTCCCACTTGTGAAGAACTCCTGAAGCCAGGTTGTAGCATATAACCATATTCACACTGATGAAGAGACACGTTTGTATTTGGCAAAAGAAATGCTCCAATGGGCCAAATATATCCATAAGGCTACCCTTATATTTGACTTATGTACTTTATATTAGAACATCTAAACCAAAATAAAAAAATAAAATACTCCAGTGGGATATTAAAAATGTTAATTAAAATAAAAAAAGTAAAAAAAAAAAGACATAAAAATATTTTAAACATTAGTCCTAAGGCATAAAAGTTTGCCCAAAATAAAAACTTAGTATAAATGAAACGCTAATGTATCTTTACCAGGAACATGGCAGCTACATAACTTACAAATACATAGCACAAAAAAAGTAAAAAATCATGGCCATCAGAATGCAAATAAGAAAAAATCTTTCAAAATAAAAAATAAAACTTTCATGTCCTTGCAGTCGAAACTGGCCTGATGCTCCAAAGGGTGGTTTGAACTTTATTTAGCCTTTACTAATCACTCCAAAAAGCTGAAGTTTGGTCCCATCCCTGGGCCGGCCACCATTAATTCTATTTATCAGGATGGTGGCATTAACATATTTTTGGGACCTCTGCCAATCGCCTTCAAACAGACCCCGGCAGCACCAAACTTGATAAGCAGATGTGCCAGCTATAGGTTGGTGCTAGAACATGAGTGAAGAACAGGGCTACGCAACCAAAGCATTATATTTTGGAAAGAAGGGTCATTTTTAACTATTTATTTTATATAATTTTAGATTAACCCCTTGGGACATAGCTCATTTGGGCCTTTAGGACGCAGCCATTTTTCTTATTTTTTGCCTTTTTGTTTTTTCCTCCTCGTCTTCTAAGAGCCATAACTCTTTTATTTTTCCATCCAAAGACCCATAGGAGGGCTCGTTTTTTGCAAGACCAATTGTTCTTTGTAATGACACCTTTCATTTTATCATAAAATGGATGGCGCAGCATAAAAAAAAAAAGATTATTTATGGAGGGAAATTGGAAAAAATTCTATTTTCCAACTTTGGGGGGTTTCGATATTATGCGGTACACTTTACGGTAAAACTGACTTGTTTTCTTTATTCTGCAGGTCGATATGATTTTAACAATACTCCTCTTTACATGCTTTTCTGTTACTGTACTACTTTAAAAAAAACTTTTTAACAAAATAAGTAAACTTAAAACTGCCCTATTCTGACCCCTATAATTTTTTCATTTTTAGTTGATGGGGCTGTATGAAGGCTAATTTTTTTGCGCCGTGTTCTGTGATTTTTATCAGTACAATATTGTTGTCTATTTGATTTTTTTGATCACTTTTTATTCTTTTTTTTCTGCCATGTGATGTAACTGTAAATCACCAATTTTTTATATTTTTTTATGTTTACACTGTTCACCGTACAGGATCATTAATATAATATTTAATATAGTTCGAACATTTCTGAATGCGGCAATACCAAATCTGTTTCGTTTTTTTTCTTCTTTTGTGTGTTTTTTTTATTAATTTATTTTGGAAAAGGGGGGGGGGGGTGATTAAAAAAAAAATGCAATATTATTTTGTTTCAATTTTTTTTTTTGCTATTAATGTTTAGTGCTATGCAATGGCGTATTTCTGATCGGTAATATTGGCAATCTACTTGTATAGCCTGCCTGTGTGGGCAGACTGTACTAGAAGATCCTGGAGCGGCATAGAGCAGGTATGGAGAGATCCCCTTGTCTTCTTCACTTATTGGACCCCCACAATTGCGCTGCGGGTGGTCAGATGAGTGTCCCCAAAGCCTGCAACTGCTTAAAGGGGTACTCCGCCCCTAGACATCTTATCCCCTATCCTTTGGAAGATGTCTGTCCCAAGCGGCGGAACCCCCTCGATCTCTCTGCTGCACCCAGCATTCGTTTAGAGTGTCGGGTACAGTGCCAGAGGATCTTGATGTCACGGTCACGCCCCACTCGTGACGTCATGGCCATGCCCCTTAATGCAAGTCTATGGCAGGGGACGTGACGGCCCTCCCATAGACTTGCATTGAGGGGGCGTTGCCGTGGCGTCACTAATGGGCATGACGGTGATGTCACGAGTCTCCACCCCGCATTGCCAGTCGTCCGACACAGAACGAAATTCGCTCCGTGCACCGGATGTCTGGGTTACCGCAGCCGGTATCCTTTGGTGCCGCTATCCTTTGGATAGGGATAAGATGACTAGGGCAGAGTACCCCTTTAAGATGACATGATCAGCATTGATCACAGCATCTAGAGGGTTAATGGCGGGCATCGCTGATAAGCAGTGAGGTCCCAGCTGCTGATAGCCCCCACAATCGATTTATGTGCATTACGTAAATGTACGTCATGATGCGTGAAGAACCAGGGCACCATGATGTACATATATGTCATGTGTCTTCTAGGGGTTAATGAGCCAAATGGAAAAAAAAAATGATATATGCTACTTTCCAAGCACGGGGACCCAATGTACCAAAATTGTATTGAATTAGGATTAAGTTCCTGTTCAGTGAAACAGCTGGTCTTATCTAGAAACACCTAGAGGAAATCCAGGGCAAAGTTGTTGAAGGGTTCTTGGCCAAAGCCTATAGTCTTCAAATGTCACCAACCATATGTATAAGATCTATAGCTGCGAGCTGAAAGACCTACCCAGAGCCAGAACGAAGAATTGGAATAAAACCAGATCAAAATTTAGAGTAAATTAGGAAATGACTAGTGTACACGGTCATAGTTTGATGCCAGGACTTTAAGAATACTCTGCCCCTAGACATCATATCCGCTTAGTCGCTGGGGACCCCCGCGATCTCGGCTGCTGCACCCCAGACATCCAAAGTTCGCTCTGTGCCGGATGACTGGCAATAGGGGGCAGAGGCTCGTGACATCACTGCCATGCCACCTCAATGCAAGTCTATGGCAGGAGGGTGTGGCAGCAGCCACGCCCCCTCCTATAGACTTGCATTGAGGGGGCATGGCTGTGATGTCACGAGCCTCCAGCGCTGAACCCAACGCTCTAAACGAACGCCGGGTGCAGCACGGAGATCACGGGGGGACCCCCGTGATCAGACATCTTATCCCCTATCCTTATGTCTCTGGGCGGAGTACCCCTTTAAGATCAGACTCAAACATAAGGGTCTCTACAGAGTGTCTCTGTCTGGAGGACCACTCCTGTCCCGCATTACACAGACCACCCATTGTATTAAATAGGTACCTTGCAATGCTCAGTTTCTCCTGTGGAGGCACTGCAGGGGAATTGAACAGTTTCCACCCAGATTACACCTGATTGCTGGGGGGGAACTTATGTTATCTTATTGTCAAGAGGACCTTCTGATAAGTAGGGGTTGTACAAAGTACAGAACCCCTATAATGATTAATAAAGTCCCTTTTTTGGACTTGATGGGACTTTGGCACTTTTTTCTGTATGGTGTATTCCATTCCATTTGGGATCAGCAGAGAAGTGTTTGTTACAGATGTTGGCCGGACATCCTCCTGAGAACCTGATTATCCAGTACGGTCTATTGTTCCCTCCTCTGATAACACCGGGAGATACAGAAAACCATTCTTTCAATACTTCTCAGTGCTTGTTGTGCATTTCCCATGGATACTACTAGGGAAATGGCATAAAACACCTGAGCAAATAACACAACACCCTAAAACAAGCAGAGGCAGATATACATCTCTCAAGTCTCCTCTCCACCGCGCAGAGAACAGCGCCAGGATGTGACCGCGCGCCGGAGGAGCTGACAACGTCTTCATGGTTGATGTCCACAATGGGTTCACCTTCTCCATGGGGCCAGTGTCCGGTCATCTGCTGGGGGACAAAGCTAACTTGAGATACAGATAATTAATGTATATACTGCACCTCCATGTATATACAGATGGTATATATATATACTGCACCTCCATGTATATACAGATGATAATATATACTGCACCTCCATGTATATACAGATGATAATATATATACTGCACCTCCATGTATATACAGATGATATATATATATACTGCACCTCCATGTATATACAGATGACTAATGTATATACTGCACCTCCATGTATATACAGATAATAATATATATACTGCACCTCCATGTATATACAGATGGTATATATATATACTGCACCTCCATGTATATACAGATGATCATATGTACTGCACCTCCATGTATATACAGATGATAATATATATACTGCACCTCCATGTATATACAGATGATATATATGTACTGCACCTCCATGTATATACAGATGATAATATATATACTGCACCTCCATGTATATACAGATAATATATATACTCTGCACCTCCATGTATATACAGATGACTAATGTATATACTGCACCTCCATGTATATACAGATAATAATATATATACTGCACCTCAATGTATATACAGAAAATATATATACTGCACCTCCATGTACAGTATATAGAGATGGCTAATGTATATACTGTACCTCCATGTATATACAGATGATAATATATATATACTGCACCTCCATGTATATACAGATGATAATATATATACTGCACCTCCATGTATATACAGATGATAATATATATTCTGCACCTCCATGTATATACAGAAAATATATATACTGCACCTCCATGTATATACAGATGATAATATATATACTGCACCTCCATGTATATACAGATGATAATATATATACTGCACCTCAATGTATATACAGAAAATATATATACTGCACCTCCATGTATATACAGATTACTAATGTATATACTGCACCTCCATGTTTATACAGATGATAATATATATATATATACTGCACCTCCATGTATATACAGATGACTAATGTATATACTGTACCTCCATGTATATACAGATGATAATATATATACTGCACCTCATGTATATACAGATGATAATATATATACTGCACCTCCATGTATATACAGATGATATATATACTGCACCTCCATGTATATACAGATTATATATATACTGCACCTCATGTATATATAGATGATAATATATATACTGCACCTCCATGTATATACAGAAAATATATATACTGCACCTCCATGTATATACAGATGATAATATATACTGCACCTCCATGTATATACAGATGATATATATACTGCACCTCCATGTATATACAGATTATATATATACTGCACCTCATGTATATACAGAAGATAATATATATACTGCACCTCATGTATATACAGATGATAATATATACTGCACCTCCATGTATATACAGATGATAATATATATACTGCACCTCCATGTTTATACAGATTACAATATATATATACTACACTTCCATGTATATACAGATGATATATATATACTGCACCTCCATGTATATACAGATGATATATATATATATATATATATATATATATATATATGTATATATATACTGTACCTCTGTGAATACAGATGGCTAATGTATATACTGTATCTCCATGTATACACATATAGATAACATATACACTGTACCTTCATGTATATACAGATGCCTAATGTATATACTGCACCTCCATGTACATACAGATGGCTAACATATATACTGCGTCTCCATGTATATAGAGAATTTTCAAAATAGCTGCTTGAGGCATCCCCTATACAAAATAGGAATACATTCACCAATGAAATATTGTGCTATATTGTGTAGACTTTCAAATTGATAAATTTTTACTTCAACTTTGGACTTGACCCTTTAAGTTGACCCTTCTACCACCCCAGCTTATAATGCCGACATCTCACAAGAGGATGTTTCTCTTTTTTTATGTATTGATGAAATAGGGGCCTATTGGGCATGTATAAAACAAATATATCCAGAATACTCCCGGCATTCTCATTCATAGGCCAGAATCCTAATTAGAATTCCTGTGTGTATTGTGCCCAGAAGATGCCGCGCACAAGATGATAAAGCCAGCACCGTGCCGCCAGCTCCCAGAATGCTTTAATCTGAATGCTACAGCATGATATATTGTTCATTTCATTCAGGCACTGTTTGCCGCCTGAAAGACCTTTAAAAGCAGAATGGAACAGTGAAAGGGTTAAAGAGAATCGCTGCCATCTTTTCAATGTATTTTAATGTACAATAAACTATCTCAGGGTCATTATGAGAGGAAGGGACAATCATGGAGGCATGGGGTCAGACAGGGGGAAGAGAAAGATCCAGAAGGACTCTTCACATGGGGACGGGAAAGAAAAAAGGGGGCGAAGATTCTTCTAAAGGAAAGTTGTTATATTGTAAGGAGTGATTTGTGTTACCGCACATTGCCGGACACACACCGAGACAAGTGTGTCAAGGTGTGAAGAAGAACGGCTAAGAATCCAGATCTCCCACTAGTTTCTTCCCCGGGACTTAAAAAAAAAATTTAAAAAATAATATATATATATATATATATATATATAGTATACAAAAAAAGAGGATTGCAGCAGCACACATTGGTCAAAACATTTAGGCTCTTAGCGCACTTTTTGATCAAAACGTGTCCCCCATCCACCACGGGGAGGTGGCCTCATTTAGGATGGGACCCTAGCACAAATTCTGAGCCTAACACTTATAACACTCACCTCTGCTGGGCATATAGCCTCTGACTGGGTGACATGCTGGATCCATTATCAATTTAAAACTCCACCTGTGAAAAAGGGGGAGGGGTGCACAGCTAAAGATGGTGCCATTTCCCCCTGAGTTGTACATACAAGCAAAAAGAAAGATAGCCTTTTTTTGCTTGTATGTACAACTCAGGGGGAAATGGCACCCTCTTTAGCTGTGCACCCCTCCCCCTTTTTCACAGGTGGAGTTTTAAATTGATAATGGATCCAGCATGTCACCCAGTCAGAGGCTATATGCCCAGCAGAGGTGAGTGTTATAAGTGTTAGGCTCAGAATTTGTGCTAGGGTCCCATCCTAAATGAGGCCACCTCCCCGTGGTGGATGGGGGGGGACACGTTTTGATCAAAAAGTGCGCTAAGAGCCTCAATTTTTTGACCAATGTGTGCTGCTGCAATCCTCTTTTTTTGTATACTCTGTATCTGCCATAGCAGTGTATTAGGCTGTTGTGCTGGCTATTTTTCTTTTTGCTTGTGTATATATATATTTGTATTTAAAGGAAAGTTTTTAGATTTCTGCAATACAGTGACCCCCCGACCTACGATGGCCCCAACATACGATCATTTCAACATACGATGGCCTCTCAGAGGCCATCCCATGTTGAAGGCAGCATCAACATACGATGCTTTTGTATGTCGGGGCCATCGCATAAACGGCTATCCGGCAGCGCAGACTGCTTCAGCTGCCACCGGATAGCCGTTTACGGTGCCCCGTGTGGTCCGCTGACGATCACTTACCTGTCCTCGGGGCTCCGGCGCGTCCTCTTCAGGATCCCCTGCATCGTTGGCGCTCTCCATCGTCGTCATCACGTCGTTGCGCACGCCGTCCCGTCACCCAATAGGAGTGACGTGATGGCAGAGTGACGTGATGGCGGCGACGGAGAGCGAGGATGCCGGGGAAGCAGAGGCCTTGCCGGAGCGTCGGGGACACCCGGGGACGCGACGACAGCGATGGAAGGCGACATCCAGGGCATCGGTGACAAGCGTTGACGGTCCGGAGCGGCGGGGACACGTGAGTATAACACCCAGCATGCCCGGACAGCCAACAACTGACCACTGTCCTATACTTTACATTGGACGGATCCCTCAACATACGATGGTTTCAACAAACGATGGTCCATTTGGAACGGATTACCATCGTATGTTGAGGGACCACTGTATTTGCAAAATGCAAATTATATGCAAAGTATTCTTCTCCTATTTTGCAACCATATAGCAGTAGAAAGATGCCAGCAGTGACTCACAGGTGACGTCTTCTTTGAGTCGTTCTTTCCTTTTTTTCTCCAAACCACCATGATGGCTTCTTCCAGCCATGACTGCAGAATGTGCAAGAAAAACATCTGAGACTCCTTCCTTTTCCAACACGCATCCCACCTCTATACAATCTCCCCATCTATAGTCTCCCAAACAGTATTTATGCACCCCAAACAGTAAAATATAACAATATAACAATAACAGATTCCTCAAACAAAACAAACTGCAGGGACCCGATCCAGTCACCACAGGTGCCAAACTCATTACATTATATAAAAAGATAACTCACATGGTAAGTTCATCAATAGGTTAATTATAATACCGTACCCCCAGCCCCACATAAAGCCACAACAACATCCTTAGACTATTTAAAATCCACAATAATTCTGCTCATAAAAATATTAAAGGGGTTGTCCACATTGACCGATCTCTTTTTATGTGAAGTGTCACCTGATGATCACAGCGATCAGTTAAAATTTATGTGCAGTGTTTGTGTCTCCTGCAGTGCCACCACTGGGCAAATAAAGAATTACAACTTTCCTGATGGAATCATTCGAAATTTCTATCTGCTCTGGTTCCCCCGCTATCTTTATTCATGTAAATCTCTGTTCCTTCTGGGCTAAGTATTCAAGTGGGTGGTTCTACTACGTGACTGACAGCTGTCTGTGTTTAGGTGCATATAAAGAATGGTCATTCAGGACTGCCCATTTGACTATGTAGCCCAAAATGAGCAGAGATTAACATTAATAAATGACAAGTTATCTTGGAACATTTCCAACAAAATTATCAATCTGTTTAGCTCCTCCTGCTCTATAACATGTCTACAGAACTATATATGAATGTGTTCAGCTCCTCCTGCTCTATATAATGTCTACAGAACTATATATCAATCTGTTCAGCTCCTCCTGCTCTATAACATGTCTACAGAACTATATATGAATGTGTTCAGCTCCTCCTGCTCTATATAATGTCTACAGAACTATATATCAATCTGTTCAGCTCCTCCTGCTCTATAACTTGTCTACAGAACTACAGATCAGTCTGTCCAGCTCCTCCTGCTCTATAACATGTCTACAGAACTATATATTAATGTGTTCACCTCCTCCTGCTCTATAACATGTCTACAGAACTATATATCAATCTGTTCAGCTTTTTCTACTCTATAACATATCTACGGAATGATATATCAATCTGCTTAGCTCCTCCTGCTCTATAACATGTTTACAGAACTATATATCATTCTGTTCAGCTCCTCCTGCTCTATAACATGTCTACATAACTATATATCAATGTGTTTAGCTCCTCCTTCTCTATCATATGTCTAAAGAACTATTAATCAATCTGTTCAGCTTTTTCTACTCTATAACATATCTACGGAACTATATATCAATTTGCTCAGCTCCTCCTGCTCTATAACATGTCTATAGGACTATATATATCAATCTGTTCATCTCCTCCTGCTCTATAACATATCTACAGAACAAACTATATATCATTCTGTTCAGCTCCTCCTGCTTTATAACATGTCTACATAACTATATATCAATCTGTTCAGCTCCTCCTGCTCTATATGTCCACAGAACTATAAATCAATCTGTTCAGCTTTTCCTACTCTATAACATGTCCAGAGAACTATATATTTTTTTTCTACATAACTATATATTAATGTATTCAGCTCCTCCTGCTCTATAACATGTCTACAGAACTATATATCAATCTGTTCAGCTCCTCCTGCTCTATAGCATGTCTACAGAACTATATATCAATCTGTTCAGCTCCTCCTGCTCTATAACATGTCTACAGAACTATACATCAATTGGTTTTGCTTCTCCTGCTCTATAACATGTCTGCAGAACTATATATCATTCTGTTCAGCTCCTTCTGCTCTATAACATGACAGATATGTGTTACGCCTAGCGCTCCGGGTCCCCGCTCCTCCCCGGAGCGCTCACGGCGTCCTTCTCCCTGCAGCTCCCCGGTCAGCGCTGACCGGGAGCGCTGCTCTGCCATGGCCGTTGGGGATGCGATTCGCACAGCGGGACGCGCCCGCTTGCGAGTCGCATCCCAGGTCACTTACCCGTTCCCGTCTCCTGCGGTCATGTGCTGGCGCGCGCGGCTCCGCTCTCTAGGGCGCGCGCGCGCCAGCTCCCTGAGACTTAAAGGGCCAGTGCACCAATGATTGGTGCCTGGCCCAATTAGCTTAATTGGTTCCCACCTGTTCCCTGCTTATATCTAGTCTCCTCCCTTGCACTCGCTTGCCGGATCTTGTTGCCTTAGTGCCAGTGAAAGCGTTCTTTGTGTGTTTATACCCTGTGTACCAGAACTATTGCTATCTCCCCTGACTACGAACCTTGCCGCCTGCCCCCGACCTTCTGCTACGTCCGACTTTGCTTCTGCCTACTCCCTTGTACCTCGCCTATCTTCAGCAGCCAGAGAGGTGCCGTTGCTAGTGGATACGACCTGGTCACTACCGCCGCAGCAAGACCATCCCGCTTTGCGGCGGGCTCTGGTGAAAACCAGTAGTGTCTTAGAACCGGTCCACTAGCACGGTCCTCGCCATCCCTCTCTGGCACAGAGGATCCACCTCCTGCCAGCCGGCATCGTGACAGTAGATCCGGCCATGGATCCCGCTGAAGTTCCTCTGCCTGTTGTCGCCGACCTCCCCACACTGGTCGCCCAGCAAGCCCGACAGATTGCCCAACAAGATCACCAGCTGTCGTACTTGACCACCATGACTCAGCAACTCCAGTCGCAGCTACAGCAGATTCAGTCTCAGCTACAGCAGCAGCAACCATCTCCTCCGCCAGCTCCTGCACCTCTTCCGCAGCGAGTGGCCACTCCTAGCCTCCGCCTGTCTTTGCCGGACAAATTTAATGGGGACTCTAAGTTTTGCCGTGGCTTCCTTTCCCAATGTTCCCTGCATCTGGAGATGATGTCGGATCAGTTTCCTACTGAAAGGTCTAAGGTGGCTTTCGTAGTCAGCCTTCTGTCTGGAAAAGCCCTGTCATGGGCCACACCGCTCTGGGACCGCGATGACCCTGTCACTGCCTCTGTACACTCCTTCTTCTCGGAAATTCGAAGTGTCTTTGAGGAACCTGCCCGAGCCTCTTCTGCTGAGACTGCCCTGCTGAACCTGGTCCAGGGTAATTCCTCCGTTGGCGAGTACGCCATACAATTCCGTACTCTTGCTTCTGAACTATCCTGGAATAATGAGGCTCTCTGCGCGACCTTTAAAAAAGGCCTATCCAGCAACATTAAGGATGTTCTGGCCGCACGAGAGACTCCTGCTAACCTGCATGAACTCATTCATCTAGCCACTCGCATTGACATGCGTTTTTCTGAGAGGCATCAAGAGCTCCGCCAGGAAAAGGACTTAGATCTCTGGACACCTCTCCCACAGTCTCCACTGCAATCTGCGCCTAGGCCTCCCGCCGAGGAGGCCATGCAAGTGGATCGGTCTCGCCTGACCCTGGAAGAGAGGAATCGCCGTAAGGAAGAGAATCTTTGTTTGTACTGTGCCAGTACTGAACATTTTCTGGTGGATTGCCCAATCCGTCCTCCACGTCTGGGAAACGCACGCTCGCACTCAGCTCTCGTGGGTGTGGCGTCTCTTGATGCCAAGTCGGCTTCTCCACGTCTCACGGTACCTGTTCGGATTTCCACTTCAGCCAGCTCTCCCCTCTCAGCCGTGGCCTGCCTGGACTCTGGAGCTTCTGGGAATTTTATTCGGGACTCCTTTGTGAATAAATTCCGGATTCCGGTGACCCGTCTTGTCAAGCCACTCCACATTTCCGCGGTCAACGGAGCCAGGGTGGACTGTACCATACGTTTCCGCACGGAGCCCCTTCTTATGAGCATCGGATCTCACCACGAGAGGATTGAACTTTTGGTCCTCCCCAATTGCACCTCGGAAATTCTCCTTGGACTTCCCTGGCTTCAACTTCATTCCCCAACCCTGGATTGGTCCACTGGGGAGATCAAGAGTTGGGGGTCCTCTTGTTCCAAGAACTGTCTAAAACCGGTTCCCAGTAACCCTTGCCGTAACTCTGTGGTTCCTCCTGTATCTGGTCCCCCTAAGGTCATTAAGGACTCTGCCTGCCACAGGAAATGCCCCTCCCCCCCTCCCAGTTCCATCAGGCAAGCTTCTGTGTCCCCTCATGGCCCTCGTCCTGGTGTCACACTGCCCCGTGCCAGGTCCCGCCCTCTGCCCTCTCTCCCCATTCCTACTCCTGCGGTTCTGCCTGCCGTTGAGGAATCCCTCCATCCTTTCCCGGTGTCCTCATCCCAGGGGAGGCAGTTACCCGATAAAGAGAAGGGGAGACCTAAGGGGGGGGGGGTACTGTTACGCCTAGCGCTCCGGGTCCCCGCTCCTCCCCGGAGCGCTCACGGCGTCCTTCTCCCTGCAGCTCCCCGGTCAGCGCTGACCGGGAGCGCTGCTCTGCCATGGCCGTTGGGGATGCGATTCGCACAGCGGGACGCGCCCGCTTGCGAGTCGCATCCCAGGTCACTTACCCGTTCCCGTCTCCTGCGGTCATGTGCTGGCGCGCGCGGCTCCGCTCTCTAGGGCGCGCGCGCGCCAGCTCCCTGAGACTTAAAGGGCCAGTGCACCAATGATTGGTGCCTGGCCCAATTAGCTTAATTGGTTCCCACCTGTTCCCTGCTTATATCTAGTCTCCTCCCTTGCACTCGCTTGCCGGATCTTGTTGCCTTAGTGCCAGTGAAAGCGTTCTTTGTGTGTTTATACCCTGTGTACCAGAACTATTGCTATCTCCCCTGACTACGAACCTTGCCGCCTGCCCCCGACCTTCTGCTACGTCCGACTTTGCTTCTGCCTACTCCCTTGTACCTCGCCTATCTTCAGCAGCCAGAGAGGTGCCGTTGCTAGTGGATACGACCTGGTCACTACCGCCGCAGCAAGACCATCCCGCTTTGCGGCGGGCTCTGGTGAAAACCAGTAGTGTCTTAGAACCGGTCCACTAGCACGGTCCTCGCCATCCCTCTCTGGCACAGAGGATCCACCTCCTGCCAGCCGGCATCGTGACAATATGTCAACAGCATGCTCAGTGAGACAGATTCCCTTAAAATTGTTATTTACATTTTTTTAGACTTTCTATAAAAAAATTTCAGTTAGAAATTGTGTTTACATTTTCCTTTACATCTTTTTGTATATTTCTTTCCCCATCTTCATAGAACATCCTTTCGGTGTTTTCCTTGACACACTAGTGTAGTGTATAATAATCTAATTTCTTATTTAACTTCTCTTTCTGTCCCTCTAATTTGTCCTTTTCCATTTCCTCCATGGCTTGTGTTTTCGGCTCGGTCTATAACAGTCTCCTTTTCACTTTTTTCTCTCTCTCTCTCTCTCTCTTTTTTCTTTTTTTTTTTTTTTTTTTTAATTGGAGCCCTTTCTTCAACTTCTGATAAAAAAAAAAAAAAAAAAAGGTTCACATTTTCTTCTTTTCATCTCCTTCCCTGAATTGCAACTTCACCAATTTTGCATCCCCTCGGTTTCGTTAAATCTTAACTGCAGTCATAGCAGCTGTGATACGGAAATCTAAATGAATAGAGAATGCTAATAAGGTTCTTTTTTTTTTTTGTAAAAAGCTCTGATTAAAATAAAAAAAATGCCCTATTACCCAAATCTTTAACAATGGAATGAGAATCCATGTGTCCTTGAGAATTTTCTATTCATGCATACAGTACTCGGAGAAGGAGGACGTAGGAAACTCACATATAGTTCTGAATGTTCATGAGAAATCAGGTAATGCAAAAATGTACAGCTGGCAACTCGTGGTAATGAGTTGTGGGCTCTCCTTTTATGGTGCCCACCCAAAGGTCACAATAAAAGAGAAAACGAAAAAAGAAAAGGGACCAGAAAGTGCCGGGTCAGTTGACCAAGCAGCTTTGCATTTTTTAACGTTATAAATTTTGTGGAATAAAAAAAAAAAAAAGATTTCAAGTGGGGTTCCTGTCTACTTTGAAGTAGTGTTTTAACATCAGAAAAGAACTTGTCACGAAACACTACCGTATATTTTATAACTATTTACAGCTCTTTGATAGGCAGTCACAACGCTTTGAACAATGTGGAGACCTGAGCTGCTTACCAATGAACATTGATGGGGAGTAAGGAAACTGGCCTACAGGATTGCTAGGGTGAAATTTAGAAGCCTACACAACATTAAAGGGGTTCTCTTCTTTGAAGAACTCCTACTTCTCACACTGTTATGGTCTCCATACACTTTAGTCAATGGGGGGGGGCCTCCTGACTCTCTCTGACAGATGATGTCAGGGAAGAGGAGGATCAGGCATGTTGGATTTCAACAGCTCGATCCTCAGAGAATCAGAAGGGGTTATCTAGGGAATAGATTGTATCCCCTATCCCCTGATCGCTGGGTTTTGACTACTGGGAGACCACAAAATCCAGAACGGGGCCCATTTACTACTTTTAAGAGCTCTGGCCTCTCACCTTCCAAGACAGACTCGTCTTGGAAGTGATGGCCCAATCCTTCAATTACCGTATGAGACGATACATAGCTGCGGCTACCGAGACCAGTTCTTCTTTGAAGATAGGGCTAGAGCACTCCAAGGTAAGAGACGGGCACTGTTCTGGATATCATGGGGGTCCCAGCGGTCAGACCCCCCGTGATCAGACACATTTTATCTTTTATTTAATGGATTAATTCTGACTGCCATATTTGGAGTCAGGATGGAATGCCTCCCCCCCCCCCCCCTTTAACCCCTTTAAGCAACTGAAAAAGTTATCTGGTAGCAGCTTACCCCTCCCCTCTCCATTAAGAACGCATGGATTTCTGGCCATTCCGAACATACAGATCAGTAGAAGTAAACAAACATTTGGCAAACAGCTATTGAAGGTGTATGGCCACCTTTAGATGGCTTCCTTGACAATATACTGCTCCTAAAATTCCCCCAGTGATCAGTTAATATCTATGGAGAAACCAAGTGTGTAGTTTCCTTGCAGCACCATCACAGCGGAAATTAGGTATTACACAGAGCTCTTTCAAATCAATGGGTTACCTATATAGTGCTGGAGAGGGCAGTTCCTCCAGAAAGAGAGCTGCTCTTTTCTTCACTGAAGAGATGAGATCCTGAAGAAGTAACCCCCCACTCAGATTTTTTTTTTTTTTTATAGATACATTTAGATAGGTATATTAGCATCTAAACTGGACAACTCATTTTAACTATAGTAGACTGGATAAAGAATACTTTTAGTCTTAATCCAGTCAGGCTAGTTGATGGATGTCCTAGATGAGAATCAAGGTTGACTACATAAAGACTACAAAGGACTGAAGGACCCATGGTTTGGGCATCACAAGAACAAGACTATCAATGGGTGCCATGTAATGCCTAAAATCACCTGTGATGGTGCTGTAGGAAAGCTGGAAACTTACTAAACCTCCACAGTGTTTCCCCGAAAATACACCCTACACCGAAAATAAGCCCTAGCTGGATTATCGGGGTGGGCTGCAATATAAGCCCTACCCCGAAAATAAGACCTAGGCAATGCCCGGGTGGCAAATATTAAAAAAACAAACTTTAACTTACCTTCGTCCTCCGTTCCCCTGTTGCTAAGGGACTGGCGTCACTGTTCTCCGCTGCTCTTGCTGTTTCCTGGTGTTGGGACGTCTCAGAGCCTTCAGCCTATCACCGGCCGCAACGATGTCCCGCCTCTGCCGATGATAGGCTGAGCCCACTGTCATGTAAGAAGACGGCCGGCTTGGGGGGCAATGTACGGTATGTTGTTCAATGTACATACAGTAAATAAATAAGCCCAACCCTGAAAATAAGCCCTAGTGTTTTGTTTTTTTTGTGACTAAAAATAATATAAGACCCGGTCTTATTTTCGGAGAAACACGATAGGTTTTATCATATTGTTCTTCATGGACACCGACCTTATTAAAGCTCTAGAATACTGTATACTCTTTCATGAATATTGTACTTTATTATACTTTGTTGTATTATTGTCTTATTCTGTAAACAGTATAATTGTGTGTAGATACTTATGATAGAATGATATAACTCCTGCTACAAAGGGAAGTCTGGTATGCTAAAATACACTTGTTTCCTGCTGAAAAGAAGAAGTATACCCTTTGGTGCCTTTGTTGCTTTGTTCTGTGGTGCATATACTGTGTATACATTCAAAACAGTATAATGCTAGTCAAAATTTAGCTTTTTAAATGAGAGATATGAATGGGCGTATGAGGCTGAATTTGGAGTCCCGCCATTACTGCTGTGTCACTATAAGATTTCTGAAGAAGTTTAGTCATCTTCCTTCTTGAATTATGGATAATACAGGCAACGTATAGCCAACAAAAATAAGGTGGTGAACAATATAAGGCACCATGTTGACACTACCTATACATGTTCAATCTATTGTTTTGCAGATGTATTAAAAGGAAAAACCAAAATAGTCATTGAGACCCTTTGATATGACAGCAAAACTGTTCGTCAACTTGGAGAGTCCCTAAATTTGGAAAGACATAGCCCTGTCTATATAAGGTCTCACAGCTGATAATGCATATCAGAGCAAAAACCAAGCCGAAAGGAACTGCCTGTAGAGCTCACAGACCGTATTGTGTCGAGGCACAGATCGGGGAAAGGGTACAAAATAATGTCTGCTGCACTAAAAGTTCCCAAAAGTACAGTGGCCTCCATAATTCTTACAGTAAGGAAAATTTTGAATAACCTTTTTAGAGCTCCCTTCACATCAAACTAAGTAATCGGAGGGAGAAGGGTCTTGGTAATAGAGGTGACCAAGAACCCAATGAGCGCCAAAGATCCTGTGTGCAGATGGGAAAAACTTTCAGAAGAACCATCACTGCAGCCTCCACCAATCTAGGCTTAATTGCAGAATGGCCAGAAAGAAGCCTCTTCTCAGTAAAAGACAATGAAAGCCGCCTGGAGTTTGCAAAAAAAAACACCTTGAGGACTGTGAGAAACAAGATTCTCTGGTCTCATAAAACCAAGATTGAAATTTTTGGCTACAATTCTCAGCATTATATCTGGAGGAAACCAGGCACTGCTCATCACCTACCGAATGCCATCCCTACAGTGAAGCATGGTGGGGGCAGCATCATGTCTGGAGGAAACCAGGCACTGCCCATCACCTGCCCAATACCATCCCTACAGTGATCATGGTGGGGGCAGCATCATGTCTGGAGGAAACCAGGCACTGCCCATCACCTGCCCAATACCATCCCTACAGTGATCATGGTGGGGGCAGCATCATGTCTGGGGGAAACCAGGCACTGCTCATCACCTACCGAATGCCATCCCTACAGTGATCATGGTGGGGGCAGCATCATGTCTGGAGAAAACCAGGCACTGCCCATCACCTGCCCAATACCATCCCTACAGTGATCATGGTGGGGGCAGCATCATGTCTGGAGGAAAACAGGCACTGCCCATCACCTGCCCAATACCATCCCTACAGTGATCATGGTGGGGGCAGAATCATGTCTGGAGGAAACCAGGCACTGCCCATCACCTGCCTAATACCATCCCTACAGTGAAGCATGGTGGGGGCAGCATCATACTGTGGGAATGTCTATTAGAGGCTAGGACTGGGTGACTTCTCAAAGATGACTAGGTGAATAGAGCAAAGTACAGAGATATTGTTGATGAAAACGCGATCCTGAGGCTCTGGACCTCAGACTAGACAATGGCGGAGATTCACTCTGTGAATGTCCCTGAATGGCCCAACCAGAGCCCTGACTTGAACCCAATGGAACATCTCTGGAGAGACCTGAAAATGGTCTCCACGACTGTCCCCATCCAACCTGACAGAGCCTGAGAGGATCTACAGAGAATAATGGCAAAATTCCCTAAATCCAGGTGTGTAAACTTTGTGGCCTCATCCCCAAAAAGACTGGAGACTGTGATCGCTGCCATAGGGGCTTCAACTAAGTTCTGAGTAATGGGTCTGGATACTTATGTCACTGCAAGATTTTAGTTTGTTATTTAGAATTTTAACATTCTGTTTTTACTGTCATTATGGGGTTTTAATTGCAGAATGATGGGGAAACTTGATATATTTATATATTTTTTTATTTCAACACATCATATATATAGATCTGAATGAATGAACTAATCACAACAAAAATCACACAAAAATGACCAATGGAAATCAAATTTATCAACCCATGGAGGTCTGGATATGGAGTCACACTCAAAATCAAAGTGGAAAACCACACTACAGGCTGATCCAACTTTATGTAATGTCCTTAAAACAAGTCAAAATGAGGCTCAGTAGTGTGTGTGGCCTCCACGTGCCCGTAAGACCTCCCTACAACGCCTGGGCATGCTCCTGATGAGGTGGAGGATGGTCTCCTGAGGGATGTTCTCCCAGACCTGGACTAAAGCATCCGCCAACTCCTGGACAGTCTGTGGTGGATGGAGCGAGATATGATGTCCCAAATGTGCTCAATCGGATTCAGGTCTGGGGAACGGGCGGGCCAGTCCCTAGCATCAATGCCTTCCTCTTGTAGGAACTGCTGACACACTCCAGCCACATGAGGTCTAGCATTGTCTTGCATTAGGAGGAACCCAGGGCCAACCGCACCAACATATGGTCTCACAAGGGGTCTGAGAATCTCATCTCGGTACCTAATGGCAGTGAGGCTACCTTTGACAAGCACATGGAGGGCTGTGTGGCCCCCCCAAAGAAATGCCATCCCACACCTTACTGACCCACCGCCAAACTGGTCATGCTGGAGGATGTTGCATTCAGCAGAGCGTTCTACACGGCATCTCCAGACTCTGTCACGTCTGTCACATGTGCTCAGTGTGAACCTGCTTTCATCTGTGAAGAGCAATCTTGGTGGACGTCGGGCCCTCATACCACCCTCATGGAGTCTGTTTCTGACCGTTTGAGTGGACACATGCACATTTGTAGGCTGCTGGAGGTCATTCTGCAGGGCTATGGCAGTGCTCCTCCTGCTCCTCCTTGCACAGAAGTGGAGGTAGCGGTCCTGCTGCTGGGTTGTTGCCCTCCTATGGCCTCCTCCACGTCTCCTGATGTACTGGCCTGTCTCCTGGTAGCGCCTCCCTGCTCTGGACACTACGCTGACAGACACAGCAAACCTTCTTACCACAGCTCGCATTGATGTGCCATCCTGGATGAGCTGCACTACCTGAGCCACTTGTGCGGGTTGTAGACTCCATCTCATGCTACCACTAGAGTGAAAACACAGCCAGCAGTCTAAAGTGACCAAAACATTAGCCAGGAAGCATAGGAACTGAAAAGTGGTCTGTGGTCACCACCTGCAGAACCACTCCTTTATTGGGAGGTGTCTTGCTCATTGCCTATAATTTCCACCTGTTGTCTCTTCCGGTCAGTGACAGAAATTATGCTCAGATACTTGTCGTATCTACCAGCTTTTAGGAAGTACATATCTCATCCATGGAAAGCTGGGTGAGCTATGAGGAATCCAGAAGTAATCACTATTAGGCCATAACTGCTGAGGACAATAAAGTCTGTTTTCAGATTTTTGTGAAATGAAAGACAGGTTGGTAGTGGGTCCTTTCATTCCCTTCCTGGTCAGTTCAGGCTTTCAGTGTGGCAAAAATCAGCCCAGATGCTTTGGTCAGAAAGGAAATTCTGAAAGAAAAGAACATCCTCTGTATTATACAGCAGCTGATAGGTACCTTAAGATTTTTAAATAGAAGTAATTTACAAATCTGTTTACATTTGAGACACCAGTTAATTTAAAAAAAAAGGAGTAACACATTTTATGAATGTTTTGTTGAGTGGCTGGTAGTAAGCCTCCTGTACATATATGGGAGATTATTATATAGTTAGCACTTGGACAAACAGGAATTTATTTTGCATTATGTGCCAATGCTGTATTTTTGTAGGCTGTCTCTGGCTGCTATTTGCCGCTATTTGCCTTGCTCTACAGAGCTAATCTCCCACAGTATATATATACATATGCACATATTAAATATTCAGAGCTATAAGCCAGATGTCATCTCAAAATACAAGTGGTTATTTTAGGGAGTTTATTTAAAAAAAAAAAAAAAAAAACAACACAAAAAAAGAAATTTAGCCCGCGCAAAAAACTACTGTCACCTGCCATCTGCTCTATTTAAGAGCCCTGGTACAGTTAGCACATGTTTAGGCTGTATTAACCGTAAACTTCACTCATGTATCAACGTTGTGGTTTATGTTGGGTCCTAGCACCTGGGCGACGCAGCCCCCCCATACCCCAGAGGAAGACAGACGTTTGACTATTGTGCAGAGAAGTTGCTATTTAGGGCCAAGGATACACTTGTGACCCAATAGTGGCACCTCGCACCTCTATATATCACAGCGGAGAAGATCTGGAGACATGTCAGATGCCAGCAGCTGCGCTGACATTTTGGCAATAGATCTCAAAGAGGGCAACGAAATTTCTGGGAACTTTTGCAAAACTAGGGTAGAAAAACAAATAGTAGAAATAAGTAATAATAACATAATTATAGCAGGAAAAAAATAATCAATAATATTAAATTAAAAAAAATGATATAAAAAAACAAAACAAATAATATATATGATAAGAAACAAATGTAGCAATACGAAATTCTTTATTCAGCCATAACGCTAAGTAATTTCAAACAAGTCTGCTAAATTGTGGAAAAATATAGTCCTATGGTAGCCAATGATAGCCAGTATATCAAAACATTTGAACATGGATATAAATGTGTCATGTAGGGTGAAAACAATAGGTCAATATGTATCTGTTACAGTGAGCGCTCCGATCCCCGCCTCCGGATCGGAGCGCCCGCTGCCTACCTCTGTTGCCCCCGGCATCTCCTGGACAGAGACACCGACCGGGAGCGCGGGTCCTACTGTCCCAGGGACGCGGCTCGCCAGGCAGCTGGCCACCGCTCATGCGCCGCGTCCCCCTCCTTCTCACCTGCGCTCCGGCGCGCTGCGGCCCCGTCCTCAGCATTCCGGCTCGTGCGGCCCCGCTCCCAAGGGCGCGCGCGCCGTCTATGGTAAATTTAAAGGGCCAGCGCACGAATAATTGATGCGCTGGTTCCTGATTCCCCCACTGTGTCCCTACCTATTTAAGATCTCTTCCCCTTCCTGCCCTTGCCGGATCTTTGTGCCTAGTGCCATTTTGAAAGCGTTCCCTACAGTTGTGTATTGCCTGGCCCGTTGCCATACCCGTTGCTATTGTCCTCTCGTCTGTGAACCCTTGCCGCCTGCCCTGACCTCTGCTACGTCCGACCACGCTTCTGCCTTCTCCTTTATACTTCGCCTGTCTCAGCAGTCAGTGAGGTTGAGCCGCTACCGGAGGACACAACCTGGTTGCTACCTCCGCAGCAAGACCATCCCACTTTGCGGCGGGCTCTGGTGAAAACCAGTAGCAACTTAGAACCGATCCTCCGGTACGGTCCACGTCAATCCCTCTTTGACACACAGGATCCACCTCCAGCCTGCCGAATCCTGACAGTATCTCCCAGTTTGTATAGTTCCAGGGAAATAAGGAAACCCACTTGGTTGAATACTAAAGGGAATTTCAAATGTGGACATGAAAAGTGCATATGCTGTAAGATCATGAAAAACAGTAAAACTATTTTTTCTACAGTAACAAAAGAAACTCCCAATATGTCAGAATACATAAATTGCAATACGAATAATGTAGTATATCTTATGACATGTGAGATTTGCCAGTTGCAATATGTAGGATGTACCACCAATCCCCTGAAGGCTAGGATCAGAAAACACCTGTCGGATATACCTCATTTCCAGTCCAGACATCTTTCCATGGTAAGTAGGCATTTTGCCGAAAACCATGAGGGTGATTTTTCTGGTCTTAGCCTTCAGGGGATTGAAAGGGTTACTCAGAATGTGAGAGGAGGTAACATTAAACAAAAATTATTAGATAGAGAAGTGTTTTGGATTATAAAATTGCAAACCAGAAATCCATCCGGTCTTAATTTAAAGTGTACCTTTCATCAAAAAAACTTTTGATATATTATAGATTAATGTATGCAGAATAACTTTCCAATAGCATGTTATTTAAAAATATTCTTCTTTCTATTTAATTTTCCACTTTGAAAAAATTACCAGTAGGGGTCTCCCTACCAGTCTTTTTTATAGATTTCAGACTCATGCTGGAGTCCTAAATCTCAGACTGCAGCCGAGACACAGACAAGCTTAACACTGCTCCCTGGCAGTGTGCAGTGGTGAGTTTGTTTGTGTCCTGGCTGCAGTCTGAGATTTAGGACTCCAGCATGAGTCTGAAATGCTTGCTGCCAGGACTGGTAGTGAGACCCCTAGTGGTCATTTTTTCAAAGTGGAAAATTAAATAGAAAGAAGCATATTTTTTAATAACATGCTATTGGAAAGTTATTCTGCATACATTAATCTATAATATATCAAAAGTTTTTTTGATGAAAGGTACCCTTTAAGACAAGATGTAATTCTGCACTATTAAATTCTCTTCCCTTCCGTTATCTCACATTAGGATTCATCCGTAAATCCACATACCTTTTCCAGTTATATCCATATAATCGAGGTTGGCTGGTGGAACAATATAATACGATTGATATACATGATAATATATTGAAATATCATTTTATGAATTGTGTATGGAGGAGTTATGATAAAGTAAGATGTTATTATACTTATGTGTGATGCGGCACCGGCCCAATAATATATATAGACTAAAAGAGAAATACAGTGATCCCTCAACTTACAATGGCCTCAACATACAATAGTTTCATCATACGATGGTCTTTTCTGGACCATTGTAACTTGAAACCAGACTCAACATACAATGCTTTAGAATCTGCAAAACGTGTCAAAGGCTGGAAGAACCGACCAATCAGAATGGACATTTCACTGGTAAAACCCCTGTGCATGCACTGACTGGTGTCTGGTAGCGCCCCCTACAGTACAGGGAGGTATTACATGTTCTGTACTCTTTACCTGTATTACTGAAGCATATGCACTGACTTGTGTCTGGTAGTGCCCCCTACAGTACAGGGAGGTATTACATGTTCTGTACTCTTTACCTGTATTACTGAAGTGTATGCACTGGCTGGTGTCTGGTAGCACCCCCTACAGTACAGGGAGGTATTACATGTTCTGCACTCTTTACCTGTATTACTGAAGTGTATGCACTGACTGGTGTCTGGTAGCGTCCCCTACAGTACAGGGAGGTATTACATGTTCTGTACTCTTTACCTGTATTACTGAAGTGTATGCACTGACTGGTGTCTGGTAGCGCCCCCTACAGTACAGGGAGGTATTACATGTTCTGCACTCTTTACCTGTGCACAGGGTTAGCTTCTCCTTTGGACACCAGGTAAGGGCGGCTCCATTTTCCTTTTTTTAGGACATTGCGTGTTCTGTACAGGACCCTGAAGAAGCTTCTGTCCTCTACATAGACCATTATTTCCCAAAGAGGTTGCCTCCAGCTGTTGCAAAACTACAACTCCCAACATGCCCGGACAGCCTTTGGCTATGTATATGAGTTCGACATAATTTGGAGCAACTACAAATTTTAATATATTTGTATACAAAAAAAGTTTTTTACATGCTTTTCATGTTTAAAAAAATGTTTGGTCACTATTCACATTTCCATGCATTTTTATAATGTATGTTGTGTGCAGGAGAACAGTGGGTTAAACCCTGGGATGATCTTCCCCTCCATAAAAGAGATCCATTTGCGCTCTATGTTTTTAAGACTAAGGCCATTGATTGCGGCCGAAACGCGTCACCTGTCAACACTTAGCGTTATGGCTGAATAAATTGCTTGACATCCGTGCTGCACATTTGTTTCTTATCGTTTACACTTGAACCAAGGTCCGGTTCTGTCTGAGACGCGGGAGGGGCGACCGAGTGAGCTGTGCCGCACTTGCTATATGTGTTGAAATAATATATATATAATATACAGCCCACGCCATTCGTGCTTGCTGGGAGTTGTAGTTTTGCAACAGCTAGAGACACCCTGGGTGGGAGACAGTAGCTTAAACCCTATTTGTCTCTGCCGATCACATGATTAAATCATTGAGTCCCGACGTGTTTCCCAACCAGGGTGCCAGAACAGACAATTGTTTTTGATTAAATCATTAAGTCCCGATGTGTTTCCCAACCAGGGTACCAGGACAGACAGTCGTTTGTCATTTTGCAACAGCTGGAAGCACCCTGTTTGGGAAACACTGTCTTAGACCCTATTTGTCTCCGCCGATCACATGATCAAATCATCAATTCCCGACATGTTTTGGCAAAAGAGAGTATTTGTAAATAAACTGGATACATTTAAATGTTTAATCTGTCAACAGCTGTCCAGGCATGCTGGGAGTTGTAGCTTTTCAACACCTGGAGACACCCTGTTTAGGAAACACTGTCTTAGACCTTATTTGTCTCCGCCGATCACATGATCAAATTGAGTGCCGATGTGTTTAGACAAAATAGAATATTAGTAATTAAACTAGATACATTTAAATTGTCAACGGCTGTCCGGGCATGCTGGGAGTTGTAGTTTTAAAACAACTAGCGGCACCATGGTTTGGAAACACTGGCTAAGACCCTAATCCTCTCCGCTGATCACATGATCAAATCATCGAGTCCCGACATGTTTTGACAGAATAGAATATTGATAAATAAACTGGATACATGAAAAAAAATTTTAAACTGTCATTTTTCCTGGTAGTTCATAGCAGGACAAACAGTTAACCCTCGGCTGGGAAAGTTTAGTGCTTGGAATAAACCTCCCCTTTTATTCCAATATGGAGAAGTCACATACTTTAAGAAACTTAGCTATTAAAAGCGAGCGGACAGGCTGCATACTGTACAATATAGGAGTTATTTCTGTTTGTTGTGTAGGAACTAGATGGGAAAACTGTCATGTACTTGGCTCCAGGCATGAGAGTGCCGTACGATACACAAAACGTTTATCATTACTTGTATATTCCGGTGCAATATACTGATATAGGGAGGAACCCTGAGGAGGCGATGGATGGAGTGCATGCTGCCAGCGTAGATGCCCCCTTCGCCCGGTGCATGATTGCCGGTCCGTGGTTTAGGGAGATAACCTCAGTGCAACCCTCTTAATTTAGTAACTTAAGGGAGGGGGCAAAAGAGATGGTGGGAAATAATCGTGTTTCGGGTTCTGGTTCTAAAATTATTCCACTTGTCCTCGCTTTCTTTTTTTTTCCCATGGTAGATTGCATTCTAATTACAAATAACAATCCAATATTAGTCCTTTTACAGCCTAACATATGGGATATCTCTTTCTATTTAAAGGGGTACTGCAGAGAAAAAAAAATTGTCAGATCAACTGGTGCCAGGAAGTTATACAGATTTGTAAATGACTTATTTTTAAAAATATTAATCCTTCCAGTATTTTTTAGCTGCTGTATGCTCCAGGGGAAGTTGTGTAGTTCTTTCCAGTCCGATCACAGTGATCTCTGCGCATCAGGAACTGTCCAGAGTAGAAGCAAATCCCCATAGCAAATCTCTCCTACACTGGACAGTTCCTGACTTTGATAGAGGTGGCAGAAGATAGCACTGTGGTCAGACTGGAAAGAACTACACAACTTACTGTGAAGCATACAGCAGCTGATAAGTACTGGAAGGATTAGGCTTTTTATATAGAAGTAATTTACAAATCTGTATAACTTTCTGGCACCCTTTAATCCTTCTAGTACTTATCAGCTGCTGTATGCTCTACAGGAAGTTGTATAGCTCTTTCCAGTCTGACCACAGTGCTGTCTGCTGCCACCTCTGTCTGTGCCGTTAACTGTTCGAAGCAGGAGAGATTTGCTATGGGGATTTGCTCCTTCTCTGGACAGTTCCTTTACCTTCAATGGCTTAAAGGGGTTATCCAGGGAAAAAAATGTTTTATATCAACTGGTAAAACAGATTTGTAAATTACTTCTATTAAAAAATCTTAATCTTTTCAGTACTTATGAGCTGCTGAAGTTGAGTTGTTCTTTTCTGTCTAAGTGCTCTCTGATGACATGTGTCTCGGGAACTGCCCAGTTAGGAAGCAAATCCCCATAGCAAACCTCTTCTACTCTGTGCAGTTCCCTAGACAAGCAGAGATGTCAGCAGAGAGCACTGTTGCTAGACAGAAAACAACAACTCAACTTCAGCAGCTGATAATTATTGAAAGGATTAAGATTTTTTAATAGAAGTAATTTACAAATCTGTTTAACTTTCTGGAGCCAGTTGATATAAAAAACGTTTTTTTTTCCAGGAATACCCCTTTAACCTAAAAGACTCTGAATTTATTTTCCCATGTTACTAATGGGAATAATTCGGATTAAAGATAAATAAAGAAATTGTGTTTATGAAGTTCTTTAGTATAATGCATATACACCTTGAGAGTCTAACCTTTATACTCTCTGATCTTCGATTTGGGAAAAGTAGGAGCACCTTTTTAGTTTTCACCTGTGGCACCAAAAAGATCTAAAAGTGTGTTTGGAAATATCTAGTGTCTTGTAGTAAAAAATATGTAATTTCTTCTCTGCTGATCATGGTCATTGTTTATGGCGCCAAATGGAGTAAATATACTTAAAGGGGTACTCCGCTGCTCAACGTTTGGAACAAACTATTCTGAACACTGGATCTGAACGCTGGGGCAGTGGAGTACCCCTTTAATGGCACCAATGTATTCCTGGCCTTATGCACCAACCCTAACCTTAATTTAAGGGGCACTCCGGTGGAAAATGTTTTTTTTTTTTAAATCAACTGGTGCCAGAAAGTTAAACAGATTTGTAAATGACTTCGACTAAAAAATCTTAATCCTTCCAGCACTTATTAGCTGCTGAATACTACAGAGGAAATTCTATTCTGTTCTTTTTGGAACACAGTGCTCTCTGCTGACATCACAAGCACAGTGCTCTCTGCTGACATCTCTGTCCATTTTAGGAACTGTTCAGAGCAGCATATGTTTGCTATGGGCATTTTCTACTACTCTGGACAGTTCTTAAAATGGACAGAGATGTCAGCAGAGAGCACTGTGGTAAAGATGTCAGCAGAGAGCTCTGTGTTCCAAAAAGAACAAAATTTCCTCTGTAGTATTCAGCAGCTAATAAGTACTGGAAGGATTAAGATATTTTTTTAATAGCAGTAATTTACAAATCTGTTTAACTTTCTGGCACCAGTTGATTTAAAAAATAAAAAAAATACCCCTTTAATACACTAACTCTAGTCTTCGTCTCACACGTTAACCTGAAAACCAGACCTTTTGGCATCTAATGCAGCCCTGACCTAAGGCACCAGATGTAACCCTGTCCTGATGCACCAACCCTAATCCTGATCTCATACACTGGACATAATGGCAGCGACTGTAACTTGATCTAACCCGACCAACATCATTCACCAATCCTAACCCTGACCTAATGTACCAACCCTAACATCCTTACCTAAGGCACCAACTGTTACCCTGACCTAATGGCATGGTTGCTGTCTTTTCTTTACCTACAGGACCATATCGATTGCATGGTTCCAATTTATTTCTGAAGCCCTGTCTGGATTGGGTCTTATTTGTCCATGCCGAATCCATGCACTCATTCCTGGCGCAATGTGCCATAACTAGCCATGTTCAGAAGTCCATTTGCTCCTTATCAAGGTCTACGTCTTACTAAGAACCACAGCAGAGCCCAGCTTCAGTCTACCAAACAGAAGTCCAAAACCATCATGGAGGAGCTACATTTGGATGATACTATTTATATGAAACTCCAAGACAAAAATTCACAACCGGCAACCCTACTTTTCGTCATATGGCTTCCCATCGATTCCTTGGTAAGAGGACTTAGCCCTCCACATGTAAGTAAATTACCATATCCAACATTTTGTTATATAGTGTTGTAGCTTATCTGCCTATTAAAGTTTACTTGTTTAGGATAGACGTGACCAAGAACGGCACCTTGACTTGTCTAATGGCACAATTGGTACATGTAGGAATTAACTTATAACCAAAAGCCCGACAAAAATTTGCAATAGTTTAACTCAAAAACCCATGCTCTGTGCGAGAAAACTGGTGAAGAATGTTACAAAGTTAAAGGAAAAGACACAACTCTATCAAGTCCAACCTATATCCGTGCTGTGCTGATCCAGAGGTAGGCAGAAAAAAAAACCTTTATGAAGTAAAAAAACAAGTAGGGGAATAAATTCCTTCATAACCCAAAATATGTGGAATCAATGGCCCTTCTCCAGGAATCCAGTACCTGTATTTGTAAGACTATATTTTACAAGAAAGGCATCCTGGCCCCTTTTGATCTTGTTTAGCGACTCAACCATCATAACGTGGCAAAGAGTTCCATAATCTCACTGCTCTTACAGTAAAGAATCCCTGTCTGTGATGATGATGATGATGATGATGAAACCTTCTTTCCACCAGATATGAAGGATGTTCCCTTGTCATAGACCCATGTCCATCAAGTCTAATTTATAATCCTACCAGGCAAATATCTCTATGAGGCAGATCACAATTACTGCATATTAGGAGACAAAATTAGTTCAGCTCTTACAGTAAAGAAGCCCTACATATGAAGAAGATGAAACTTTCCTTCCTGTAGACTTAGAAGTTGCTTGTAATCAGATCGCCCCTAAGACGTCTTTTCTCCAAACTGAGTGAAGGCCCTAGACATGTATAGTGTTGGTCAAAGCCACTAATTTTGACAGGACTGGCAACAACTTAGGGGTACTCCACCCCCACGATCTTGGCTTTGGGACCCCAGACATCCGGTGCATGTAGCGAACTTCCCTCCATGCCGGATGACTGGCCATATGGGGCGGAGGCTCGTGATGTCACAACCACGCCCAGCTTGTGATGTCACGTGTACACCCCCTCAATACAAGTCTATGGGAGGGGGCGTGATGGCCATCACGCCCCCTCCAATAGACTTGCATTGAGGGGTGTGGCCGTGACATCACATCTTTTTACATCTATATTCCTCAAAGCTTCTTTACAGGTCCAAGATGCTAAAGGGGTACAGTGCTACACACACATCTTATCACTTATCCAAAGGATAGGGGATAATATGTTAGATTGCGGGGGTCCCGCCACTGGGAACCACCGTGATCTCCGGGCGGGCAACATGCGGCGTCCGGAACACTTCCGTGTTTGGGACATCAGGCTATGCCACATCCATTCATGTCTATGGGGGGGGGGGGGCATGACAGCTAGTACAGAGCCATCATGTCTCCTCCCATAGACTTGAATGGAAGGGGCATGGTGACCTGCATTGCCAGTATCGGGCACGGAGCGGAGTTGGCTCCGAGACCTGAATGACAGGGGTGCTGGCCCGGAGATCGCTGGTGAGACCCCCACGATCAAACATCTTATCACCTATCCTTTGGATAGGGAATAAGATGTGTGCGGCGGAGTACCCCATTCAGCAACTGTTTCTTATGGGATCTAAACAAATCAAAGCTCCCATCAAGCTGACTAGATACTGCTATACACAGACCAACTAGATCTCAGCATCTTCTATTTAGACCCTACACTTTTTGAGGTTATATTCTTGAATGTTCTTCCCGACATGGCATTTTTCCAACTATGTGCTGACAGATATTGATAGATATTTGCAGAGAGTCGCATTACAAACCTGGAATGACCTTGAAAGGGTATTCATCCCTAATGTCTTCTCCCTTAAGTCAGGAAATTCTTGCAAATATTTATTTTACAGGATGACTATCCCCGTCACCTTCCCCTTTACTTGCCACATCTGCATGTAATAGACGGATATTACTAGTCGCAGTGGAGAGCTCTGATTGTATCCGTGAAGAAAAACCGTCTTTCCCTGAAGAGTAACTAAATAATTCATTGTCCGTTCATTCTCTTTTCTATCATATACAAAAGAATGCCCAATGACATATGCTAGAGGTGGCCCTTTTGAAGGCGGGGCTACCATACAAAAGAATTCTGGCTAATTCTCTAGGAACTGGTAACAATATTAATCTAAGTTAACTGTTTCCGGAACATATCTGAATCCTTCTGTGTTCCTATCGCTTATGGGTAAATAGATTTGTTTGATCGATGGAAGTTTTTGTTCAGTTCCAGGATAGGACGAAAATGGAACAAAAGGGACATGAAATGCTTATGGGGTCCAGGTTTGAGATCCTGCATAATTGTTAATATTTTGGTCATTTAGAGTAGAGTGGGGCTATATATATGTTAGTTCTACCGAGACGCCAGTGCAAGGTTGAATTGTCCCACCAGAAGATCATAGCTTCTCATTTCAGGTTATCTGAAGGACCATCTACTCATGATCCCCTATCCACAGGTTAACCAGCTGATGGGGGGGGGGGGGTGCTGCGGAGTCAAGAACAAAAGAACAAGGACCCTAATCTCCCATTAGAATGGAGTAGTGGCAGGCCTCCGTGGGCACCACTCCATTCCAATGGATAGAGCATAATTTTCCAAAATAGCACAACCCCTTTAATTGAGCATGTTGGAGATGAGGTAGAACATACTGTATGTCTACTGTTGAAGAATCAGCACTTGCCCAATTCCCTTAAATTACAATGGCCCATTTTCTTATCAGATCTCCATATTGAAATGTAAGAACATTAAAGAGGTACTTTTTTTTTTATTTTTTATAAACAAGTGACAGAAAGTTAAAAAATTTGTAAATGACTTCTATTTAAAAATCTTAATCCTTCCAGTACTTCTCAGCCGCTGTTTGCGCCACAGGAAGTTATTTTCTTTTTGAACTTCCTTTCTGTCTGACCACAGTGCTCTCTGCTGACACCTCTGTCCATGTCAGGAACTGTCCAGAGCAGGAGAGGTTTTCTATGGGGATTTTCTCCTATTCTGGATAGTTCCTTAAATGGACAGAGGTGTCAGCAGAGAGCACTGTGGTCAGACAGAAACAGACAGAAAAGAAATTCAAAAAGAATGTGGAGCATACAGCAGCTGATAAGTACTGGAAGGATTAGGATTTTTAAATAGAAGTAATTTACAAACCTGTTTAACTTTCTGGCACCAGTTGGTTTAAAAAAAAAATAATAATGTTGTACCCCTTTAAGAATCATTTCAGTCAAAAAAAATACTGTTTTCTAGCAGTCCATATAAGTCACATTGTACACTCCATTTACCCCAATAGAATGCCACAAGAACATTCCCAACCCCCCCTCCACCCCAACATGGCCGACATCAGAGTCATTATGTATATAAATTAGGATAAGCAAAAAAAACGATACCACGACAATGTGGGGTACAAAACATGCAAGGAAAGACAATTGATACCTGTAGATAGTGTAGAAAATGAAGGCCTTACAAGCGCCTTTACCCTATTGCCTATCAAACTTTCTTGCCACTTTCCTTTTACGATACAACCACTTCTCCTTTAAGATAGGACCCTATTTAGATTTTATTTATCTTGGAGTTTTGAGATCAAGGTTTACTGGGATGGTCGTAGGCCCAAGGGGATTAAAGACCAGCTGTATTCAGCCTCGGTAGCCCCAATGTATAGTATTGTTACTGAGGCAGCCATTCGCCATTCACTCTTCACCTACACGTTACATAGTGATGGTTCTCTGTGTGTATGGGGTGTGTAAGTGTCAGGATAGAACAATTGTGTCATAGTGCTGACATGGTAGAAACTGCAAAGATAAAGGCGTTTTGCACTACCTGACTTCAGGGATGCATCTGAGTGAGAGAGAAAGGGGTTACCAGGCATCGCCTATCCAGTCCACCTTCTGGGATACTGCACCATCTGGGACCTGAATGAGCAGTCCAATTTTGGACCATTGGGAAATAATATTTGTGCATGTATTTATCCCTTATATGCATGCTGTAGGATCATGTTATGCTGCTAGTTTTACACTTTGTTTCCATCCCCTGATGAACCCCATATTTAAGGGGAGAAATGTGTTGAGATTTTTGAGTTAAGAATACAGGATTGTTGATTTCTGGGGGTCACCTGTATATACTGGGGGTAGTATTGGTTGTTTTCTAGAGCCTATACCACTACACCCTTTTGTAATGAGTTTGATAGGACAAAATTATTGGTGTGGATAGATACCCTAATATTTCTTGCAGCAACCTGCCCATTGTCACCATATTTGTTGTTTTTTATTTTGCATTTCTATTAAAGGTTAAAGAGTACCTGTCACCAAATAAACTTTTCCAAACTAACTACTCCTAACTCCCCTGCCGCCATAAAAAAAAAAATGTCAGAGACTTTAAAAGCTTTGTATCTTACCATTCTTCTTGCTCACATAGTGCAATCTCCCAGCAGGAGAAAGTGGGCATTCCCCAGCAGGCATGACATCACTGAAGCCTGCTGGGGGACACTTCTGCCCTCACATCTTTGCAGCGCTATGATGAATAGAAGACCTCAGGCTCTGTGCAGCAGCTTTTCAGTCTGTGTGGCTTTCTATGAGAATCTGTGGAGCTTTCACTTTCTGTGCAGCTGACAATCAAGCTCAGTGCAGAGAAGCACTTCCTGTGTTTGGTCTCCTGCCAGGCGGGGAGGAGACCAAACTCACTGTATTAATTGCAGCAGGGACCAGAACAGCACCACCTAGTGGCCGATTTTTCGATTCCATTTTAAACATATTTATGTTGATAATTTTAAAAGCAAATGAATGGCAAAGTGTCTGCTAATTACACAAGGAACACTATATTAAACATTTTATTTGGTGACAGGTAATCTTTAAGTTTTAGGAGAGGGTCTGTCTTCATGCAGTAATCGTTTCATGCAGCAATGTCCATTTGGCTGGTTTTGCAATATTAATGTGATCTTTGCTTATGTGATCTCTGGCTTTTCCCAGATTTCAGTGCGAACTGAGACATTGCATCACTAGTCAGGTGTTGAAAGGGAGGCTGTCTGGGCGGAGCAGGGAGATCATTCTCCACAGGGCTGCAAGGAATTGTAGTTTCAAGCGCAGCACACATAGAAGGGAGCCTAGCTGTGCTGCAATGGGTGGGATAACTGATATGTGGGCGGGAGAAAAGTCACCTCACACTAACAAGGGATCCTGGGCACTTGTAGTTGGTGGGAGGGAACTCCAACAGGAAATAGCTATTTTACAAAAGATAGCAGCAGCATTATGATAGACTCACAATATAGCCATTTAGCCTCAAGACAAGCATGGATCCTTCCTAAGCATGTCCATTAATGTCTGGCAAGTAAGTACTAAAATCACTTTATGTTGGATTACCCCTTTAAAGGGGTACTCCGGCGCTTAGACATCTTATCCCCTATCCAAAGGATAGGGGATAAGATGCCTGATCGCGGGGGTCCCGCCACTGGGGACCCCCGTGATCTTGCACGCCACACCCCGTTAAAATGAGTCCCCGGAGCGTGTTCGCTCTGGGTCTGATTGCTGCCGATCATGGGGCTGGAGCGTTGTGATGTCTAGGCTCTGCCCCCTCCTATAGGCTTGAGGGGACGGAGCGTGACGTCACACGGGGCGGAGCATTGACGTCACAACGCTCTGGCCCTGGGATCGACAGTAATCAGACCCGGAGAGAACACGCTGCGGGGACTGATTTTAACGGGGTGCGGCTGGCAAGATCATGGGGGACCCCCACAATCAGGTATCTTATCCCCTTTTCTCCTTTGGATAGGGGATAAGATGTCTAAGCGCCGGAGTACCCCTTTAAATAGTGTCTAGATAATATCCTAGTAGGCACCATGATGTTTGTCTAGACTTTGATGGTGGCAAGTTCCCTCAAGCCGTAAAGGCCATATAGGGTGATAACGCCTATAACCTATCCCTGTATAAACCCTCTCAAAAGGTTTGCTCGGAGATGACCCAACTTTTATTTATTTTAAATTTTTTTTTGAAAATGTTAAGGAATTTCACTCAACATAAGATATGTGAAGGGTGGCGCCTTGGAAGTGGTGGATCTAACCTCTGTAGAACATGCCCATTGTAAACACTACAAACACTATATTTCTCTAGAACACAAAGGCTGGGCTTTGCTTGTCATGCCCGGCTTAGCTGAAGAGTTATATGATCACCTATAGTATATATAAGCAGCTTCCAGCACGCCTTTCATCAACATGGAGCGTTTCCTTCTTTCTCTACACCAGTGTGGTCCGTACAATACACACAAGGAATTGGCTTGAATTAGCCAGGAATGTAAAGGTTACACCGAGGGCACAAATTGGGGTTATGTCAAAATGCTGCAGTAAATGACGCCTTCGGGAGATCTCCTTAAGGAACGAATGTCATCTGGGAAGGCTGTGGTTTTTTGTTTTTTATCTATTCAGAGTGAACTATGTGTAAAAAGTATACAAAAGTGTACTGAAGCCCCAATATCCAGCTAGAATTTTTTCTTTTTAAAATTTTATTTTATTTAATTTTCAATGCACTGTTGTGTTTTGTTTTTTTAAATCTTTGAACTTTTGTTTTTTCCTCCTCGCCTTCTCATAGCCTTAACCCCTTAAAGGGGTACTCCGGTGAAAACCTTTTTTCTTTTAAATCAACTGGCGACGGAATGTTAAACAGATTTTTATATTACTTCTATTCAAAAATCTTAATCCTTCTTGTACTTATTAGCTGCTGAATACTACAGAGGAAATTCTTTTCTTTTTGGAATGCTTTCTGATGACATCACGAGCACAATGCTCTCTGCTGACGTAATTATAATAATAATAAGTCTTTATTTATTTATTTATTGTTGTCCTTGAACCCAAGGCCCCAGCGCTGCAAGGCTGCAGTGCTAACCACTAAGCCATCATGCTGCCCTTAGCATACATCTGCTCTGCACGGTTGCTAAAATGGACAGAGATGTCAGCAGAGAGCACTGTGCTCGTGATGTCATCAGTGTTCCAAAAAGAAAGGCATTTCCTCTGTAGCATTCAGCAGCTAAAAAGTACTGGAAGGATTAAGATTTTTTAATAGAAGTAATTTACAAATATGTCTAACTTTCTGGCACCAGTTGATTTAAAAGAAAAAAGGTTTTCACCGGAGTACCCCTTTAAGGACTCAACCCACTTTCACCTTAAAGGGGTACTCCGCTGCTCAGCGTTTGGAACAAGGCTGCCGTAATAGCCCCGACCCCTCATGACGTCACACCCCGCCCCCTCAATGCAAGTCTATGGGAGGGGGCGTGACTGCATCACGCCCCCTCCCATAGACTTGCATTGACGGGGCGTGATGTTATGAGGGGGTGGGGCTACGGCATCCTCATCTTCTAAAAATCATAACGCGTTCAGTTTTGCCCATGTCAGGGCTGGTTTTTTGGTGTCACCAATTGTACTTTGTAATGACATTACTTATTTGATAACATAATCTGCGGCCAAAAAAAAAAAAAAAAGAATTATTTGTGGCGAAAAATGAAAAAAAAAAAAACAACAACGCTATTTTGCAACTGTTTAGGGCCTCCATTTCTACGTAGTGCATTTTTTGTTAAAAATTACACATTAGCCCTCATTTACTATTGTAATCCCGACAGGTTTTGTCGGGTTGTACGCCAGATTCTGTCGCATTGCGGCAGAAATTCTGTCTGCGCCAGATTTTGCGACAGAATTTGCGTTAGAATTGAAAAAAAAAACATTTTTGTAACAGATTTGTAAATTACTTCTATATAAAAATCTTAATCCTTCCATTACTTATTAGCTGCTGTATGCTCCAGAGGAAGTTGTGTGGTTCTTACCAGTCTGACCACAGTGCTCCCTGCTGACACCGCTGTCTCTGTCAGGAACTGTCCAGAGCAGGAGAAGTTTGCTATCGGGTTTTGCTTCTTCTCTGGTCAGTTCTTGACACAGAAAGAGGTGTCAGCAGAGAGCACTGTTAAGAACTACACAACTTCCTCTGGAGCATTCAGCAGCTGATAAGTACTGGAAGGATAAAGATTTTTACATAGTAGTCATTTACAAAGCTGTATAACTTTTTGGCCCCAGTTCATTTGAAAAGATTTGTTTTCCATCGGTGTACCATTTTAATTTTGTAGGATGGTCAACAAAGTTTTTTTTCCACGTCTAGAACCACAAGGAAATCACTTGGGACCCGCAAATGTAGTTCTTGTTCTTTATGTTCACTATGTAAAGAAGAAACGGTCACTTGCAACCATCATTTTGCAATATATTATGAATGACCATCTTCCTCACCTCTTCCTTCCTCGATCTGAATTTCACAGTTGCTTGAAAAATGGCGGATAAGCAAAAAAATAAAAATAATAATAATAATAATAATAATTCTTCTGAAGATCTTTGTTTAAGGGAAGAGAAAAAAAAAAAAGGAGAGAGACACACAAGCGCCCCTGGTGAAGTATGGCAGACACTGGTGGGGTATTACAGGATAAGAATACTTACCCTGTGACAGGTATTATGCAATGGGGTCCTGCAGCTTGGTTCCTCCCGATCCAGGATGCCTTTAGGTTCGGTATTGGTAGACACAGGTAAAAGCAAAAAATGTTACTTAATCACGCGCCAGACCCTATCACGTTGTCGATTCAGCAGGATAGTCAACCAGATTAGTATTTTACTAATCTGGTTGACTATCCTGCTGAATCGACAACGTGATAGGGTCTGGCGCTTGATAAAGTTAAATTTTTTGCTTTTACCTGTGTCTACCAATACCGAACCTAAAAGGCATCCTGGATCGGGAGGAACCAAGCTGCAGGACCCCATTGCATAATACCCGTCACAGGGTAAGTATTCTTATCCTGTAATACCCCACCATGATGAAGTTCCATTTTTTGCTTTTACCTGTGTCGAAGATCTTTGTCTGGAGCTTTTGAAGGGGGGGGGGGGGGTCCCTATTGCATTGATGTCAATGGAATGTTTTTTCCTTCAGTAATGGTAGGAAGTAGTATTGCTAAATAGAAATGATGCCAAAGCTGTTGGCCAGACCCTCCCTCATGCTTTACACTGCAGCTTTGCTATTTTAGATCGACTGCTGTGTATAAGTCAGTAGAGAGATGAGTTCCATTACAGGGAGGAGAGAGGTTAGGGAAAACAGTTAGGCAAATGTCATACAGATATACAGAAAAAGAAGAAGCAATAGGAGGATATGGGGCCCTGTACTCTCCCAAAAATGTATAAGAAAAATCAAAGGACACCTATCATTTGTAATAACTCATTTGGCATTTGGGGCATTTGTGTTAGCTCCTTGGTATCCAAACTGTGGAGCTCCAGATGTTACAAAACTACAACTCCCATCATGCCTTCACAGCTGTTGGAGGTCCACAGGTTGGGAACCACTGGCACCATATTGGTTTGTAGAAAACACTAGATAACCTTTTAATAGTTTGGGAACCCAAAGGTACAGGCAATTTTTAATCCACCATCCCCCCTCAATTTTAGACTACAAAAGGGATACTCCAGTGTCAGAAAATTATATTTCAATAAAATATCACCCCAAGATATATCACTTAACAATATATTGTGTTATCACATATTGTACTGGCTTCAGCATGTTTTTTTTTTTATTGGGTAGTCCTGTCATTGTTATCATGGCGTTGTCTCATCAGCTCTCTGGCTCCTTCCTGTCTTGGAAGGCTTCGCAGGATCAGTCCCTACAGCTTACATCACCATCTCCCTACCATATGCACATATAAATATATAAATATCTTTATTAGGACATTTAGAAAAGAATCAAGTGTTTACATCATGCTGCCTTTTGCTTAACAATGTCACAGGCAGAGGAGCAGACAGGTAATGAATACAGCAGGTGCTGGCTAACTGGCTGTGTAACAGTGTGTTCATACGTGGCAGATCTGTTGCAGAAATTTCTAGGGGATGCCGTCACGCCCCTTCTCATAGACATGAATGGAGGGGGCGTGGTGTGATGTCAGGGTGCTGTTAGAATGCCGGGTACTGCATGGAGATTTGCGGGGGTCCCAGCGACGTATCTCCTGTGATCAGACATCTTTTCCCTTATCCTTGGATAGGGAATAAGATGTCTAGGGTCAGAGTACCCCTTTAAGGGGTGGGACAAAAGTTTTGTCCCTGTGAAAGCTTTTCTAAAAAATAGGTAAATACATCATAAAAGCAGAGGCGTAAAGCTCAATTGTGAAGTCTCTACCAGGCCCACCACCTACCATGTTCTAGTGTCTTATGGAGTCTCTGGGCCCTTTCAGACATGAGGGTCCGGGAACCACTGCAACCTCTGCAACCCCTATAGCTATGTCCTTACAATAAGGCTATCACCCAGGACCTGAATGATGTTGCAAAAAAAAAAAAAAAATATATATATATATATATATATATATATATATGTTTATATATCTGTATAAAAATTTTAACAAACATATGAAATTTGAAGGCTTCTATTTGAAGGCGATATTCTGGTTGTGACTGGCCGGTAATGATGGCTCTCCCATCTGTATCACACGGCTCGCACATAGACCTGAAAACTCAGTTCGCCTTGTGGTGTTACTTAAAATTTCGGCATTTTTCAACTCAAGCCAAACAAATATTCCTAATTAGAGGGGATCGCTTAAAGATGCCTGGCCTGCAATCAACCCCCCCCCCCCCCCCTTAGTGCACCATGGGAGGACAAGTCATTTTGTTGTGAAAAGGCCGTAGGAAGGGAATTTACAATAAGCTGATGGTTTGCAGACACCGACATCTGATTCTTCCTCATCTCCTGAGACTAAATAACTGCAAATCATTTCCCTTCTCGGCAAAAAAAAACACCTTAGGTTTTAATTGTGTGTTTACATTTCGGCGGGCAGACATCCCATCATATCGTATAATGTAGTGCACCACCCAGTCACTATTGGGCACGCCATGGGTGATTTGCGTCCATTTATCTCCATTGTGCTCTATTCTGTCTAAATTGTGCTCCACGTTGACCGAAAATGAATTCCCTGTGTGGTCTGTAGGACACGTGGTCTCTAAAATACAATCTAAACATAATAACCTTATAAAAAAAAATACATAGGACATCTTTTATAGACAATGAACCGGTAATGTCATGCTGGTGGTAATAGAGGGTGGCCCTTACTGAAAGGGTTTGTCTAATTTAGAACAGAGGTCCCCAACCCAGTCCTCAAGGCCACCAACAGTCCAGAGATGTATTTTTATTCTTTTCTTTTCCAATTAAGTAACTGAAAAAACACGAAATGTTGGTGGGCCTTGAGGACTGGGATGGGGACCATTGGTTTAGAAAACCCGTCTTTAAATGGGCACTTGTATAAACTTTGATCAAAGTTTTGATCAGTTGGGGTCTAAGTGTTGAAACCCCAACCAATCTCAAGAACAAGCTGGGAGAAGAGTGCGCTTAGTCCGTTCTCTCATGGCTCTGTGTCACGTGACCTGGATGGACTCATAACGTAAGCCTGCAGGGCCGTCATAAAGGTCTAAGGCTTTTTGCTCCGATCCCGGCTCGTTTTCGTCATCGGTCAGGATCTGAACTCTGAGCCCCAACCAATAAAAACTTCTGGCATGTCCCTAGGAAGAGAACGGTTAAAAAGAACATTTTACGATCTGGAAGACTCATTGATGTAAATGGGTACTGTGTAATGCTTCAATTCACCTGTGGTGGCGCTGTAGGGAAACTGGACACTTACTGCTGAGTTTGCCCACACTGGGAAACTTGAAGTCCTAGCAGGACACTTCATGATTAGTTAATAATCAAAGGATCAATAGGGCCCAAAGTGGAGAATCTTTTTTGGGTGCACCATATACATTAGGACACACACAAAACTTTATCCTCTAGGTGGTGGTGGGGTTAATCAGGCACTACACAACTACCAAGGAAAGGACAGAGTCAACTGTCCTATTAAATCAATATACGACTATTTTATGTCTAAGGGGGTGTCCTAACTCTTCGGTATGGGCTCTGTTGGATTTCAACATGCAGATCCTTTGTTCTCATGGGAGATAAGATTCTCTGGCAGTGATGTATTCCTTTCTCCCCACTGAGGCTCTGTCCACACTACTGTCCACACTACTAAGAGAGGCTTTGTTCAGAACCTCCATCTGTAGTTCCAGGACAAAGGTCACCATGCTGGTTCCCAACGGACCTGATTCAAAGTAAGTGAGGTCCATAAAGCATAGTTGGTGTCTGTCATGTTGTGGGTCCGACACTGCCGTTGTGTGAGCAGAACCCAATAAATGCAAATTCTAGGTAAGATGTCTGATCGTGGGGGGCCTGCCGCTGGGACCCCCCCCCCCTCAATCTCCCTGCAGCACCCGCACTGGGGATGTGACGTCACACCACACCCCTCCATTCATGTTTATGGGATGGCCATCACGCCCCCTCCTATAGACATGAATGGAGGGGGCGTGGTGTGACGTCACATCCCCAATGCGGCTACTGCAGGGAGATTGGGGGGGTTCCCGGCGGGACCCCCGCGATCAGACATCTTATCCCCTATCCTTTGGATAGGGGATAAAATGTTTTTGCCCGGAATACCCCTTTTACGGAGAGCGTTATAAAGATGTGTGAAGACTTATAGTGCAGTCACGCCCCTCATGGAGGAAAGGAAATGCAAAGCTGCTCTCATATCACTTTTTCCTCAGTGGCTTTCCCCTAAAGGGGTACTCAGCTGCTAGACATCTTATCCCTTATCCAAAGAAAAGCAGATAAGATGTCTTACTGCAGGGGTCCCTCTGCTGGGGCTCCTGCGATCACCCACAGTACCGGTGTTCTAAAAAATGCTTCGCTTTAACTAGGAGTCTTAGAAACTGACTGGGAATGTATACCAAGCCAAAGATCTCTCCAGAAAGCAATACCCATCTGCAGATTAACCATCATAATGCACATCATTGGCCACACATTGCCATGTGTAATAGGATGTGTGCAGCCGACGAATGAAAGAAGGTAAGGGTCACACAAATTATCCAGTGATTGTTCATGCCGACCTGCCCGTCCAATACCGAGCCATGTTATAGTAAAGGAGCACGGATCTTGTAGATTGGCCTGTATGATACAGCTGCTGTATGCTCTGCAGGAAGTTCTTTTCTTTTTGAATTTTCAGTCTGACCACCGTGCTCTCTGCTGACACCTCTGTCCATGTCAGGAACTGTCCAGAGCAGGAGAGGTTTTCTATGGGAATTTGCTTCTACTCTGAACAGTTCCTAAAATGGACAGAGGTGTCAGCAGAGAGCACTGTGGTTAGACAGAAAGGAAATTCAAAAAGAAAATAACTTCCTCTGTAGTACTCCGGTGGAAAACTATTTTTTATTTTAATTTTTTTTGTTGTTAAATTGACTAGTGACAGAAAGTTAAACAGATTTGTAAATTACTTCTATTAAAAAATCTTATTCCTTCCAGTACTTTTTAGCTGCTGAATACTACAGAGGAAATTATTTTCTTTTTGGAACACAGTGTTCTTTGCTGACATCATGAGCACAGTGCTCTCTACTGACATCTCTGTCCATTTTAGGAACTGACCAGAGTAGGAGAGAATCCCCATAGCAAACCTATGTTGATCTGGACAGTTCCTAAAATGGACAGAGATGTCAGCAGAGAGCACTGTGCTTGTGATGTCAGCAGAGAGCTCTGTGTTCCAAAAAGAAAAGAATTTCCTTGGTAGTATGCAGCAGCTAATAAGTACTGGGAGGATTAAGATTTCTTAATAGAAGTAATTTACAAATCTGTTTAACTTTCTGGCACCAGTTGATTTAAAGGGGTTATCCAGGAAAAAAAAACTTTTATATATATATATATATATATATATATATATATATATATATATATATATCAACTGGCTCAAGAAAGTTAAACGGATTTGTAAATTACTTCTATTAAAAAATCTTAATCCTTTCAATACTTATGAGCTGCTGAAGTTGAATTGTTCTTTTCTGTCTAAGTGCTCTCTGATGAAGACGTGTCTTGGGAACTGCCCAGTTTAGAAGCAAATCCCCATAGCAAACCTCTTCTACTCTGTGCAGTTCCCGAGACAAGCAGAGATGTCAGCAGAGAGCACTGTTGCCAGACAGAAAACAACAACTCAACTTCAGCAGCTGATAATTATTGAAAGGATTAAGATTTTTAAATAGAAGTAATTTACAAATCTGTTTAACTTTCTGGAGCCAGTTTATATATATATAAAAAAAAGTTTTTTCCTGGAATACCCCTTTAAGAAAAAAAAGTTTTCCACCGTAGTACCCCTTTAAACTCTTCTAGCTATAGAGGTCACAGGCTGCCACTACAAATGGGCCCCTGAGTAGGTCACATATGAGACGACCGATACTACGATGCATGGTTTTGCATTGGGGCCCCAGAGCTTCATGTTTCGCTTCTATATCACGTGCATTTTCCATACATACGCCTTGAGTTCTTCTTACCCGTTCTATCTACATAATCTTCACAATCTTGGGTTCTATGAGAAAGCGAATTTTCCCTTTGTATCTTCTTTTTCTCATACTTTTAGAATTCATTCAACTTTAAAAAAAAAATGAGCCTGAGGGTAAAAAAAAGGCCTGAAAGAGAGAGAAGTGAAACGTGAGATAAGATTATAGCAGAGAGAGAGGAGAGACAGGTGGTGACTCCGCGACCAGGTCTATTAAATGGAGAGTGCTGCTTGTCATTTTCTCACGTCTGTTGCATGCGAGATCCAGTTCTTCAGAAAGCCTCCTGACATATCTCACATTGTGCGGACAGCTGGCAAACGCTTGGGACATTGTTCAATGACAAGTGAGAAATGAAATAGTTTATGTTTTTTTCTGGAAGATATTTATGAGCATTTTATGACTCTACCACATAAGAGATGTTATTATCTAGTCTAAGCTTCCTAATCACACGTTGACACGTTGGATGGTGGCCTGTAGGGCTGCTTCTCTTGGCGCCCACTCTTTACCATATGGTGTACTGTCATTTAGTAAAAAAATAATATTACCATACAGTACCGCACATTATGGTGTCCAAATAATAGTGCCTCACTGTTACCTTTACGGGAATTTGATAAAGGGGTACTTCGGGGAACTGAAACTTATTCCCTTTCCACAAGATAGGGGATAAGTGTCTGATCGCGGAGTATCCGACCACTGGGACCCCCTGCGATCTTCTGTAGAGGGTACCACTACTTACCCGTCCTTGGTGTGCCCCAGCCCCGCCTTCCAAGACGAGCGCAAGTGATAGCCCGCTCAACCATCCACCGGCTAATATAATATTGTTGTTACGCCGAGCGCTCCGGGTCCCCGCTCCTCCCCGGAGCGCTCGCTTCACTCCCTCCGCTGCAGCGCTCCGGTCACGTCCTCTGACCCGGGGCGCTGCGATCCTGCTGCCAGCCGGGATGCGATTCGCGATGCGGGTAGCGCCCGCTCGCAATGCGCACCCCGGCTCCCCTACCTGACTCGCTCCCCGTCTGTTCTGTCCCGGCGCGCGCGGCCCCGCTCCCTAGGGCGCGCGCGCGCCGGGTCTCTGCGATTTAAAGGGCCACTGCGCCGCTGATTGGCGCAGTGGTTCCAATTAGGGTTTTCACCTGTGCACTTCCCTATATTACCTCACTTCCCTTGCACTCCCTTGCCGGATCTTGTTGCCTTAGTGCCAGTGAAAGCGTTCCTTGTGTGTTCCTTGCCAGTGTTTCCAGACCTTCTGCCGTTGCCCCTGACTACGATCCTTGCTGCCTGCCCCGACCTTCTGCTACGTCCGACCTTGCTTCTGCCTACTCCCTTGTACCGCGCCTATCTTCAGCAGCCAGAGAGGTGAGCCGTTGCTAGTGGATACGACCTGGTCACTACCGCCGCAGCAAGACCATCCCGCTTTGCGGCGGGCTCTGGTGAAAACCAGTAGTGGCTTAGAACCGGTCCACTAGCACGGTCCACGCCAATCCCTCTCTGGCACAGAGGGTCCACTACCTGCCAGCCGGCATCGTGACAGTAGATCCGGCCATGGATCCCGCTGAAGTTCCTCTGCCAGTTGTCGCTGACCTCACCACGGTGGTCGCTCAGCAGTCACAACAGATAGCGCAACAAGGCCAACAGCTGTCTCAACTGACCGTTATGCTACAACAGTTGCTACCACAGCTTCAGCAGTCATCTCCTCCGCCAGCTCCTGCACCTCCTCCGCAGCGAGTGGCCGCTCCTGGGATACGCTTATCCTTGCCGGATAAATTTGATGGGGACTCTAAGTTTTGCCGTGGCTTTCTTTCCCAATGTTCCCTGCATCTGGAGATGATGTCGGACCTGTTTCCCACTGAAAGGTCTAAGGTGGCTTTCGTAGTCAGTCTTCTGTCCGGAAAAGCCCTGTCATGGGCCACACCGCTCTGGGACCGCAATGACCCCGTCACTGCCTCTGTACACTCCTTCTTCTCGGAAATCCGAAGTGTCTTTGAGGAACCTGCCCGAGCCTCTTCTGCTGAGACTGCCCTGTTGAACCTGGTCCAGGGTAATTCTTCCGTTGGCGAGTATGCCGTACAATTCCGTACACTTGCTTCAGAATTGTCCTGGAATAATGAGGCCCTCTGCGCGACCTTCAAAAAAGGCCTATCCAGCAACATTAAAGATGTTCTGGCCGCACGAGAAATTCCTGCTAATCTACATGAACTTATTCACCTAGCCACTCGCATTGACATGCGTTTTTCTGAAAGGCGTCAGGAACTCCGCCAAGATATGGACTCTGTTCGCACGAGGCGTTTCGTCTCCTCGGCTCCTCTCTCCTCTGGTCCCCTGCAATCTGTTCCTGTGCCTCCCGCCGTGGAGGCTATGCAGGTCGACCGGTCTCGCCTGACACCTCAAGAGAGGACACGACGCCGTATGGAGAACCTCTGCCTGTACTGTGCTAGTACCGAACACTTCCTGAGGGATTGTCCTATCCGTCCTCCCCGCCTGGAAAGACGTACGCTGACTCCGCACAAAGGTGAGACAGTCCTTGATGTCTACTCTGCTTCTCCACGTCTTACTGTGCCTGTGCGGATGTCTGCCTCTGCCTTCTCCTTCTCTACAGTGGCCTTCTTGGACTCTGGATCTGCAGGAAATTTTATTTTGGCCTCTCTCGTCAACAGGTTCAACATCCCAGTGACCAGTCTCGCCTGGACCCCTCTACATCAATTGTGTAAATAATGAAAGATTGGACTGTACCATACGTTTCCGCACGGAGCCCCTTCTTATGAGCATCGGATCTCATCATGAGAGGATTGAACTTTTGGTCCTTCCCAATTGCACCTCGGAGATTCTCCTTGGACTTCCCTGGCTTCAACTTCATTCCCCAACCCTGGATTGGTCCACTGGGGAGATCAAGAGTTGGGGGTCCTCTTGTTCCAAGAACTGTCTAAAACCGGTTCCCAGTAACCCTTGCCGTAACTCTGTGGTTCCTCCAGTAACCGGTCTCCCTAAGGCCTATATGGACTTCGCGGATGTTTTCTGCAAAAAACAAGCTGAGACTCTACCTCCTCACAGGCCTTATGATTGCCCTATCGACCTCCTCCCGGGTACTACTCCACCCCGGGGCAGAATTTATCCTCTCTCTGCCCCAGAGACTCTTGCCATGTCCGAATACGTCCAGGAGAATCTAAAAAAGGGCTTTATCCGTAAATCCTCCTCTCCTGCCGGAGCCGGATTTTTCTTTGTGTCCAAAAAAGATGGCTCCCTACGTCCTTGCATTGACTACCGCGGTCTTAATAAAATCACGGTTAAGAACCGCTACCCCTTACCCCTCATCTCTGAACTCTTTGATCGCCTCCAAGGTGCCCACATCTTCACTAAATTGGACTTAAGAGGCGCCTATAACCTCATCCGCATCAGAGAGGGGGACGAGTGGAAAACGGCATTTAACACCAGAGATGGACACTTTGAGTATCTGGTCATGCCCTTTGGACTGTGCAATGCCCCTGCCGTCTTCCAAGACTTTGTCAATGAAATTTTTCGTGATCTGTTATACTCCTGTGTTGTGGTATATCTGGACGATATCCTAATTTTTTCTGCCAATCTAGAAGAACACCGCCAGCATGTCCGTATGGTTCTTCAGAGACTTCGTGACAACCAACTCTATGCCAAAATTGAGAAATGTCTGTTTGAATGCCAATCTCTTCCTTTTCTAGGATATTTGGTCTCTGGCCAGGGACTACAGATGGATCCAGACAAACTCTCTGCCGTCTTAAATTGGCCACGCCCCTCCGGACTCCGTGCTATCCAACGCTTTTTGGGGTTCGCCAATTATTACAGGCAATTTATTCCACATTTTTCTACCATTGTGGCTCCTATCGTGGCTTTAACCAAAAAAAATGCTGATCCCAAGTCCTGGCCTCCTCAAGCAGAAGACTCCTTTAAACGACTCAAGTCTGCCTTTTCTTCGGCTCCCGTGCTCTCCAGACCTGACCCTTCCAAACCCTTCCTATTGGAGGTTGATGCCTCCTCAGTAGGAGCTGGAGCTGTTCTTCTACAAAAAAATTCTTCCGGGCATGCTGTCACTTGTGGTTTTTTCTCTAGGACCTTCTCTCCAGCGGAGAGGAACTACTCCATCGGGGATCGAGAGCTTCTAGCCATTAAATTAGCACTTGAGGAATGGAGGCATCTGCTGGAGGGATCAAGATTTCCTGTTATTATCTACACCGACCACAAGAACCTCTCCTACCTCCAGTCGGCCCAACGGCTGAATCCTCGCCAGGCCCGGTGGTCTCTGTTCTTTGCCCGATTTAATTTTGAGATTCACTTTCGTCCTGCCGATAAGAACATTAGGGCCGATGCTCTCTCTCGTTCCTCGGATGCCTCAGAAGTTGATCTCCCTCCGCAACACATCATTCCACCTGACTGCCTGATCTCCACTTCTCCTGCCTCCATCAGGCAGACTCCTCCAGGAAAGACCTTTGTTTCTCCACGCCAACGCCTCGGAATCCTCAAATGGGGTCACTCCTCCCATCTCGCAGGTCATGCGGGCATCAAGAAATCTGTGCAACTCATCTCCCGCTTCTATTGGTGGCCGACTCTGGAGACGGATGTTGGGGACTTTGTGCGAGCCTGCACTATCTGTGCCCGGGATAAGACTCCTCGCCAGAAGCCCGCTGGTTTTCTTCATCCTCTGCCTGTCCCCGAACAGCCTTGGTCTCTGATTGGTATGGATTTTATTACTGATTTACCCCCTTCCCGTGGCAACACCGTTATTTGGGTGGTCGTTGATCGATTCTCCAAAATGGCACATTTCATCCCTCTTCCTGGTCTTCCTTCTGCGCCTCAGTTGGCTAAACAATTTTTTGTACACATTTTTCGTCTTCACGGGTTGCCTACGCAGATTGTCTCGGATAGAGGGGTCCAATTCGTGTCTAAATTCTGGAGAGCTCTCTGTAAACAACTCAAGATTAAATTAAATTTTTCCTCTGCATATCATCCCCAGTCCAATGGACAAGTAGAAAGAATTAACCAGATCCTGGGTGATTATTTGCGACATTTTGTTTCCTCCCGCCAGGATGACTGGGCAGATCTCCTTCCATGGGCCGAATTCTCGTATAACTTCAGGGTCTCTGAATCTTCCTCCAAATCCCCATTTTTCGTGGTGTACGGCCGTCACCCTCTTCCCCCCCTCCCTACCCCCTTGCCCTCTGGTCTGCCCGCTGTGGATGAAATTTCTCGTGACCTTTCCATTATATGGAGAGAGACCCAAAATTCTCTCTTACAGGCTTCTTCACGCATGAAGAGGTTCGCGGATAAGAAAAGAAGAGCTCCCCCCGTTTTTTCCCCTGGAGACAAGGTATGGCTCTCCGCTAAATATGTCCGCTTCCGTGTCCCTAGCTACAAGTTGGGACCACGCTATCTTGGTCCTTTCAAAATTTTGTGTCAAATTAATCCTGTCTCTTATAAACTTCTTCTTCCTCCTTCTCTTCGTATCCCTAATGCCTTTCACGTCTCTCTTCTCAAACCACTCATCCTCAACCGTTTTTCTCCCAAATCTGTTCCTCCCACTCCTGTTTCCGGCTCCTCGGACGTCTTCTCGGTCAAGGAAATTTTGGCTGCCAAAAAGGTCAGAGGGAAAAATTTTTTTTTAGTAGACTGGGAGGGTTGTGGTCCTGAAGAGAGATCCTGGGAACCTGAGGACAACATCCTTGACAAAAGTCTGCTCCTCAGGTTCTCAGGCTCCAAGAAGAGGGGGAGACCCAAGGGGGGGGGTACTGTTACGCCGAGCGCTCCGGGTCCCCGCTCCTCCCCGGAGCGCTCGCTTCACTCCCTCCGCTGCAGCGCTCCGGTCACGTCCTCTGACCCGGGGCGCTGCGATCCTGCTGCCAGCCGGGATGCGATTCGCGATGCGGGTAGCGCCCGCTCGCGATGCGCACCCCGGCTCCCCTACCTGACTCGCTCCCCGTCTGTTCTGTCCCGGCGCGCGCGGCCCCGCTCCCTAGGGCGCGCGCGCGCCGGGTCTCTGCGATTTAAAGGGCCACTGCGCCGCTGATTGGCGCAGTGGTTCCAATTAGGGTTTTCACCTGTGCACTTCCCTATATTACCTCACTTCCCTTGCACTCCCTTGCCGGATCTTGTTGCCTTAGTGCCAGTGAAAGCGTTCCTTGTGTGTTCCTTGCCAGTGTTTCCAGACCTTCTGCCGTTGCCCCTGACTACGATCCTTGCTGCCTGCCCCGACCTTCTGCTACGTCCGACCTTGCTTCTGCCTACTCCCTTGTACCGCGCCTATCTTCAGCAGCCAGAGAGGTGAGCCGTTGCTAGTGGATACGACCTGGTCACTACCGCCGCAGCAAGACCATCCCGCTTTGCGGCGGGCTCTGGTGAAAACCAGTAGTGGCTTAGAACCGGTCCACTAGCACGGTCCACGCCAATCCCTCTCTGGCACAGAGGGTCCACTACCTGCCAGCCGGCATCGTGACAATTGTATAGCGCCCTTTTGCCAGCAAAACGTCTGAAGGTGTCTTATGGTATCTAGTAGAGATGAGCGAACTTACAGTAAATTCGATTAGTCACGAACTTCTCGGCTCAGCAGTTTATGACTTATCCTGCATAAATTAGCTTTCAGGTGCTCCGGTGGGCTGGAAAAGGTGGATACAGTCCTAGGGAAAAGTCTCCTAGGACTGTATCCATCTTTTCCAGCCCACCGGAGCACCTGAAAGCTTAACTAATTTATGCAGGATAAGTCATCAACTGCCGAGCCGAGAAGTTCGTGACGAATCAAATTTATTGTAAGTTCGCTCATCTCTAGTATCTAACACCAAGACATCGGTGGCAGATCCTATATGTTCTGTAAGGGCTCGTTCACACTGCTGTCAGGCTCCATTATGGGGAGCAATTTGTGGTGCAAGCACTATTTTTTCTCCGCTAAACTCCTGTAAAATTACCCGACCACCGGCAGACCCCATGCAAGTGAATGGGGTCCGTTGGTACCCGGCAGAAGCTCTTTGCATCCGACCCATTTCATGGCCTGTTTGGCTCAAGAAAAAAAACAGCCAAACAAACCTTGTGCGGGTCAGATGCAAACGGCAATGTGAACCTAGCCTAAGTTGTAAGGCGCGGCCTCCATGGATCTGACTTGTTTCTCCAGCACATCTCACAGATGATCGATCGGATTGAGGTCAGGGGATTTTGTAATGCTCCCCATTTCTGAACAATGACTGCAGTGCGGCTGGGGCATTATCCTGCTGACAGATGCCACTGTCATAAGGGGGCAAGGTCTATACGATGTTTAGGTACATATTACGTGTCATAGTAACATCCACATGATACCAGGACCAAGGTTTCCCAGCATACCATTGTCCAGAGCATCACATTGCCCCACCAGCTTGTTCCCATAGTGCATTCTGGTGCCAACTCCTATACAAGTAAAATGATGCACATGCACCTGGTCGTCCACATGATGTGTGGTGGACTACCTGGGTGTTGTACACTGGCCAGTGTAATGGTGACAAATACACAGTTCGTGATGCTGGGGTAGTGTTAACCAACACGCTCCAAGGATTCAGCAGCTTTCCTGGGCCAAGGGCTAGGCAATAAAGACACCAGATGCAGGGTTACAGAAAACTGCCTTTTACTGAGGTGAGAATGCATGTTGTAATCCTTTACAGTACAGATCAGAGCAGGGAAGATGCAAAGTAACCCTTTAGATCCTGTTGCCTTGCTGGGACTTGTGGTATTTTACACTTGACTGGATTTTAGTTTCTGTAGACTTTAGACTCTGACTTTTAGACATATGACTTAAGACCAAACACGCTGACTTGAGACTAAATCTAGTACTTCCCTGGAATTAGCTTACCACCAGGCTTGGACTGTAGACTTTGGGACCAAGAGTTGCCTGAGGCTTTCTATCTCTTGCTATCCTAGACTTCCAGACTGGACCTGTGCAGCGGGGCACTTGTAGGTGCATGCTTACAGATTTCACACTTCTCCCCAGGACTCCTTCAGGTTACCACAGACTTCTCCTCACACCTCTCCACACTGCTACCTCAGCTCTCCTCCACCCTACACTATTTAACACTTTGGCTAGGGGGCATCCCATTGGGCATCAGGGTCACATGGCTTACTTTGGATCATCACTCCTTAAAGGCATGTTTAACATTTAATAAAGGCAACATCACATATACATTAGAAATCATCAGACAGTAAATACAATGCAGCACCTTAAGAAGTGGTCCACAGCACAGGTACCTGAGGCAACCTTTACCTGACAGAACCATCTCCTGTACTGGGACATCACAGATTTTCTTCCATTGCTCTATGAAAAAGAAAGTATTTTTCCCAAGATGTTTTTAGTTGATTATACACTGCAGTATGTAAACTCAATATGGTGGCATTTACAGCACCATGCCAGTCTAGCCTATAGGTCCTTGGTGAAAACCATTGTCTGATGTTCTATCAAAAGAGACAGAAAGTTATATGTTTTCAGCCAAGATGCACAAAGAATATATACAAATGTAATGTCCCAGTGCGGGATGTTTTCGTACTGTACTCCTGCCCTGTCAGGCAGAGTTCCTGCGTGTCCTTGGGGCTCTCCTGCAGCAAACCCTATAGTATTCACAGGTTATATGTAGTTATGTATTATAAGTGTAATGTGCCTTTAAATCTTTACCACATGATTGCATTGTTACCCAGAGAACCCCAGTGACCAGGTGACCTCCCAAATAACCTATGGTTACAGCCCCCCTATAAATCAAGGGGAGGAGCTGCAATCCCCCTCTCTTTTTCATTGCTACTTCTGCTGAGGTCCAGTGCAGTCGTCTCAGTGTGTGTGTCCGGAGCATTGGTGGCCTCAAGCCTAAAGTCTGCAGCCGACTGTCAATTGCAAGTAAGCTACAGTCTAGTGATGAGCGGCAGGGGCCATATTCGAATTTGCAATATTTTGCGAATATATTGACGATTATTCGTCCTATGTTCTCAAAATTCGCATATTCGCTGTGTTTTTGTTCACTTTTTTTTTCCAATGCTAAAATTCGCATAAAATTCGCAAGGAACAAAAACGGAAAAGTAATATTCGTCATTACGAATATTCTATATTCTAAATATATGCGAAATCGTGAAGTGCCGATTTTCGAGATAAAAATTCGCATTACGAATATTCGTGCTCAACACTACTAAAGTCATCTAATTGTCAGTCAAGTCAAGTCTACTTTCTGTTCATCATGGGCTGCAATAAAGTCTGGCAAGTCACTGCAAGTCCCAGCAAGCCTGCGAGGTCTCCCTGTGTCACTGGACACCTCTCTGGCATATTGGCTGATCTGTGTAGACTGTACCATCTGTCTAATCTCAGTAAAAGCTACCGTTACCCTTAAAGGGGTATTCCAGGCCAAAACTTTTTTTTATATATCAACTGGCTCCGGAAAGTTAAACAGATTTGTAAATTACTTCTATTAAAAAAATCTTAATCCTTCCAATAGTTATTAGCTTCTGAAGTGGAGTTGTTGTTTTCTGTCTAACTGCTCTCTGATGACTCACGTCCCGGGAGCTGTGCAGTTCCTATGGGGATATTCTCCCATCATGCACAGCTCCCGGGACGTGACATCATCATTGAGCAATTAGGCAGAAAACTTCAGAAGCTAATAACTATTGGAAGGATTAAGATTTTTTAATAGAAGTAATTTACAAATCTGTTTAACTTTCCGGAGCCAGTTGATATATATATAAAAAAAAAGGTTTTGCCTGGAATACCCCTTTAAAGGGGTACACCGGTGGCAAACTTTTTTTTTTTAATCAACTGGTGCCAGAATGTTAAACAGATTTGTAAATTACTTCTATAAAAAAAAATCTTAATCCTTCAAGTACTTATCAGCTGCTGAATACTACAGAGGAAATTCTTTTCTTTTTGGAACACAGAGCTCTCTGCTGACATCACGAACACAGTGCTTTCTGCTGACATCTCTGTCCATTTTAAGAACTGTCCAGAGTAGGAGAAAATCCCCAACATATGCTGCTCTGGACAGTTCCAAAAATGGACAAATGTGTCAGCAGAGAGCACTGTGGTCATAATGTCAGCAGAGAGCTCTGTGTTCCAAAAAGAAAAGAAAAGCCTCTCTTGCAGCTTCCACTCTTTTTAGGAGACTTTTTTTTTTTTCGTACAAAAGGTTCAAAACACATTCAATGATATTGAGATCCGGGCTCAGAGGTGGCCCATCCATTATTCTGAGACCACCAGCAGCTTCTTTGTCAGATAAGTGGGTATCATCTTGATCTTCACAAGAATTGCTCAGGGTCCTAGTCTTGAATTAGTCTTTTTTTTTTTATTTTATCTAAGATATTCAGGGGGGGTATTCCATGATTTATGGTCATTTGTTTGTACTTATCACCATTCATGATGCCATCAGTCAAAACAAGTCACCAACTTTAGATAGTTGCCCCGAGAGTACAGGATTGATGGCTGTAGACCAGTGGCCTCAAACTGTGGCCCTTAAGATGTTGCAGAACTTTAACTCCCAGCATGCCCGGACAGCCGTTGGCTGTCCGGGCATGCTGGGAGTTGAAGTTTTGCAACATCTAGACGGCCACAGTTTAAGACCACTGCTGTAGACCATATGCCTCAAATGTACTTACATGATTGCTTTTGGTTTCCTAGTGGAACTTTTTCTTTCTTTTGACCCTTTTTTCTGACCCTTGGATTTCTTCTGCTGATGTACCGAAAGATTTGCCCCCGTCGTTGTTACGCCGAGCGCTCCGGGTCCCCGCTCCTCCCCGGAGCGCTCGCTACACTCCTCTCACTGCAGCGCTCCGGTCGGTTCCACGGACCCGGGGCGCTGCGATACCGCCTCTGGCCGGGATGCGGTTCGCGATGCGGGTAGCGCCCGCTCGCGATGCGCACCCCGGCTCCCGTACCTGACTCGCTCTCCGTCAGTTCTGTCCCGGCGCGCGCGGCCCCGCTCCCTAGGGCGCGCGCGCGCCGGGTCTTTGCGATTTAAAGGGCCACTGCGCCGCTGATTGGCGCAGTGGTTCCAATTAGTGTTTACACCTGTGCACTTCCCTATTTCACCTCACTTCCCCTTCACTCCCTCGCCGGATCTTGTTGCCTTAGTGCCAGTGAAAGCGTTTCCTTGTGTGTTCCTAGCCTGTGTTCCAGACCTCCTGCCGTTGCCCCTGACTACGATCCTTGCTGCCTGCCCCGACCTTCTGCTACGTCCGACCTTGCTTCTGTCTACTCCCTTGTACCGCGCCTATCTTCAGCAGCCAGAGAGGTAGAGCCGTTGCTAGGGGATACGACCTGGTCACTACCGCCGCAGCAAGACCATCCCGCTTTGCGGCGGGCTCTGGTGAAAACCAGTAGTGACTTAGAACCGATCCTCTAGCACGGTCCACGCCAATCCCTCTCTGGCACAGAGGATCCACTACCTGCCAGCCGGCATCGTGACAGTAGATCCGGCCATGGATCCCGCTGAAGTTCCTCTGCCAGTTGTCGCTGACCTCACCACGGTGGTCGCCCAGCAGTCACAACAGATTGCGCAACAAGGCCAACAGCTGTCTCAACTGACTGTTATGCTACAACAGTTACTACCACAGCTCCAGCAACCATCTCCTCCGCCAGCTCCTGTACCTCCTCCGCAGCGAGTGGCCGCTTCTGGACTACGACTATCCTTGCCGGATAAATTTGATGGGGACTCTAAGCTTTGCCGTGGCTTCCTTTCCCAATGTTCATTACACTTGGAGATGATGTCGGACCAGTTCCCCACTGAAAGGTCTAAGGTGGCTTTCGTAGTCAGCCTGCTGTCTGGAAAAGCCCTGGCTTGGGCCACACCGCTCTGGGACCGCAATGACCCCGTCACTGCCTCTGTACACTCCTTCTTCTCGGAAATTCGAAGTGTCTTTGAGGAACCTGCCCGAGCCTCTTCTGCTGAGACTGCCCTGTTGAACCTGGTCCAGGGTAATTCTTCCGTTGGCGAGTATGCCGTACAATTCCGTACTCTTGCTTCTGAATTATCCTGGAACAATGAGGCCCTCTGCGCGACCTTTAAAAAAGGCCTATCCAGCAACATTAAAGATGTTCTGGCCGCACGAGAAATGCCTGCTAATCTTCATGAACTTATTCACCTAGCCACTCGCATTGACATGCGTTTTTCCGAAAGGCGTCAGGAGCTCCGCCAAGATATGGACTCTGTTCGCACGAGGCGTTTCTTCTCCTCGGCTCCTCTCTCCTCTGGTTCCCTGCAATCTGTTCCTGTGCCTCCCGCCGTGGAGGCTATGCAGGTCGACCGGTCTCGCCTGACATCTCAAGAGAGGACACGACGTCGCATGGAGAACCTCTGCCTGTACTGTGCTAGTACCGAACACTTCCTGAGGGATTGTCCTATCCGCCCTCCCCGCCTGGAAAGACGTACCCTGACTCCGCACAAAGGTGAGACAATCCTTGATGTCCACTCTGCTTCTCCACGTCTTACTGTGCCTGTGCGGATGTCTGCCTCTGCCTTCTCCTTCTCTTCTGTGGCCTTCTTGGACTCTGGATCTGCAGGAAATTTTATTTTGGCCTCTCTCGTCAACAGGTTCAACATCCCAGTGACCAGTCTCACCAGACCCCTTTACATCAATTGTATAAACAATGAAAGATTGGACTGTTCCATACGTTTCCGCACGGAGCCCCTTCTAATGAGCATCGGATCTCATCACGAGAGGATTGAACTTTTGGTCCTCCCCAATTGCACCTCGGAAATTCTCCTTGGACTTCCCTGGCTTCAACTTCATTCCCCAACCCTGGATTGGTCCACTGGGGAGATCAAGAGTTGGGGGCCCTCTTGTTCCAAGGACTGTCTAAAACCGGTTCCCAGTAACCCTTGCCGTAACTCTGTGCTTCCTCCAGTAACCGGTCTCCCTAAGGCCTATATGGACTTCGCGGATGTTTTCTGCAAAAAACAAGCGGAGACTCTACCTCCTCACAGGCCTTATGATTGTCCTATCGACCTCCTCCCGGGCACTTCTCCACCCCGGGGCAGAATTTATCCTCTCTCTGCCCCAGAGACTCTTGCCATGTCTGAATACGTCCAGGAGAATCTAAAAAAGGGCTTTATCCGTAAATCCTCCTCTCCTGCCGGAGCCGGATTTTTCTTTGTGTCCAAAAAAGATGGCTCTCTACGTCCTTGCATTGACTACCGCGGACTTAATAAAATCACGGTTAAGAACCGCTACCCCTTACCCCTCATCTCTGAACTCTTTGATCGCCTCCAAGGTGCCCACATCTTTACTAAATTGGACTTAAGAGGCGCCTATAACCTCATCCGCATCAGAGAGGGGGATGAGTGGAAAACAGCATTTAACACCAGAGATGGACACTTTGAGTATCTGGTCATGCCCTTTGGCCTGTGCAACGCCCCTGCTGTCTTCCAAGACTTTGTTAATGAAATTTTTCGTGATCTGTTATACTCCTGTGTTGTTGTATATCTTGATGATATCCTAATTTTTTCGGCCAATCTAGAAGAACACCGCCAGCATGTCCGTATGGTTCTTCAGAGACTTCGTGACAATCAACTCTATGCTAAAATTGAGAAATGTCTGTTTGAATGCCAATCTCTTCCTTTTCTAGGATACTTGGTCTCTGGCCAGGGACTACAAATGGATCCAGATAAACTCTCTGCCGTCTTAGATTGGCCACGCCCCTCCGGACTCCGTGCCATCCAACGTTTTTTGGGGTTCGCCAATTATTACAGGCAATTTATTCCACATTTTTCTACCATTGTGGCTCCTATTGTGGCTTTAACCAAAAAAAATGCCGATCCCAAGTCTTGGCCTCCTCAAGCGGAAGACGCCTTTAAACGACTCAAGTCTGCCTTCTCTTCGGCTCCCGTGCTCTCCAGACCTGACCCATCTAAACCCTTCCTATTGGAGGTTGATGCCTCCTCAGTGGGAGCTGGAGCTGTCCTTCTACAAAAAAACTCTTCCGGGCATGCTGTTACTTGTGGTTTTTTTTCTAGGACCTTCTCTCCGGCGGAGAGGAACTACTCCATCGGGGATCGAGAGCTTCTAGCCATTAAATTAGCACTTGAGGAATGGAGGCATCTGCTGGAGGGATCAAGATTTCCAGTTATTATTTACACCGATCACAAGAACCTCTCATACCTCGAGTCTGCCCAACGGCTGAATCCTCGTCAGGCCAGGTGGTCTCTGTTCTTTGCCCGATTTAATTTTGAAATTCACTTTCGGCCTGCTGATAAGAACATTAGGGCCGATGCTCTCTCTCGTTCCTCAGATGCTTCTGAAATTGAACTCTCTCCTCAACACATCATTCCTCCTGACTGCCTGATTTCCACTTCTCCAGCCTCCATCAGGCAAACTCCTCCAGGAAAGACCTTTGTTTCTCCACGCCAACGCCTCGGAATCCTCAAATGGGGTCACTCCTCCCATCTCGCAGGTCATGCGGGCATCAAGAAATCTGTGCAACTCATCTCTCGCTTCTATTGGTGGCCGACTCTAGAGACTGATGTGGTGGACTTTGTGCGAGCCTGCACTATCTGTGCCCGGGATAAGACTCCTCGCCAGAAGCCCGCTGGTTTTCTTCTTCCTCTGCCTGTTCCCGAACAACCTTGGTCTCTGATTGGTATGGATTTTATTACTGACTTACCCCCATCCCATGGCAACACTGTTATTTGGGTGGTCGTTGATCGATTCTCCAAAATGGCACATTTCATCCCTCTTCCTGGTCTTCCTTCAGCGCCTCAGTTGGCTAAACAATTTTTTGTACACATTTTTCGTCTTCACGGGTTGCCTACGCAGATCGTCTCGGATAGAGGCGTCCAATTTGTGTCTAAATTCTGGAGGGCTCTCTGTAAACAACTCAAGATTAAATTAAATTTTTCTTCTGCATACCATCCTCAATCCAATGGACAAGTAGAGAGAATTAACCAGATCTTGGGTGACTATTTACGACATTTTGTTTCCTCCCGCCAGGATGACTGGGCAGATCTTCTACCTTGGGCCGAATTCTCGTATAATTTCAGAATCTCTGAATCTTCCTCCAAATCCCCGTTTTTCGTGGTGTACGGCCGTCACCCTCTTCCCCCCCTCCCTACCCCCTTGCCCTCTGGTCTGCCCGCTGTGGATGAAATTTCTCGTGATCTTTCCATCATATGGAGAGAGACCCAAAATTCTCTCTTACAGGCTTCTTCACGCATGAAGAGATTCGCGGATAAGAAAAGAAGAGCTCCTCCCATTTTTTCCCCTGGAGACAAGGTATGGCTCTCCGCCAAATATGTCCGCTTCCGTGTCCCTAGCTATAAGTTGGGACCACGCTATCTTGGTCCTTTCAAGATTTTGCGCCAGATTAATCCTGTCTCTTACAAACTTCTTCTTCCTCCTTCTCTTCGTATTCCTAATGCCTTTCATGTTTCTCTTCTTAAACCACTTATCATTAACCGTTTCTCTCCCAAATCCGTTCCCCCCACTCCTGTCTCCGGCTCCTCGGACATCTTCTCCGTCAAAGAAATTTTAGCATCTAAAAAGGTCAGAGGGAAAACCTTCTTTTTAGTGGATTGGGAGGGTTGTGGTCCAGAAGAGAGGTCCTGGGAACCTGAGGACAATATCCTGGACAAAAGTCTGGTCCTCAGGTTCTCAGGCTCCAAGAAGAGGGGGAGACCCAAGGGGGGGGGTACTGTTACGCCGAGCGCTCCGGGTCCCCGCTCCTCCCCGGAGCGCTCGCTACACTCCTCTCACTGCAGCGCTCCGGTCGGTTCCACGGACCCGGGGCGCTGCGATACCGCCTCTGGCCGGGATGCGGTTCGCGATGCGGGTAGCGCCCGCTCGCGATGCGCACCCCGGCTCCCGTACCTGACTCGCTCTCCGTCAGTTCTGTCCCGGCGCGCGCGGCCCCGCTCCCTAGGGCGCGCGCGCGCCGGGTCTTTGCGATTTAAAGGGCCACTGCGCCGCTGATTGGCGCAGTGGTTCCAATTAGTGTTTACACCTGTGCACTTCCCTATTTCACCTCACTTCCCCTTCACTCCCTCGCCGGATCTTGTTGCCTTAGTGCCAGTGAAAGCGTTTCCTTGTGTGTTCCTAGCCTGTGTTCCAGACCTCCTGCCGTTGCCCCTGACTACGATCCTTGCTGCCTGCCCCGACCTTCTGCTACGTCCGACCTTGCTTCTGTCTACTCCCTTGTACCGCGCCTATCTTCAGCAGCCAGAGAGGTAGAGCCGTTGCTAGGGGATACGACCTGGTCACTACCGCCGCAGCAAGACCATCCCGCTTTGCGGCGGGCTCTGGTGAAAACCAGTAGTGACTTAGAACCGATCCTCTAGCACGGTCCACGCCAATCCCTCTCTGGCACAGAGGATCCACTACCTGCCAGCCGGCATCGTGACAGTCGTCATCATGGGGCTAATCCTTGGGATTTCTGTGCAGAATTTGTGGCAGGTAAGTGACAAGTTTGTTGCACGTGATTGGAGTTGGGGGAACCAAATTCACTTGTAACTGGATGTGGATTGGGATCGGATTGGATGCAAATTTTGGCAAATTCTGTGCTGATCTGTGTTAACATAGCCTTAGATTTTGATATATTATTGTTATTAATAATAGTCAAATGGGGCATCAACCAATTGCAGGAGCTAGGTGGGGCAAAACCCTTATATCAGAGGGTCAACAAACTTTTTGGACAGTCCCTCCTTTTTAGAAGATCTTTTGATGTTAAGCTAATAATAGAATCCCCTCTACTGCAAGGGTGGGGAACATCCGACTCTCAGACCATATAAGGTGGCAATATTATCTTGTCTGTCCGCCAGTGGTTGCCAACTGAAGTTCCCTGAAAAACTACCTACAGGGGGTTATTCATGGAGACAGTAAACATCCTACCAGGGTCCTATATACAGGGGGCCAACTACCTACAGGTGGTCCTCTATACAGATGGCAAACTACCTACAGGGGGTCCACCCTACAGGGGGTCCTATATACAGGGACATACTAACTACAGTGTGATCCTCCATACAGGTGGCAAACTACCTCCCGAAGGGTCCTCCATACAGATGGCAAACTACCTACACGGGGTACTACCTACAGGGGGGTCCTATACACAGAGGACAAACTACCTACAGGGGAGGTCCTCCATATAGACTGCAAACTACCTACAGGGGGGTCCTACTTACAGGGGGGTACTATATACAGGGGACAAACTACCTACAGAGGGGTCCTCCATACAGACGGCAAACTATCTACAGGGGGTCCTACCTACAGTGGGGTGCTATATACAGGGGGCAAACCACCCACAGGGGGGTCCTTCATATAGTAGGAAAACTACCAACAGAGGGTCCTATATACAGGGTTCAAACTTCCTAGAGTGGCATCCTATATACAGGGGGCCTACTACCTACAGAGGGGTCCTACATACAGGGGGCAAGCTGCCTTCAGAGGATACAGTGGGGCAAAAAAGTAATTAGTCAGCCACCAATTGTGCAAGTTCTCACACTAAAAAAGATGAGAGGCCTGTAATTTTCATCATAGGTATACCTCAACAATGAGAGACATAATGAGAAAAAAAATCCATAAAATTGTCTGATTTTTAAGAATTTATTTGCAAATTATGGTGGAAAATAAGTATTTGGTCAACTACAAACAAGCAAGATTTCTGTCTCTCACAGTCCTGTAACTTCTTCTTTAAGAGTCTCCTCTGTCCTCCACTCGTTACCTGTATTAATGGCTCCTGTTTGAACTTGTTATCAGTATGAAAGACACCTGTCCACAACCTTAAACAGTCACACTCCAAACTCCACAATGGCCAAGACCAAAGAGCTGTCAAAGGACACCAGAAACAAAATTGTAGAGCTGAACCAGGCTGGGAGGACTGAATCTGCAATAGGCAAGCAGCTTGGTGTGAAGAAATCAACTGTGGGAGCAATTATTAGAAAATGGAAGCCATATGTGGTATCCCGGTACCATATTGCATACCGTACCTTGTATGGTGGTCCCCAAAGTCAGAGTTACTACGCTCATGTAGGGTCCCCCAGGTGGGACAGCCCCTAGTCGCCTCTCTTCTTTTTTAATTTTATAATGTTTATGTGTACATATTTAATAATGTGTATATTTAATATAATGTATAGTATGCTTATCTTGTTAGCGTTGCAGGACCTTCGGTCATGTGACTATGTTAATTCATCTATGGTATGTTGGAGGACCTTTGGAGGTCCTTGGGTCACATGTTTACCCATTAGTCTATGAAAAAGTGATTGACAGAAGTATTGGACCAATTAGCTCTAGTCCAGCCCCTGCCCATATAAGGGAGCTGTAGCCAATGATCGCTCTCTTGGGTTGCCGCTCTCGTGGATGCCGGACTAGCAGGACGGATCTGCGCAACTTTCAAAAAAAAGCTAGGCCAGAAAATCTACTGGCCTCAGCCTAAACTAAACCGTGAGTTCTAAACTAATCCCCGCTAAGGCTAGCGTGACAACTGGACCGAAACGAAATCCCCTAAATCCAGTGTAACAACGCATATCAGTCTACAGACTCCAAAACGCTTAAGGTCCCAACCACTGTCAATCTCTAAGAGACTTTGCATGTATAGAGACTGTTCCGGTTATGAAGCTTGCATAAAATCTTCAGTAAAGTTCCGACTGTTTTCAGCAAACTTTCCGGTTGTAGACATTCAATTATTCTATACCTCCCTATTGCTCTTGGGAAGGGTGGCGGTAGGACAAGCATTACAGAGGAGCCCACACCCTGGCGTCACGAATAGAAAGGGTTAACCAGACACCCTTTAGTCACTGCACAGCTACACCCCATATACCCTACTCCCCCAGGCTATCACACATACAAGACCACTGATAATCTCCCTCAATCTGGGGCTCCACACAAGATCTTACCCCCTGGTGTCAAAATGATCACAAGAACGGTGATCAAAAATCACCAAATCACACAGGGGGCCTAGTGGATGACCAGCAGAGAGATGAGACCAAAGGCTACCATCAGTAACACACTACGCCGCCAGGGACTCAAATCTTGCAGTACCCCCTGCTTAAGCCAGTACATGTCCGAGCCCATCTGAAGTTTGCTAGAGAGCATTTGGATGATCCAGAAGAGTATTGGGAGAATATCATATGGTCAGATAAAGCCGAAGTAGAAGTTTTTGGTAAAAACTCAACTCATAGTGTTTGGAGGAGAAAGAATGCTGAGTTGCAACCAAAGAACACCATACCTACTTTGAAGCATGGGGGTGGAAACATCATGCTTTGGGGCTGTTTTTCTTCAAATGGACCATGACGACTGATCCGTGTAAAGGAAAGAATGAATGGGGCCATGTATCATGAGATTTTGAGTGAATTCCACCTTCCATCAGCAAGGGCATTGAAGATGAAATGTGGCTGGGTCTTTCAACATGACAATGATCCCAAACACACCGCCCGCACATCAAAGGAGTGGCTTCATAAGAAGCATTTCAAGGTACTGGAGTGGCCTAGCCAGTCTCCAGATTTCAACCCCATAGAAAACCTCTGGTTTGAGTTGAAAGTCTGTGTTGCCGAGCGACAGCCCCAAAACATCACTGCTCTAGAGGAGATCTGCATGGAGGAATGGGCCAAAATACCAGCAACAGTATGTGAAATCCTTGTGAAGACTTACAGAAAACATTTGCCCTCTGTCATTGCCAACAAAGGGTATATAACAAAGTATTGAGATGAACTTTTGTTATTAACCAAATACTTATTTTGCACCATAATTTGCAAATAAATTCTTTAAAAATCTTTTTCCTCATTATGTCTCTCATAGTTGAGGTATACCTATGATGATAATTACAGGCCTCTCATCTTTTTAAGTGGGAGAACTTGCACAATTGGTGACTGACTAAATATTTTTTGCCCCACTGTATCCTATTTTCAGTGGGCAAGCTACATACCCTGGGGACAAATGACCTACAGGAGCAAGCTACCTCCAAAATGACTTACACAAACTCCAAAAAGCAGCTGCTACTTGGATCAATACTAGCTAACATCACACGCCTCACCAATGAGAAGCAGTTCCTGCTATCACATTTATGATCGCATGTGAACGATCGCATAAATATTCAATTGGCCCTTGGCAGAAAAAAGTCTGTCTACCACTGTTCTACTGGGACCCCCAGCAAATCATTGTAGTGTTCACTCTATCTGCAGCACCACCACAGGGCAAATGAAGCATTACACAGTGCCTATTCAAATCAATGGCTTGCAGAACTGGTCAGGTCCTCCAGAGCGAGAGACTCTCTTTGCTCTTTGTCTTAACTTTGACCAAGAAATTAGGACTGCCAAACTAGACAACCCCCAGCCATTAAATAAGGAACATCAGCAAGAGTCCTCATGGTCTTCAGATGCTAGTGAAGACTTTCAGAACTATGGTGAGCTCTACAACCTCATCTCACAGCCTCCCTTACGGATGTTTTTAGGGCAATGTAGATAAATAGCCCGCGCTTATCATTACAACCCACTCTGCGGTTCTCATTTGGGGTTGACCAGTATTTCTGCTCTGGATTTTCTGCCAAGGTGGTTTGCATGAAGACTTAGATGCATGAAAATGAAAAGCAGTCAGAATGTGCCCGAAGGCGAATGCTGGTTTTCTTCTGATCAAAAGAAGGTCCAGAGGAAAATTATACAGGACCAAGCGAGCAATGGAGGAAGAAGGAAAAAGATAAAGGAATGTCCATTTTTTTAATGCTCTTGGCTAAATAATCTTTCCTGATTGCCCCTAACAGCCGTGCCACATTTGTAACATTTTAAGCTTGACATATAAATGAATCCGAGAGCAGAAGAATTCTGTGAGGGCTGATGTCATTGTGTAACGGAAGTATGGAAAGACTTAAATGAAGTATTCCTTTGTCATTTGGCAATCCGAGCGGCCCTTCATGTGAGCATCAGCTGCTTTTTAATGTTCTAAGTGGAATGCAAGAGATGGGACATGAGAAAATGTAAAATTGCAAGAACCCGTGACTCGGATAGTATATAGACAGCTAAAAGATACTTTAAGAGTACCTGTCATGATCTTGATAAATTTTGTAATCATCCCAGTTCACTCCCCCCATCATGATAACCCCCCCCCCCCCCCCCCCCGCCTTTATTTGTATTATTTGTTAGTTTTCTACCTTGATATTGCTCTGTTTTTTCTGCTCAGTCTTAGTCAGATTCACAGACTGGGAAGGGGCGTTACCCTGCAGGCGTGACATCATCTGAAGCCATACAGGGGAGAACTTCCTCCCTCACACACACAGCCCAAAGCAGTTAAGAGCTAGATGGGCTGTGATTGGCTTAGGTGGCACACACACCCCCTCAGCTCTCTGAACTTTACTGTACACTCTATACACTGTGCTGAGCGGTGAGATGGGCTGTGATTGGCTGAGGCCCCCCCCCCCCCCCCCCCCCCTCAGCTCTCTGGACTCTACTGTATACTCTTTACACTGTGCTGAGCTGTGAGATAGGCAGTGATTGGCTGAGGCTGAACACACACCCTTAGCTTTCTGAACTCTACTGTACACTCTATATACTGTGCTGAGCTAAGGTCCCACCTGCATTTCCCAACTTTTGTCACTGCCAGGTTGCTGCAGAAGACTATCTGCAAGCAGGATTGCAGGCAGGATCAGGAGGAGGAGCCCTGTGGCCAATCTTTTAGGGATTAATTTAACACATAAAATTAAAAACAATTTATTAAGAAGTATATAAGAAAGGTAATTCAAATAGGCTAATCTATAATAATGTATTTACATTACAAATGAAAGGTACTATTTAAAGAGGACCTGTGACATCTTCAAAAAATATCTACATCCAGGTCTAGGTGCTGCTTTACTGATGGTTTCGGCATCCGCTGAGTTCATAGAGTGTCAACCAAGTGGTGCCCACCAGCCAGGAGAGCAGGGATGACCTCACCCCTTTGACAGTCTATGCAATAGGCCTATGGACTGGCAAAGTGGTGGTCTCCATTGCTATTAACAAAGCGTGGACTTGAATGCTCCCCCTAGGGCCTTCAATATAGATTTGACCACAACCTAAAATGTCACTATGACCCATCAGAATATTTGTGAAATTATAGGTACCTTCTAAAAGAGTAGTTTCTAAACTGTAGACCTCCAGATATTGCAAAACTACAACTCCTAGCATGCCTATGCATTACTATTACCTGTTGATATTGAGTTATATTGTATCCATTCACTGTTCCAGAATTGTGTTGGATGCTAATCATCACTTTAATGACCAAATTATGGTAAATTTTTTGTTACCATTTATTGGGGAATTTACTAAAACTTCCTCTTTCTCTCATTATCAGATTCCTTCCTTGCGCTCTTCCTCTTCTAAACTAATAATTTAGCTCAGGATACAAGACAAACTAGCAGCTCACTGAGGGATTAGGTTATATGCTTTCCATACAAGACTAGAGAGAGGGAAGGTAGAAGAGGCAGAGTAGGAAAGAAATCAAAACAGGCTCCAAAAAGGCTATAGGAGCATACAGTTAGTATTAGATTTCTACACAGTACTTGGCTCTTAGTTTAGACTGCTCAATCCTGCTCTTTAATGTCATCCATACTGCTGCTGCTTCTAAAGATGTGCTTTACAAATGTTTGTGTGTGTGTGTGTGTTTGTTTGTAAAGTATGGGAGACCTCATAGTAACTAGTCTCCACCCACTAGCTCAGGAACAACTGAACATTAGAGATTTAGATGGAGATAAAAACTGGTGAAAAATGTCATGTACAAATTATAAAATGACACTCTTCGTGTACACACAGGGCAGCTTATCCTGAAATGTTACCTAAAACAAGAGGTATGCCTTAAAGTTTCCCTAACATAAAAAAAAATAATTTGACATACCACAGGGACATATCAAACGTTTTGAACCTTCAGGATCCCAGTGCTGAGACCCGCACCATTCAGAAGAACAAGTCAATTAAAGCATGTGATAGCGCTCTCTGTCCTGTGGCCGCATGATAAGTCCATGGATTAAAGGGGTACTCCCGTGGAAAACTTTTTATTTTTAAATCAACTGGTGCCAGAAAGTTAAACAGATTTGTAAATTACTTCTATAAAAAAATCGTAATCCTTCCAATACATTTTATGGGCTATATACTACAGAGGAAAGGCTTTTATTTTTGGATTTCTCTGATGTCACGACCACAGTGCTCTCTGCTGACTTCTGCTGTCCATTTTAGGAACTGTCGAGAGCAGCATATGTTTGCTATGGGGATTTTCTCCTGCTCAGGACAGTTCCAAAAATGGACAGCAGAGGTGAGCAGAGAGCACTGTGGTCGTGACATCAGAGAAATCCAAAAATAAAAGCATTTCTTCTGTAATATATAGCCCCTAAAAAGTACTGGAAGGATTAAGATTTTTTAATATAATTAATTTACAAATCTGTTTAACTTTCTGGCACCAGTTGATTTAAAAAAAAAGTTTTCCACGGGAGTACCCCTTTAAGATCGCAGTGAGCCACAAAGTGGAGTGCACTACCAGGCACTTAACCTTGCTCGTTCTCCCAATCTGTGGTTTCTCAGCTCTGTGACCCCGGATCAAAACTTTTGACACATCTCTGTTTTTTAAATGACAGGGAATTTTAAGCCTGACAGTGCTAGAGAATGATATACAGCAGGAGTCATGCACACAGACAACGATAGACTGGAGCTGACTCATTAACATGAATAGGAAATGTGTTGGGGCATGCTCTGTGACCTTTGAAGAAGTCAGTCCACAGGGAGGGGAAGGCTGAGCTCTGAGCTTCGCCTATTGTGTTATCCATACTGCTGTCACCTTTCCCTATAATGCAGCCTCCTTATCATCACAGACAACACTGGAAGTCTCTGCTTAGTTTTAGGCCTAGTGGCCAAAAGGAATACTGCAATATTTCAGTACTATTTTAAACTATAGATAGTAAAATGGAAAATAAAAAAATATATCACCAAAAATGTGTCATTTTCTGATGACACATTTCATTCCCAGAACCAGAAAGGGATAATGGGAAATGTGGAGTCAGAGCGAAGAACAAATCCATAGAATTCAGAAAGCAGCTGTCTGTTGGGTAGAATACACGATGTAACACAAAGTAACGTTACGTAAAGGGTTTATCTCATCACTACTGTCCCTATGGAAAACCATCAACAATCAGCTGTTAGTGCCGAGGAAGCATGCGGAAAAGTTTAGTCTTACATACCGGCCATTGAGATAGAACACATGGCCAGGTCCGGTACACTAGAGCAAGAGACACTTATTGTTACTAGTTTTCCATTCTGGCTTAAAGAGGTCGTCTAAGCTTGGGACCCCACCAACAGTCCATGATATTAAAGGGGTACTCCCATGGAAAACTTTTTTTTTTTTTAAATCAGCTGGTGCCAGAAAGTTAAATAGATTTGTAAATGACTTCCAATAAAAAATCTTAATCCTTCCAGTACTTTTTATGGGCTGTATACTACAGAGGAAATGCTTATCTTTTTAGATTTCTCTGATGTCATGACCACGGTGCTCTCTGCTGACCTCTGCTGTCCATTTTTGGAACTGTCCTGAGCAGGAGAAAATCCACATAGCAAACATATGCTGCTCTCGACAGTTCCTAAAATGGACAGCAGAAGTCAGCAGAGAGCACTGTGGTCATGACATCAGAGAAATCTAAAAAATAAGCATTTCCTTTGTAGTATATAGCCCCTAAAAAGTACTGGAAGGATTAAGATTTTTTAATAGAAGTAATTTACAAATCTGTTTAACTTTCCAGCACCAGTTGATTAAAAAGTTTTCACTGGGAGTACCCCTTTAATTCTTCATTATTACATACATAATAAAGTAACTGGAAAAAAAAAATTAAATGTGGGTGGGCCTTGAGGACTGGGTTTGGGACCACCGATCCAAAGCATGGGACCCCCAAACTAGGATATCCTTATAGATCAAAAGAAAAGTGCTTGTCTTAAGAATTATGTAAATTATAACTAGATATATCTAGAACTTTAAAAAAAGATCTCTAGCCAACCCCTCAAAAATATGATGTTACAATCATTTTCTAGATAAGGGTGCCCCGATCACACACCTTTTTACAGTTTCTTTATACACCCTCCCATTTCTGACATATGCGGATTTATAGTTTGTCTGACAAATGGGCGTGATCTTAATTTGAATAATGGCAGTAAATATCAGATAATTGGCAGATTGGGGTGTCCTGATCACACACCTTTTTACACTTTCTTGATACGCCCTCCCATTCATGTGATAAGAGGGGTTATAATTTGTCTGACAAATGGGCGTGAACCTAATTTGAATAATGAGAGTAAATAACAGGTGAGGAGCAGGATTATACAGTCAGGGAGTGTTTATTTTTTACATGGGTGGAGGGGGTGTATGATTTATACACAACTACTAACTGTATAACCCCACCCATCATCTAATCTGATTATCAAAATTAAGTTCACGCCCATTTGTCAGACAAACTGTAAACCCTAATATCTCAGGAACAGGATGGCATATCAAGAAACTGTCTGGGCATGATGGGAATTCTTGTTTTGCAACAGCTGGCAAGCCACAGGTTGGGGATCACTGCTGTAAAGAATAGTATAAAATAGCCTCTAGTTAATAGAATTTCTCTGAATATTGAGTCCTGCACATCTAGAATCTGAACAGCTCAAATCCGTCGTGAGGTGCAAAACAGACTAGCAGGTCACTGAGGGATGAGATTTTATGCTTCCCGTACAAGACTATGAAGAGGGGAGGGGGAAGAGGTGAAGCAGGGGCAGTAGCATGAGAGAGACCGAAATAGACAGACTGCAGAGAGTCTATAGAGTCTGTAAAGAGCTTACAGTGAGTATTAGATTTTGCCGCAGTACTTGTTTCTTAGCTTACACTGCTCTGTACTGCTCTTTAATTACCTCCATGCTGCGGCTTCTGAGAGAGTGCTATAGACAAATAGGGGCACAGGATCCTACCATGTGTGTCAGTCTTTTCTGTAGTTTTAGCATTCTATTCATGAACCAGTAACCTCAGGATAATAAACATTATGGATCTTGCTATCCAGCTGTAGAGCCACAGGTTGGGGAATAATGCTGTAAAGAGTAGTACAAAATAGAGATCAGATGTCATGCCTCTTATATCAGACTAGGAAGAGGAGAAGGGGAAGAGGGATAGTAGGGGCAGTAGCAGAAGAAAGACAGAAACAGACAGACTGCTGAAGGTCTACAGGAGTTTACAGTGAGTATTAGATTTCACCAGAGTACTTGATTCTTAGCTTACACTGCTCTGTACTGCTCTTTAATGTCCTCCATGCTGCAGCTTTAGCATTCTATTCATGAACTAGTACCTTTAGGATGACTAACCTCATATATCCTGATATCCTCTAAAACAGTGATTCCTAATCATGATGGAAGCTTTAGTTATGTAACAGCTGGAGAGCTAGAGGCTGGGGATCACTGCTATGAAGAATAGTATGAAATAGTCAACTAGTTTATAGAATTTCTCAGAATAATATGTCCTGCACATCTAGAATCTGAGCAGCTCAAATCCATCCTGAGAGGCAAGACAGACTAGCAGGAGGTCACTGAGGGATCAGATTTCATGCCTTCTATACAAGACTATAGAGAGGGGAGGAGGAAGAGGGAGAGAAGGGGCAGTAGCAGGAGAAAGACAGAAACAGAGTGCAGAGAGTCTACAGCAGCTTACAGTGAGTATTATATTTCACCAGAGTACTTGGTTGTTAGCTTACACTGCTCTGTACTGCTCTTTAATGTCATCCATGCTGCTGCTGCTGCTCCTGAGTGTGTACTAAACATATGTCTGTGAGTCTTTACTGCAGTTTTAGCATTCTATTGGCAAACTAGTAACCTCAGAATGACTAACCTCATAGATCCTGCTATCCTCTAAAGTAGTGATTCCCAACCTGATGGGAGTTATAGTGTTGCAGCAGCTGGAGAGCCACAGGTTGGGGATCACTTCAGTAAAGAATAGTATAAAATTGCCTCCTAGTTTATAGAATTTCTCAGAACAATAAATCCTGCACATCAAGAATCTGAACAGCTCAAATCCGTCCTGGGAGGCTAGACAGATTAGCAGGTCACTGAGGGATCTGATTTCATGCCTCCTATACAAGACTATGGAGAGGAGTAAGGGCAGTAGTAGGAGAAAGACAGAAATAGACTGCAGAGAGTCTACAGCAGCTTACAGTGACTATTAAATTTCACTAGAGTACTTGGTTCTTTGCTTACACTGCTCTGTACTGCTCTTTAATGTCCTCCATTGCTTCTGAGAATGTGCTGTCAGTATTTGTGTCAGTATTAACTGCAGTTTTAGCATTCTAATCATGAACTAGTAACCTAAGGATGGCTAACCTCATAGACCCTGCTAGTAGCGATTTCCAACCGGATGGGAGTTATAGTTTTGCAACAGCTGGAGAGCCACAGGTTGGGGATCACTGCTGTAAAGAATAGTATAAAATAGCCTCCTAGTTTATAGAATTTTTCAGAATAATGAGCCCTGCACATCCAGAATCTAAACCGATCTGCTTCACCCGGCGAGGCTGAATGGATGGGGATGTGGGGTGGGGGGAGAAGATGCTTTTCAACAAATGAAGGTTGCAAACATCAAACAGATACTTGTCCTGCAGCCAGGAAACAAGCCGCCTTGTAAGGGATGAAGGTGGGACGTGAGTTAATGAATAGGAAGCGGGGAATAGAAGCCAGTCAGCTAAGCAGCTTTCTCCATTCAGGAAAAACAAGACCGGGAGGCTGGCTTCCTTATTGCCAGAGGTCCTTTTCGGCGGAGAGACTCCAAAGACAGCCCCCGGTTCCTGCCAACTCATAAATAGAACTCTGTTGTGAACAAAAAGTGCAAATCATGGTCCAAATAAGTGATCGGGTTACAGGGGTCATTTAAGTATAGGCCAAGTCCTTCAGATAAGGCAGGGCTAAGGAGGGGCTCCGGCTTTATTTCACCATGTCTTATTATAAAGACAATGGCATATTGTCAGGGAAAAAAAAGGCAAAAGAAGGCCTCCAGCTGTTGCAGGACTACAACTCCCAGCATGCCGGGACAGCCGAAAGCTGTCCGGGCATGCTGGGAGTTGTAGTTCTGCAACAGCTGGGGGCATACTGGTTACTGAGATTTCTTTCAAAAGTGTCTGGCAGCGGCTCAGGTTAGCTATACATTTTCAATAGCTTTCCTCCGTCTCTACGCATGAAAACTTATGGGCTCGACATGGAAGGGGGAGCTGCTGCCAGACACCTCTGGCATTTTCTTATTTGCGTGAGAACAAAAAGATTGGGCAGTTGAAATCCAACATGGCTGATCTTTCGTTCCCCTACATTATCCTTCTGGCGAGAATCCGGAGGCCCCATAGATATTTTGTTTGTCCCATTTTTCTCTAAGGTGTCATAATTGACCGACGGCGCTTTCTCACAATTTGACTCGTACATATGCATGCTCATGTTTTCAATGTTTTCGTGCCTTTACTCACCTTTTTCCAATGAAAACGCATGTATGCTCAGTCAAACCGAGCATACATGTGTATTAAAGAAATTAGGAGAAACAGCTATCAATCAAATAAGCATCCATCTGGCATCTATTGAAGGTGTATGAGCACCTTTAGGCTACGAACAGAATACTTTTTTTGGGTGGGTGGGCTTTAAAAAACTCCCCAAAAACTGTCTCTCATATTTCTCCTCCGTGATGTAACTTTGTTTTTTTTGTTTTTAAATAGTGTGTATTAGTATAGGCGTTTTCATGTGGAGTTTTTATTACAAGTCATGTGATTCTTTCATCATGTGACTCATGTGATTCTTTCATCATGTGAAAGCTTTGTATTGAAGAATTCGGAGGAAATGCCAACCTACAGGTTTTTCTCCACCTTCAGAAGTCTATGGAAGGAAAAACGCCACAGTTTTTTTTTCCAAAGATATACCCAGGGTAAAAATAAATATGCCATGTTGCGTTTCGTACTTCCCTGTTTATTCCTAGATTACATCTGTCCGATGTGTTTCTGGACCAAAAATATGCCATGCCTTAATTATGGTTTTTTTGGGGCATTATTTTACAAAAACGCTGTGTCTGTTTTGAGCCTTACTGTTAAGTAAGGCCAGTGAAGCTCTACCCTCATATAAGATTCACCTGATGAAGTGTTTGGTTTGAATGTGAAATGTGTTGGAATAAATTGTATTAAGAAAGGAACTGAAAGAATACAGTTTAAGAATTATTACATCCTTAGGTATACATGAAGCCCTGATACAGAAATCTAAGTATACTTAATCCATATGGTGGATTAATGACCCTTGTCCACCCTCGTATAAAATTCCCCTGATAAAGTGTTTGGTTTGAATGTGAAATGCGTATGAATATATTGTAGTAATAAAGGGACTTGAAGAATAGAGTTGGAGAATTATCACATCCTTAGGTATACATGATTTCCTAATACAGAACTCTAAGTATTCTTGGTGTATTAATGATGACCCTTGTCCACCCTCATATAAAATTCCCCTGATAAAGTGTTTGGTTTGAACGTGAAATGCATTGAAATACATTGTATTAATAAAGGAACTGGAAGATGGAAGAATACAGTTGGATAATTATCACATCCTTAGGTATACATGAGGTCCTGATACAGAGATCTAAGTATACTGGATGCATATGGTGTATTAATGACCCTTGTCCATCCTCATATAAGATTCACCTGATGAAGTGTTAGGTTTGAATGTAAAAATGCGTTGGAATAAATTGTGGTAATAAAGGAACTGGAAGAATACAATTTGAGACTTGTAGCATCCTTAGGTATACATGAGTTCCTAATACAGAACTCTAAGTTCTGTATTAGGTGTATTAATGATGACCTTTGTCCCCCCTCATAAAACATTAACCTGATGAAGAGTTTGGTTTAAAAGTAAAATGCACTGGAATAAATTGTATTAATAAAGGAAATTTAAAATCTTAATTCTTCTAGTACTTAGCTCCTGTATGCCCCACAGGAAGTTCTTTTCTTTTTTAATTTCTTTTCTGTCTGACCACAGTGCTTTCTGCTGACACCTCTATCCGTGTCCGGAACTGTTCAGAACAGGAGAGGTTTGTTATGGGGATTTGCTCCTACTCTGGACAGTTCCTGACATGGACAGAGGTGTCAGCAGAGAGCACTGTGGTCAGACAGAAAATAAATTCAAAAAGAAAAGAACTTCCTCTGTAGTATACAGAAGCTGATAAGTACTGGAAGGATTAAGATTTTTAAATAGAAGCAATTTAGAAATCTGTTTAACTTTCTGGCACCAGAAAAAAATTGTTTTCCACTGGAGTACCCCTTTAAGTGTTTATGAGTTCCTGGTAGAGAAATCTAAGCATTCCTCATGCATATTATGCATCAATGACGCTTGTCCACCCTCATATAAGACAGTTGATAGCAAAGGGATGGACATATAACAATAAAGTACTTACCTATATACCATATATACCCTTTATCTAGTATCTACAACTGAGTCGTGCATTAAACAAATGATTTTCTCATAGTTATAGAAGGAAACACCTGCCCCCTGTATCTCAGTGATAAGAGGATGTAAGAATATTTGGAATCTCGAGTCGTATTGCATATCAAACTGTAACTTCTCACTTCTTTATATGATTACTTAAATATTGTAGACCTTTCTTAAGGAATAAAAGGCTAATAATATCAACAGGGACTGGACAAGGTATTTTGGTGCTCTAGTCAGGTTGGCAAACTGCGACCGCTGGGGGTTCTATTGGTCGGACCTCCACGATCAACTAGCTATCCCCTATTGTAGGATAACCCTTTTAAATGGATATTCTAGTCTGAAGCATTTTTCAATGTGATAGAAGGGTCATGTAACAAAAAAACGTATTGGTAGTATATGCACCTGTATATCCATAGTAGTAAACCTTGGAAAATCATTCTGATGCATATACCTTCAAAATGCAGGCCACGCCCGCAACTTTTTTACCATATGCAATTGTGGTGTGAACAGTGGCTTATGTACATCACCTATGCAGAAATGCATTACTCATATAGTTATCATATGCTATGGAACCTTCTGATGGTTTGTGTATTGTGATACAATGTTGAGGAGTCTATGTATGAGAACCTTTAGTTTAGAGTTTAGGGAAAGATCTAGGGAAAGATTAGGGAGTTATTTCCTGTATTTTTCATTCCTGTCTGCCGTCATAAGAACTTTTTCACATGATCATTCAGTCCATTTTTTTTCAGTTCTCGTCATCAAATGATGAGTTGTATATGTCAAACTTCCACAATTTTTACGGACCTGTATGTTTTTTTTCCTTTGATCGCCTGCTGGTCATTCTATTTAGCTCTACTGTAAATGCTGGGGCTGGGGGTACCGAATACCAGGATCAACACTTAGGACCCAGGAAAGGGACTGCTGTAAGTGAAGCCCAGTCCTGCCTCCTAGTGACCAGCCGACATCATTATTAAGATATACTAACTTGTACTAGCTTAAATAATAGAAAGATAACTTAGAAAGGCAGCAAATGTAAATGAGCATCCATGGAGTAGAGGTGAGTAAAATAGTATGTATATTTGTTTATATGTTTTCATTAAAACATATTCATTTGCCTTATTTCCTATATATAAATTGACATTTTCGCCAATCCATCCGACAGTGATTGTCAACCACTGACATGGGATTCCACTTGTCTTCTGAGCATCTGGTCATAGTCTTAGTATAGGACTTGATAAAGTTCAGTCCTTTCCACATTCTGCTTAGATTCCTACAGAACAGATATACAGTAAAGTAGTCATTTCCCTTTATGTGGTCCCATGTTGAGTTTTGAGGTCCAGATTGTTAAATGACTGGAACCCCAGAAAGTACCATCTGGACTGAGAACAGTTTCAGTTCTGCTCTGAAACTTTAATGTAATATGTCAACTATAAACTTCATTTGGTGACCAAGACATCTTCAAGCTTCGGTTTTGGAGTCACAACCCATATGAAGTAAAGTCAAGCACCTCACAAACATGACCACAAGCTACACCAGCCCAGAGATAAGTGGTCTCCAACTTGTAGCTCTCCATCTACCAACTACAATTAATACAATGCTGGAGGCAGGGGTGGATCCAAGCAGGGGGGCAGCAGGGCAATTGCCCCAGCAGCCCCCCCCCCCCCCAAACCCCCCAGGGGGCCAACCCTGCTGCTATTCCAAGTGCTGAGATTTTCCGTACGGATATTTCCCCGTGTAAATATAGCCTTATTGTTACGCCGAGCGCTCCGGGTCCCCGCTCCTCCCCGGAGCGCTCGCAACATCCTCGCTACTGCAGCGCCCCGGTCAGATCTACTGACCGGGTGCGCTGCGATACCGCCTCCAGCCGGGATGCGATTCGCGATGCGGGTGGCGCCCGCTCGCGATGCGCACCCCGGCTCCCGTACCTGACTCGCTCTCCGTCAGTCCTGTCCCGGCGCGCGCGGCCCCGCTCCCTAGGGCGCGCGCGCGCCGGGTCTCTGCAATTTAAAGGGCCACTGCGCCGCTGATTGGCGCAGTTGGTCTAATTAGTGTGTTCACCTGTGCACTCCCTATGTATACCTCACTTCCCCTGCACTCCCTCGCCGGATCTTGTTGCCATCGTGCCAGTGAAAGCGTTCCCTTGTGTGTTCCTAGCCTGTGTTCCAGACCTCCTGCCGTTGCCCCTGACTACGATCCTTGCTGCCTGCCCCGACCTTCTGCTACGTCCGACCTTGCTCTTGTCTACTCCCTTGTACCGCGCCTATCTTCAGCAGTCAGAGAGGTTGAGCCGTTGCTAGTGGATACGACCTGGTTACTACCGCCGCTGCAAGACCATCCCGCTTTGCGGCGGGCTCTGGTGAAAACCAGTAGTAACTTAGAACCGGTCCACTAGCACGGTCCACGCCAATCCCTCTCTGGCACAGAGGATCCACCTCCTGCCAGCCGAAGCGTGACAGTAGATCCGGCGACGGATCCCGCTGAAGTTCCACTGCCAGTTGTCGCCGACCTCACCACGGTGGTCGCCCAGCAGTCGCAACAGATAGCGCAACAAGGCCACCAGCTGTCTCAACTGACCGTGATGCTACAGCAGCTACTACCACAGCTTCAGCAATCATCTCCTCCGCCAGCTCCTGCACCTCCTCCGCAGCGAGTGGCCGCGTCCGGCCTACGACTATCCTTGCCGGATAAATTTGATGGGGACTCTAAGTTTTGCCGTGGCTTTCTTTCACAATGTTCCCTGCACTTGGAGATGATGTCGGACCAGTTTCCTACTGAAAGGTCTAAGGTGGCTTTCGTAGTCTGCCTTCTGTCTGGGAAAGCTCTGTCATGGGCCACACCGCTCTGGGACCGCAATGACCCCGTCACTGCCTCTGTACACTCCTTCTTCTCGGAAATTCGAAGTGTCTTTGAGGATCCTGCCCGAGCCTCTTCTGCTGAGACTGCCCTGCTGAACCTGGTCCAGGGTAATTCTTCCGTTGGCGAGTACGCCATCCAATTCCGTACTCTTGCTTCCGAATTATCCTGGAATAATGAGGCCCTCTGCGCGACCTTTAAAAAAGGCCTATCCAGCAACATTAAAGATGTTCTGGCCGCACGAGAAATTCCTGCTAATCTGCATGAACTCATTCATCTAGCCACTCGCATTGACATGCGTTTTTCCGAAAGGCGTCAGGAGCTCCGCCAGGATATGGACTTTGTTCGCACGAGGCGTTTTTTCTCCCCGGCTCCTCTCTCCTCTGGTCCTCTGCAATCCGTTCCTGTGCCTCCCGCCGTGGAGGCTATGCAAGTTGACCGGTCTCGCTTGACACCTCAAGAGAGGACACGACGCCGCATGGAGAATCTTTGCCTGTACTGTGCCGGTACCGAACACTTCCTGAAGGATTGTCCTATCCGTCCTCCCCGCCTGGAAAGACGTACGCTGACTCCGCACAAAAGTGAGACAGTTCTTGATGTCAACTCTGCTTCTCCACGCCTTACTGTGCCTGTGCGGATATCTGCCTCTACCTTCTCCTTCTCTACTATGGCCTTCTTGGATTCCGGATCTGCAGGAAATTTTATTTTGGCCTCTCTCATCAACAGGTTCAACATCCCGGTGACCAGTCTCGCCAGACCCCTCTACATCAATTGTGTTAACAATGAAAGATTGGACTGTACCGTGCGTTACCGCACGGAGCCCCTCCTAATGTGCATCGGACCTCATCACGAAAAAATTGAGTTTTTGGTCCTCCCCAATTGCACTTCCGAAATTCTCCTTGGACTACCGTGGCTTCAACGCCATTCCCCAACCCTTGATTGGTCCACAGGAGAGATCAAGAGCTGGGGTACTTCTTGTTTCAAGGACTGTCTTAAACCGGTTCCCAGTACTCCCTGCCGTGACCCTGTGGTTCCCCCTGTAACCGGTCTCCCTAAGGCTTATATGGACTATGCTGACGTATTTTGCAAAAAGCAAGCTGAGACTTTACCTCCTCACAGGCCTTATGACTGTCCTATTGACCTCCACCCCGGGGCAGAATTTATCCTCTGTCCGTCCCAGAGACTCTTGCTATGTCTGAATACATCCAGGAAAATTTAAAAAAGGGGTTTATCCGCAAATCCTCCTCTCCTGCCGGAGCTGGATTTTTCTTTGTGTCCAAAAAAGATGGCTCCCTACGTCCTTGCATTGATTACCGCGGACTTAATAAAATCACGGTAAAGAACCGCTACCCCCTACCTCTTATCTCAGAACTCTTTGATCGCCTTCAAGGTGCCCACATCTTTACCAAACTGGACTTAAGAGGTGCTTATAATCTCATCCGCATCAGGGAGGGGGACGAATGGAAAACTGCATTTAACACCAGAGATGGACACTTTGAGTATCTGGTCATGCCCTTTGGCCTGTGCAACGCCCCTGCCGTCTTCCAAGACTTTGTTAATGAAATTTTTCGTGATCTCTTATATTCCTGTGTTGTTGTGTATCTGGACGATATTCTGATTTTTTCTGCCAACTTAGAAGAACATCGCCAGCATGTCCGCATGGTTCTTCAGAGACTTCGAGACAATCAACTTTATGCCAAAATGGAGAAATGTCTGTTTGAATGTCAATCTCTTCCTTTCCTAGGATACTTGGTCTCTGGCCAGGGACTACAAATGGACCCAGATAAACTCTCTGCCGTCTTAGATTGGCCACGCCCCTCCGGACTCCGTGCTATCCAACGTTTTTTGGGGTTCGCCAATTATTACAGACAATTTATTCCACATTTTTCCACTATTGTGGCTCCTATCGTGGCTTTAACCAAGAAGAATGCCAATCCTAAGTCCTGGTCTCCCCAAGCGGAAGACGCATTTAAACGGCTCAAGTCTGCCTTTTCTTCTGCTCCCGTGCTCTCCAGACCTGACCCATCTAAACCCTTCCTATTGGAGGTTGATGCCTCCTCAGTGGGAGCTGGAGCGGTCCTTCTACAAAAAAATTCTTCCGGGCATGCTGTTACTTGTGGTTTTTTTTCTAGGACCTTCTCTCCGGCGGAGAGGAACTACTCCATCGGGGATCGAGAACTACTGGCCATTAAATTGGCACTTGAGGAATGGAGGCATCTGCTGGAGGGATCAAAATTTCCAGTTATCATTTACACCGATCACAAGAATCTCTCCTATCTCCAGTCTTCTCTTCTGCTTATCATCCTCAATCCAATGGGCAAGTAGAAAGAATTAACCAGGTCCTGGGTGACTATTTACGGCATTTTGTTTCCTCCCGCCAGGATGACTGGGCAGATCTTCTACCATGGGCCGAATTCTCGTACAACTTCAGAGTCTCTGAATCTTCTGCTAAATCCCCATTTTTCGTGGTGTACGGCCGTCACCCTCTTCCCCCCCTCCCTATTCCCTTGCCCTCTGGTTTGCCCGCTGTGGATGAAGTGACTCGTGATCTTTCCACCATATGGAAAGAGACCCAAAATTCTCTTTTACAGGCTTCATCTCGCATGAAAAAGTTTGCCGATAAGAAAAGAAGAGCTCCCCCCATTTTTGCTCCCGGAGACAAGGTATGGCTCTCCGCTAAATATGTCCGCTTTCGTGTCCCCAGTTACAAACTGGGACCACGCTATCTTGGTCCTTTCAAAGTCTTGTGCCAAATTAATCCTGTCTCTTACAAACTTCTTCTTCCTCCTTCTCTTCGTATTCCCAATGCCTTTCATGTCTCTCTCCTTAAACCACTCATCATCAACCGTTTCTCTCCCAAACTTGTTTCTCCCACTCCTGTTTCCGGTTCTTCTGACATCTTCTCCGTGAAGGAGATACTGGCCTCCAAGACGGTCAGAGGGAAAAAATTCTTTTTGGTTGATTGGGAGGGCTGTGGACCTGAAGAGAGATCCTGGGAACCTGAGGACAACATCCTAGACAAAAGTCTGGTCCTCAGGTTCTCAGGCTCCAAGAAGAGGGGGAGACCCAAGGGGGGGGGGGGTACTGTTACGCCGAGCGCTCCGGGTCCCCGCTCCTCCCCGGAGCGCTCGCAACATCCTCGCTACTGCAGCGCCCCGGTCCGATCTACTGACCGGGTGCGCTGCGATACCGCCCCCAGCCGGGATGCGATTCGCGATGCGGGTGGCGCCCGCTCGCGATGCGCACCCCGGCTCCCGTACCTGACTCGCTCTCCGTCGGTCCTGTCCTGGCGCGCGCGGCCCCGCTCCCTAGGGCGCGCGCGCGCCGGGTCTCTGCGATTTAAAGGGCCACTGCGCCGCTGATTGGCGCAGTTGGTCTAATTAGTGTGTTCACCTGTGCACTCCCTATGTATACCTCACTTCCCCTGCACTCCCTCGCCGGATCTTGTTGCCATCGTGCCAGTGAAAGTGTTCCCTTGTGTGTTCCTAGCCTGTGTTCCAGACCTCCTGCCGTTGCCCCTGACTACGATCCTTGCTGCCTGCCCCGACCTTCTGCTACGTCCGACCTTGCTCTTGTCTACTCCCTTGTACCGCGCCTATCTTCAGCAGTCAGAGAGGTTGAGCCGTTGCTAGTGGATACGACCTGGTTACTACCGCCGCTGCAAGACCATCCCGCTTTGCGGCGGGCTCTGGTGAAAACCAGTAATAACTTAGAACCGGTCCACTAGCACGGTCCACGCCAATCCCTCTCTGGCACAGAGGATCCACCTCCTGCCAGCCGAAGCGTGACACTTATAGTGCCCCTCCTGAGATTAGACTCTGGATCCGCGACTCGCTGGAGGTTGGAGACCACCACTGGTAATGGCTAAATTGCAGATGCTGCTCATTGGATGGTGGGACCTTGTTTCAAGTACGGAGCCTCAGTTGGCTGTTGTGTGACATTTGACAAAAAATAAAAAGCTCAGTATGCTATCCTTCCTACCAAAATGATGGAATCTAACAGGCCACATTATAAGTCACTGGGGTCCATCGGCACAGTCGATCAACGTTCGAAGGGTTTGGCTCAGCCATCATAATTTCCATTATAACAGAAGCCATGAAGCATGGTCAGTCAGCGGCACAATGTGCTCTTTGCGTGACGTGCAATGTTGTTGGTGTAGCGCACCACGCTGTCCAATACTGCATGTCTACACCGTACTGTACAATACCTGTCCAAATAGTTGCCAAGAGCAGCAACTGAGTGTGGGTAGTGGGGGGGGGGGGGGGCGGGGCTGACGGTCCATATTTTTTGGGTCATATTATTGTACATGTTCATGCTCGGCGCTGACTTACTCGTCTTCTCTTTAGGGCACTTGTGTGATGGCATTGCGGCAGCCCTTCCTCTCTGGACCCTGCATGTTTTATATAGTACAATAGAAAAGTATTGTGGTGTGGTCTCAGGTCAATCGGCTCTGTTATGTACTGTGTGAGAGCAGTACAATACATTACAGAGGTGCCGGTCATGATGTGCTGGAGCTGGCAAGAGTGGGACTGGCACGGTGCAGAGTAGTGATGAGCGGCATATGCCAAATTCAAATTCGCATTTTCATCCTATATTTGCGAATTTCGCGTATTTGTTAAAAAAAAATTTCCATGCGAAATTTGTAATGAAATTGGAAAAATGCGCATGCGCGATTATATCTTTCAACAAACTACTTTTCTATTGGTTGCTAGGGATTTTGCCAACCCTTGACAACTGTATTTGCATCCTTCTCATTGGCCCACAAGCTAAAAGAAGGGAGGGATCAGTATCCTCTGGAAGTGACGATATTCGCAAATTTTCGCATATTCGCCTTCTTTGGACCCCAAGCTGAAAGCAGGGAGGAATGATCACTTTTTATTTACACAGTACACATCATTGAGGGGCCTGATGAAGCGCGCAAGCGTGATAACCGTCCGCTGCGCATTCATTTCCCCCCACCCTGCTTCATCTGTCCGCTCTCCCTGTACTATCAAGATCGCTGTATGCTGATATGAAATAAAGAGCTGGCGATACACATCAAGACCTGGTGAGTGCTTCATTTCTACGTACCTATCTATGGTGAATATCTTGGACTTTCTGTATGTGAGCACCGGGATGGTCTGAATGCCGAATTAGCCTAGCGCATTATTTTAGTTGTGGAATTGCAGTTCCGGGTATCTTTGATAGTGGACTATGTACACATCATTGTGATGTGTACTGTTAAAAAAAGACAAAAAAACGAATATAGTGAAATATATTCATTATGACGACATAATGAATATATTTCACTATATTCTAAATAGTTGCGAAATCGCGAAGTGCCGATATTCGCGCTAAAAATTTGCTATTCGAATATTTGCGCTCAACATTAGTGCAGAGCTGTCGCAATCTACTTGGTATGTGCTACATGATGAAGGCACCTGTAACTCTTAGCCTCTGGGCCTTCGGGGCCCCCTTGGGCACCAAGGCCCCAGTGCAACTGCTACCTCTGCACCTCCTATAATTACACCCCTGAAGGCACCAGTATATAAAATGGCGCATGGTAGCTGACGGGATTTTGTATTAGAACTGAGGGGCTTCAAAGTACCCCTTTGTGTGACCATAGATATATATTTTTTTAAATGATGTTGGGGGGGAAAAGTTCTTTAGAGCCAAGTCTATTCTTTCTCTGCAGAATATAAAAGATGCACAAAACTCCCAAACATTTAAAGTCGCCGTTGCCCTCAGATGTCCCGAGCCGAATCTGTTCCTGTTTAATTTCAGCATCGTGTAACCTATAATGTATGTGAGCTTCACTTCTTACACAAAGCCCCTCACTCCTCTAAAGGATTGACCATTAAGTGTCTGGACTGAAAAGTGCGCGTCTTGTTTCTTTAATCCGACATGCGGTATACAGCAGCGTTCTGCCAAATGTTCTTTCTGCGAGAGTGCCTTGTGTGATTACCCGGCCTCATAACAGGCTGCTTCATCTAAATATCCCATAAACACAGGCCCAGTGTGTACAATGCAGCCCTCAACCCAAATACGCCACACAAGCAGCTTGTACTCAGATGTCCTCTGCCGGGTGCTCCACCAAGCTTGGTTTACTGACAGGACGTGAGAAATATGTAGCCTTTCACTGTGCTTCACAGACACAAGCGTATCAAAATGGCGTACAATGATAGACCCGGTGCAACCTACAATAAAGTAAGACACCCCGACGCCACCTCATGGCTGTCATATTGGTACACAAGGATTTAACACAAAAAAAAACTATGACAATTGATGCAACCATTTCAACATATACAGTATTATGGAATGACTCAGGAAGCAATTCCTTAAAGGGGTACTTCGCCAAAAAACATCTTATCCCCTATCCAAAGGATGGCGGATAAGATGTCTGATCGTGGGGGTCCCTCTGCTGGGGACCCCCACGATCTCGGGCGTGGCACCCCAGTTATCCGTGCACGGAGTGAACTCCGCTCCATGCTGGATGGCTGGCGACTACAGGCGTCCCATGCTCCCATAGACATGAATGGTAGGGATGTAGTGTGACATCATGAACAATCATGGACGCCGCAGCTGCCGGCCCGGAGATCGCGGGGTTCCCCAGCGACAGGACCCCCATGATCAAACATCTTATCCCCTATCTTTTGGATAGGGGATAAAATGTTTTTTTAAGTCATATGTCTTATGGAAATTTCTTCTTGGCAAACAGATGTGTTCTTATACTAAGCGGTAGAGCCAATCATGAATAAAACCGCTAATAAATATGAAATAAAAAATCAAGAAAAACATATTCCAATTAAATATTTATTTATTCAAAATATATTAATAAAAAAAAAGTGGTTCAAGACAATTAATGAACACAAGAACACTGTGGTTCAGTATGCAGTACCAGGAAAGAATCAGATGGGGAATAGTGTTGCGCACGAATATTTGTAATGAGAATTTTTATCGCGAATATCGGGACTTTGCGATTTCGCGAATATTTAGAATATAGTGCTAAATATTCGTAATGAAGAATATTCTTTTTTTTTTTTTAACATGCAAATTTTTATGCAAATTTTTAGGTGAATTTTCCATGCGAATAGGGGTCTATCACGTGGGTCTGTTTTTTTTTTTTTCACATGCACATTTTTATGCAAATTTTCCATATGAATTTTTGCATGGAAAAAAAAGTGAATGAACATAGCGAATATGCGAATTTCACGAACATAGGACGAATATATTTGCGTAATATCGCAAATTCAAATATGGCCCCTGCTGCCCATCACTAATGGGGAATTCTAACCTTATCCCTATCTGTGATACCTGCCTGTCAAAACTGTAGGTCCCCTGTCCTTATGACCTGAGCCTACACCGGAACCTCCAAGTAGACCCTAGGCTGGGTTGGGGATACAGATAATAAATATGGTATGCAGGTATAATTGGCTGCAGCAGTAAATCACCCCTTAAATCATCAAGTGTCAATAACGACGCACAGATTGATTACATAGGAGACAAAACACATGTGGTAGACATAGCAGCAGTTTGTACCCGTGGGTGTTGCCCAGGGGTATAGAAAAGTATTCATACATAAACAGTTGTCTACAAAGCATAACTTAAGATGTCATTATGCATAAATGAGTGAAACCATACATAACCAACGCGTTTCGCTACTCTGTATTACTGCAGGTAGCTGGTCAGGGATTAGTAAGGAATACTTTGAGAAGGGTCACTAGGGACCATGCATGACAGTTAGAGTGCCATCACATGTATAGATAAATGATGCTTGATGGCGTGCGTATATTGGATAGTCCTCAGTTTGGTTACAGAAGAGGATGAGTGGCAGATGTGTGGACAGTTCAGTTGATTAACATAAGAATCTTGTAGGTGGGTAACCAAGTGCAAGGTAGATCCTTGATATAGTAGTAATAACCAGGATGGAGGCAACAGGTCTGAAGATGGCATCCCTGGGATGTGGGCTTGGTCCGGTATTCCCAAAGGATGACCAGGGAGAGGATCGTACAGTTACATGTGTAGTGTCCGCTAGTAGGTTCTGTCCGCAGTCGCTGACTGCGGACAGAACCTACTAGCGGACGCTACACATGTAACAGGGTGTGACAGCGGACAGAACCTACTAGCGGACGCTACACATGTAACAGTGTGCGACTGCGGACAGAACCTACTAGCGGACGCTACACCTGTAACAGGGTGCGACTGCGGACAGAACCTACTAGCGGACGCTACGCATGTAACAGGGTGTGACTGCGGACAGAACCTACTAGCGGACGCTACACATGTAACAGGGTGTGACTGCGGACAGAACCTACTAGCGGATGCTACACATGTAACAGGGTGCAACTGCAGACAGAACCTACTAGCGGACGCTACACATGTAACAGGGTGCGACTGCGGACAGAACCTACTAGCGGACGCTACACATGTAACAGGGTGCGACTGCAGACAGAACCTACTAGCGGACGCTACACATGTAACAGGGTGCGACTGCGGACAGAACCTACTAGCGGACGCTACACATGTAACAGGGTGCGACTGCGGACAGAATCTACTAGCGAACGCTACACATGTAACAGGGTGCGACTGCGGATAGAACTTATTAGCGGACGCTACACATGTAACAGGGTGCAACTGCAGACAGAACCTACTAGCGGACGCTACACATGTAACAGGGTGCGACTGCGGACAGAACCTACTAGCGGACGCTACACATGTAACAGGGTGCGACTGCGGACAGAACCTACTAGCGGACGCTACACATGTAACAGGGTGCGACTGCGGACAGAATCTACTAGCGAACGCTACACATGTAACAGGGTGCGACTGCGGATAGAACTTATTAGCGGACGCTACACATGTAACAGGGTGCAACTGCAGACAGAACCTACTAGCGGACGCTACACATGTAACAGGGTGCGACTGCGGACAGAACCTACTAGCGGACGCTACACATGTAACAGGGTGCGACTGCAGACAGAACCTACTAGCGGACGCTACACATGTAACAGGGTGCGACTGCGGACAGAACCTACTAGCGGACGCTACACATGTAACAGGGTGCGACTGCGGACAGAATCTACTAGCGAACGCTACACATGTAACAGGGTGCGACTGCGGATAGAACTTATTAGCGGACGCTACACATGTAACAGGGTGCAACTGCAGACAGAACCTACTAGCGGACGCTACACATGTAACAGGGTGCGACTGCGGACTGAACCTACTAGCAGACGCTACACATGTAACAGGGTGCGACTGCAGACAGAACCTGCTAGCGGACGCTACACATGTAACAGGGTGCGACTGCGGACAGAACCTACTAGCGGACGCTACACATGTAACAGGGTGCGACTGTGGACAGAACCTACTAGCGGACGCTACACATGTGACAGGGTGCGACTGCGGACAGAACCTACTAGCGGACGCTACACATGTAACAGGGTGCGACTGCCGACAGAACCTACTAGCGGACGCTACACATGTAACAGGGTGCGACTGCGGACAGAACCTACTAGCGGACGCTACACATGTAACAGGGTGCGACTGCGGACAGAACCTACTAGCGGACGCTACACATGTAGCAGGGTGCGACTGCGGATAGAACCTACTAGCGGACGCTACACATGTAACAGGGTGCAACTGCGGACAGAACCTACTAGCGGACGCTACACATGTAACAGGGTCCTTTGTCATCCTCTGGGTCCTTGGTCATCCTCTGGGAATACCGGACCAAGCCCACATCCCAGGGACGCCATCTTTAGACCTGTTGCCTCCATCCTTGTTATTACTACTATATCAAGGATCTTACCTTGCACTCGGTTACCCACCTACAAGATTCTTATGCTAATCAACTGAACTGTCCACACATCCTCTTCTGTAACCAAACTGAGGACTATCCAATGTATGCACGCCATCATGAATCACTTATCTATACATGTGATGGCACACTAACTGTCGTGCATGGTCCCTAGTGACCCTTCTCTAAGTATTCCTTACTAATCCCTGACGAGCTACCTGCAGTAATACAGAGTAGCGAAACGCGTTGGATATGTATGGTTTCACTCATTTATGCATAATGACATCTTAAGTTATGCTTTTTAGACAACTGTTTATGTCTGATGTATGAATACTTTTCTATACCCCTGGGCAACACCCACGGGTACAAACTGCTGCTATATCTACCACATGTGTTTTGTCTCCTATGTAATCAATCTGTGCGTCGTTATTGACACTTGATGATTTAAGGGGTGATTTACTGCTGCAGCCAATTATACCTGTATACCATATCTATTATCTGTATCCCCAACCCAGCCTAGGGTCTACTAGGAGGTTCCGGTGTAGGCCCAGGTCATAAGGACAGGGGACCTACAGTTTTGACAGGCAGGTATCACAGATAGGGATAAGATTAGAATTCCCCATCTGATTGTTTCCTGGTACTGCATACTGAACGACAGTGTTCTTGTGTTCATTAATTGTCTTGAACCACTTTTATTATTAATATATTATGAATAAATAAATATTTCATTGGAATGTTTTTCTTGATGTTTCTATGACTAATTTAATATATTTCCTATACTATCTTAGACCATTAACGTCTATACAAGTTACGTCTATGCCCCTAATAAACATTTTAAACAAAAAACTGTTCTAGAGCATCTTTTCTTGGAACTGCGCATTATTCCACTCCTTTGTAATCCCTCCTGAAAATATATGATAAATTGACAACTAGGCGTCACCACTTCTCTTGTCATTGGGGGTGTCCCTGCACAAAAGCAAGGGTTGAAATCGATTAGTCCGGGTCCGTTCAGCTCTTTTTCTTTGCGCAGAAAGGCCCCTAAATGGTTCCGAGCACAACTGACACTGCCGGGGTCTAAACGATACTATTAACTTGAATGGGGTCTGTCAGGTGTCCGGAGTTAAGCAGAGAAAAAAAGATCGGACATGCAGTATTTTTTTCTCCGCTCAACTCCCGTCCTTTCAGACAGACTGAGCTATGGGCACGCTTTACTGAAGCAACACGGCCAATGTAAACCAGGCCTTGGAATTAATGCCCGAAGTGTCATTGATTTGAAAAGATTTGTCTCTTTAGAAGATCCATCTTGGTGATCCTGGAAGCAAGTGTTCAGTTCTACTGCAACGCCACAACAAGGTGAATGAAGCATTTCACCTTTTGTAGTTAAATTAATGGGCTATATTTGTTGTCATCGAGGGGCTGCCATCTTGCCTGAGCTGTTTTTAACATCATTTAAAGATATGTTTTACAACAAGGACTTAGGCAATAATTAACAGGAGCTGTCCTGTTGACATTAGTGGGATAGGATACCAGGCATACTCGGTAACCTTTGAAGAGGTCATTCCACAGGGAGGGGGAGGCTGAGCTCCTTTTGTCTTTTCTCTCTACTGGTGTTACCTTTCATTGTAATGCTTTACAGCAGGGGTCTCAAACTCCTGGCCTGCTGGCCATTTGCAGCCTGTGGAATGAAATTTTGCGGCCCGCACCAGGGATCTGGAATTTGTATTGCTCAACCCCCGGGACATGCAGTTCTGGGTACCGGGCATGTGATTTCTTCAGGCATTTAGCCCTGCTTCAGGCAAGCAGGGATAAATACCGGAAGACTTCACACACTTCGGCAAACACTGCTACATGGGACCCGGTGCACATATGACGGGGCAACCAGTCCTGCCCCGTCACTAAACTGCTACTTACATCTGCCTGTGGGGACTTCCTGGCGGAGGTGCGCACGGCGAGTGACGTCATCGCAAGCGCCACGCAGGGACGCTGAAGTCCTGCGCAGAGCATGCGATGACGTCACTCATAGCCAGGAAGTCCCTGCAGGCAGATGTAAGTACCGCAGTCCAGGTGGGAATCTGTGCTTTGGCTACCTAATGTGGGGAAACTGTGCTACGGCTACCTAATGTGGGGAAACTGCGCCACGGCTACCTAATGTGGGAAAACTGTGCTACGCTACCTAATGTGGGGAAACTGTGCTAAGGCTACCTAATGTGGGGAATCTGTGCCTACGGCTACCTAATGTGGGTAAACTGTGCTAAGGCTACCTAATGTGGGGAATCTGTGGTAAGGCTACCTAATGTGGGGAAACTGTGCTATGGATACCTAATGTGGGGAAACTGTGCTACGGCTACCTAATGTGGAGAATCTGTGCTAAGGCTACCTAATGTGGGAAAACTGTGCTACGGCTACCTAATGTGGGGAATCTGTACTATGGCTACCTAATGTGGGGAAACTGTGTTATGGCTACCTAATGTGGAGAAACTGTGCTAAGGCTACCTAATGTGGAGAAACTGTGCTACGCCATCCTAATGTGGGGAATCTGTGCTAAGGCTACCTAATGATGGGAAGCTGTGCTACGGCTACCTAATGTGGGGAATCTATGCTAAGGCTACCTAATGTGGAGAAACTGTGCTACGGCTACCTAATTCGGGGAATCTGTGCCAAGGCTACCTAATGTGGGGAATCTGTGCCAAGGCTACCTAATGTGGGGAATCTGTGTCAAGGCTACCTAATGTGGGGAATCTGTGCTAGGGCTACCTATTGTGGGGAATCTGTGCTACAGCTACCTAATGTGGGGAATTTATGCTAAGGCTACCTAATGTGGGGAAACTATGCTACCTAATGAGGGGAAACTATGCTACCTAATGTGGGGAAACTGCTACCTTCCTAATGTGGGGAAACTGCTGCCTACCTAATGCTCCCCCCCCCCAGCTGTAGCACCCCCATCATCCGTCAGCTCATACTATTACCACAGGGGGGTAGGGGGAATGGTGGGGGGGGGGGTGTTGCTGGTGGATGAAGGGGGTGCTACTGCTGGTGGGGGTGTTTCTGGTGGATGATGGGGGTGCTACTGCTGGTAGGGGCATTGCTGGTGGATGATGAGTGGCGCATGATGGGGGCATTATATGTGAGGGGCGCTTGTGGTCCAGCCTCACCCAGCCACCCCTGATTTACAGAATACTTTCCAGCATTCTTCTCCTTATTAACACAGACAGAACAGTAAAAATATCTTAATGCATCAGGGACCAAGAAGATGACACTGCCTACATCAATACTCGCCTTCACCCGTCCCCAGGCCCCTGCCCAGGAGCTCACATGGTATCTCCCAGGACGCCGCCATACAATCCTCTACCCCTCCGTATAATAAGCTTTAACGCTAGACAACCATGGCGTGAATTACCTCAATCAGCCGAGCAATTAGCTCCCCATTTTTCCTAAGTACTAATACACATTGAATATGTTTTTTGGGAGTTTTTTTTTTTTTTTTTAGATGCTACACAAATTAGTGCAAAGGCGAAGTAATGCTAATTGATTTTGCAAGGGCTTAGCCAATGTAAAGCCTAATAATGGGTGCCGGCTTTATGTACTGTAATGTGCGTTTAAACAGTTACTTATTCATGGAGATCTCTCCGGGGGAAGAGGGTCCGAGGGTATTCATGCCCTCTATGCATCTTCTGTTGTATGCCAGACTTGATGTAATGATACTGACCATTTAGGACTTTTTTTTTTTTACCCGGTCGTCATTTTTCCTTCCCTACGTCTTTCTCATTCCTTTTCTCTGCATCTTCTTTTTTTTTTTGTAATCCTTTCTTCCTATTGAAACGCCAGTTAGTAATCAATTACTACCCTTGTCATTCATTCCGCGGCGCAGCAGCTGGTCACAGGAAGCCCACGTTTCATTGGTCGCCGGCCAGTCAGCTTGCTCCAGCTGTCCTTTATTCTGTGCTGAATCATAATGCTATTTCTTACACTTTTTTTTCTTCTTTCGTTCCACCCTATACGAAGTTTTTTTCTTTTTTTTCCTCCTAATGTAACTATTACGCCATATCGAACCAATGGGAAAGCGGTTAAAAATAAAGAGAGTGGGGGGATTATCAAAAGTTGTATTCATTGCCGAGCACTTTGGGCTCTAGATGTGTTTTTTTTTTCTTTCTATATTCTACTTTATATTAGGCGTTGATATAAAGGCTGCTGACAGATCAAAGGTTTCGCTGGTAAAATGATATGAAAGGCAAGAGCATTAATATCCATCAAGTTCCTTTTAGGATTTGCAAAATAGGGGGTCCGGGGGCCTCCCAAGAAAAACTAGCATGAAGGTCTGGGAAGGCTGAATTTTTAATGAAAAGGAAACGAGTGAGGGCACATGGGATATGGAAGGAGGTAGTGACCCACAAAACAGAGGTGACTGTTCTGCGTTCAGTTTCGCTCTTCTATATCCTGAGTGTGCCAGGACGGGTGTCAGGGCCGCGCTTGCCCCTAAGGCTGCTCTTTTCAATAGAAGGACCCTGGACCTAGAACTTTTTTCAATAGTGAACAGTCAAAAAGTTAAAGCTGTTTCATTTTTCGGCGCCAGTGGGGCATAAAATAAGGTTTTGGACCCTAATAGAGATCATTTGTATATACCAGGCTGTCAGCTACTGAATAATGACTCGATTCTCTGTCCTAATTGTCTCTATTTTGAAGGGACGACGCTTTTTAATGTAGATCTTTTTGTTATTCTTTTCCATATGTCATATGTCTAGTCTGGAGGCCAGAAAACGGGGAGGCTCGAGCTCAAGCTGGTCATGTTCTCTTTCTCTGTGGGTGGTGGGGAACTAGGCGATGCCCTCTTTAGGTGGTATGTGCCTACTATCCGATAAAGTTTATTGAGATACTGCAAAATCTCTTTTAGAGGACCACCCAGAAGGGCATTGAAAATGTGGTCTTTTAGTTGGTGGCAGAAGATGGGTGGTGTGTATAATGTATCCTCTCCCAAAGAAGTATATCCAACTATTTTTTTTAGTTTTGTAGGTGATATGTGCCTACTGTCTGATAAAGTTCATTGAGATACAGCAAAATCTGAGGAAGGGGTAGAAGACCAGGAAACGCGTAATTGTCCTGTTTTTTGTTTTGTTTTCTGTTGTCTTTGTAATAAAACCTACTACTTAAACTTTAATCCTGCATTTCTTTGGGTTATTGTTGGAGGAAGCAGCGCCTGGATTCTGTGGTGTTTTTTTTTCCATTTTGCATTTCTACTAAACGGGTTGGGTTGCTCCCTTCCTGTGACCATCAGGCTGAGCAGCTTCTTCTGATACCCATGGTACCCCTGAATAGGGGTGATATGCGCATTTTCTACCTCCTTAAGGCTGAACCTTGGGTGTTGTAATTATAAGTACACTTGGAACCCCCACCTTACAAGGGTAACGCACTAGGCGCGGCCTCCCGGTTCTTTTTTTCTTTCTACTTCTACACATGTATTTTTTCTAGTCTGAACTCCTAAAGGGGTTGTCTTATCGCAAATGTTGTAGAAGCTAGTATATGAGATCCACTGAAGCTCAAGAAAAACGGGAGCTGGCGCATGGCAATTAATCTTGATACGGACAACGGGGACAAATATTAAAAGCGTTAATTACAACTTAGGACAGCGCGTTTCAAAAGGTAGAATCAGTTCTTCATAAGGTCCATTCCATTTATACCAACATTGGTGGGATATAGCTAGAATATGCCAACAATGACTGACTAGTTGTGGTCTGACTGCTGTGGCCCTAAAAGTTGGCAATAGGAAGAAGTAATGACAGTAGGAAAGCGCCTTGCTACTTTGTGTCCTGTTGGGTTTGCCGGCCATGAGGCCAAATGGAAAAAAAATTTGCCAAGCTGGCAAAGGCGAAGTGGTCAATACCCAACTGTCAGGAAGCCCTCTTACACAATAGATAGTTGGGTGATCCCACAGGAATCGGTAGGTTCGGTTGACTAATTCTAGTTGTCCGCAGGGACCACAGCAGTTGGACGCCCACCATTCAGACATTATGCCATATCCTAGCAATATAATGTTCATGTTTACACTAAAACAGCCCCTCTAGTGGGCTTGTCCAACAAAGGCCTTTATACACAGACCAATGGTAAGCAGACAGCTAGCACTTACCATGGTGATCAGTGTTCGAGTGCTGAGCCTACACAAAAGATCCATTGTTCATTGGCTGATCATGGGCCACGTTGAAATTTTTAGGAAAAAGAGGTGGTTGCCTAAATGCCAATCCCATAGTATATTGTTAGGGTTGGGCTAAACTACTTTAAAGGAAGATTCTGGTTTAAGTGTCTCATCCATAAACAAGAATAAAGTAGTAGAGAACAACTTCAAATTCATTTCTTTGTCTGGAGGACCCAGCACGTTAATGCATTAGATTGACAACCTATTGACTTCAGTGTTCTAGGTGTAATGCTTCATTTACCCTGTGGAGGTGCTGCATGGGAAGTGAACACTTGCTGTCACGTTACCCCAGCCAATCAATTGTGATTGCAACAACAGGACAACATGTTCATCTTATGTATGCAGAGGTGTGGTAGATCCGTCAGTCACAATAAATGTGTGACTACCTCTTTAAATTAAACTTTTTTTTTATTGTATTGCTTCATGTAGGATACAGTGGTATTGCACATAAACTTTACGACCTGCTCAATTCACTGGCTACTGCCCAAAGCGAACCCGCAGTCATGTGACTTCTAGTTATTGTGTCCGTTGCAAACCAGTTGTTCTATGAATGGCACATTGTGAAATGACACCTTCTTCTGCATTTACAACACCCTTTACCCAACAATATGCCTTTAAAGGGAACGCGAACAATAATAATCACTATACGTGTAAAGTCGGTTGAGAAAGCCTACAATAGGGAAATGGAGGACCCACATCAAAGGAATAACTTTTCCCAGACTAGCAGAGTTTGGCCATAATGTGGTGACATTATATGGCCACTGGGGGAGCTAGAGGCCATGGATGATATTATGCTATCTCTTGCTTTTGTGTAGATGTAAGAATTTTCCATTCACTAAAGTGACCATATGTTACCTTTAGCCTCTATCTCTATAGACATAGCCCCTGTTAACCGTAAGTTAGACTTAGCTACAGAGATTTTTGAAAACACTGGGGTCCAACTGAGGGGTGCTGTGGCCCCAATGTAAAGTCTGTAACTGAATACCCCCACTGCCATGCATGATTTATAATACAGGTCATTTTTTACATGCAGAAGTGACTTCAGGCTCCTTCAGGTACCAGGATCCTGATGCGGTTGCTAAATCTGGACCCCCCTATAACTATACCATTGGCCTTGCCACAACCCTTCCATAGGTCTCTACTTGAATGGAGCCACAACTTAATCTGTGGTGACCCAGTACAGAATCATATGTTCTTCTGTACTCCTGCCCATCCTGTGTGGCAGATGCTGCTTCAATGTCCGTCATGGGTCCACTCTCCTTAGAACTCTCCATAATGCACTAAATAATGTAATGTTACATAAGGGTTAATGTATTGTATTTTCTATGCACTTGTTATCTTAAGAAACCTGTTGTTAAGGGGAGTATGCAGTGGTGAACATGTGACTTATCTGCCCAATGGGAAGGCTTTAAATTGTCCCCTTATATACTGTAGCTAGAGTTCAGAGTTCAGTCTAGTGCATGCTGAGGTACAGTTTGGTGAGGAGTGTAGTCTGTCTGTGAGGTGGATCTGAGGCCCAGTCCAGTAACCATGCATCAACTACAAGTTAACCCCACTACCCAAGTGAGATTCAAAGCCTTGTGGTAAGCCTTATAGTCCGGGGATATATTCAAGTCAGCAAGTCATAAATCCAAATTCCTTATGTATAGCATGGGCTGCATACCAGTCAAGTCAATTATATACAGCACAATCAACTATAAGTCCCAGCAAGCCAATAAGCTTCCCCAAGTTCACCCTGCAACTCCTTCATGCTAATCTGAGCTGCAATGAATTGTACCATCTTTCCAACCTCAGTAAAGCAAGCCAGTTACCTGTAACCTTGTGTCGGAGTGATTATTTGCCCCATGCCTTGCACAGATGAAGCTGGCCTACCTCAGGTGGTGTATAGGTCAACCATGCCCTGGCGTCACGATAAGTTTAATTACACATTACCCTGTCCGACACCACAAATCTGGCCATACATTTTAGGGAATGACTATCTCTTCTAAATCCACCAAACTATGTCACATGCTTGTGTATCCTAAATGGGTAGAAAGCCGCTGCTGGACACCTCTGAGGATGACTGATCTCTCCGAGAATAAAAAGATTGAACATTTTGAAATCTAACATGCCGACATGCCCATACATATTAGATGGTTGATCAGTGTTGACACATTCGTGTTTACACAGAAAAATGTGGGGGCGATAAGTGAAATGACTGCATGAAAGATCCAATCGGCCAACAACGAGTAGTGATCAGCTGATCGCTGCCCACTTTTATTCGGGCTGATTATTGGGAACGAGTCTTCCTAGGAACTCTCACTTGACCCATAATTGTCCCATGTAAAAGGCCCTTAAGTAATGGCATGTCACTAAGATATGTCATCACTTAAGGTCCTTTTCAGGTGGGGAGATAACTGCCCATTCCATGCACTGATCCACAACATAGCGAGTGAGCCATAGGAAGCGCGTATCGCGCAAAATAATTGACACTTCAATGACTACACCTGTATGTACCCTTGCACTTGTTCGAAAATGGTGGAATAAACGCAGAATTTTTTTTAATCAGCGGTGAGTGCCATCTATTATTTCTGTCTTCATGTTATGAATGTCTTCTATACTTTGCCTGTGATAGAAGTTCTTCTTTATTACTGGCTCCATATCTGCTGGTTTCCTGTGTATCTGCTTTATTACCTTGGCTCGTGACCTGACTACTCTCTTACTTTCTTATTCTGTACTACACAGCTATCTTTGTTTTTTTGTTTTTGTGATTACTTCTAAGTCTGTTCTTGTTTAACCCTTTGTGTCCTGATCTGTTTTTTCTCCTTTGCACTATGTTTGTTTTATTGTTTTTGACCAATCTCCAAGTTGGGGGTCTGTTGTTTATGGCGGATCATTAAGTGGGCAGTGACGGTAGTCATGGGTAAGCCTAAGGCTTAGTGCCTTTGAGATGCAGAAGCAGACAGCTCTATTGTGTTTGTCTAGTGTTTAGTGGCTATGTTGGGTTACTTCAGCTAAGCTGTCTTTTATGTCAATGGGAGCTGAGCTGCAGTAACTCAGCATGGCCACTACACAATGTACGAAGCTGTCTGCTTCCTTCACTATAGTTTGTATGTGACGCCACAGCCCCCACCAGTCAGATATTCGTAGCCTATCCTGGGTATAGATCATCAATCAAAAAGCTCCAGAGAACCCTTTAAACACCACGGCTCCCACAGTGATCCACCACAACCCATTCACATAAATTTAGCTTTATAGCAGCTTGACAGTACAGTTGACACTGAGGGAGGGAAATACCCTTTTAAACATTTTTAGAAAGCTTTTGAGGAACCCACACAATTCTTCTCTATTTTAGTCCTTTTATCTCCCTGTCTTTTTTATTACTTTTCTATACTAAATGTTGCTATTTGCCTTTATGTCTCCCTTTTTATGGTACCTTCCCTTTATCCCGGTTGCTATCATTCGTGTAAACACAGGAAATGGTTGGAGATTGGGAGATGTTTATTTTAAGCCGGGGATCAAAAGGTTTTTTTACTGTAAACTGTGTGAAGGTCACTAGGAGGTGATGGATTTATCAGAAACAAAAGTGAAAGCATTTCCGTGCAAAGTAAAGTGCTAGTGAGCTGGGCGTGAAACGAAAGCGAAAGACCTTACGATTCGACTTTGTTTCTTTGATAAGGCACAGTATAATTCCCGGAATCCATATTTTATTAGTTATTTTATTGGTTACGTGTCAAGGACAAGACTTTACTCTCTTACTAGAATTCTTGATTATTTATGCCTTTATTATCTATGTCTATCTTTGTTTTTAACCCTTCAGCAAGAATATTTATAGTGTAACGTAATGTTGTATAGTTTTCAATTTATTTCTCACCGTTTTCCAAATCTTTGCATGCTGTCATTAAATAGAAACCTCCTTTCTTTAGTTCCAGTCGATAAATGCCTGTCCTGAGCATGTGCTGGTCATGCAAATGGTTGGCACCGTGACCAGCCCGGCAGGACAGACTTTTATCGACTGGTAAGTAAACAGTTAAGGTCTGTCACGATGCCGGCTGGCAGGTAGTGGATCCTCTGTGCCAGAGAGGGATTGGCGTGGACCGTGCTAGAGGATCGGTTCTAAGTCACTACTGGTTTTCACCAGAGCCCGCCGCAAAGCGGGATGGTCTTGCTGCGGCGGTAGTGACCAGGTCGTATCCCCTAGCAACGGCTCAACCTCTCTGGCTGCTGAAGATAGGCGCGGTACAAGGGAGTAGACAGAAGCAAGGTCGGACGTAGCAGAAGGTCGGGGCAGGCAGCAAGGATCGTAGTCAGGGGCAACGGCAGGAGGTCTGGAACACAGGCTAGGAACACACAAGGAAACGCTTTCACTGGCACTAAGGCAACAAGATCCGGCGAGGGAGTGAAGGGGAAGTGAGGTGATATAGGGAAGTGCACAGGTGTAAACACTAATTGGAACCACTGCGCCAATCAGCGGCGCAGTGGCCCTTTAAATCGCAAAGACCCGGCGCGCGCGCGCCCTAGGGAGCGGGGCCGCGCGCGCCGGGACAGAACTGACGGAGAGCGAGTCAGGTACGGGAGCCGGGGTGCGCATCGCGAGCGGGCGCTACCCGCATCACGAATCGCATCCCGGCCAGAGGCGGTATCGCAGCGCCCCGGGTCCGTGGAACCGACCGGAGCGCTGCAGTGAGAGGAGTGTAGCGAGCGCTCCGGGGAGGAGCGGGGACCCGGAGCGCTCGGCGTAACAGTACCCCCCCCCTTGGGTCTCCCCCTCTTCTTGGAGCCTGAGAACCTGAGGACCAGACTTTTGTCCAGGATATTGTCCTCAGGTTCCCAGGACCTCTCTTCTGGACCACAACCCTCCCAATCCACTAAAAAGAAGGTTTTCCCTCTGACCTTTTTAGATGCTAAAATTTCTTTGACGGAGAAGATGTCCGAGGAGCCGGAGACAGGAGTGGGGGGAACAGATTTGGGAGAGAAACGGTTAATGATAAGTGGTTTAAGAAGAGAAACATGAAAGGCATTAGGAATACGAAGAGAAGGAGGAAGAAGAAGTTTGTAAGAGACAGGATTAATCTGGCGCAAAATTTTGAAAGGACCAAGATAGCGTGGTCCCAACTTATAGCTAGGGACACGGAAGCGGACATATTTGGCGGAGAGCCATACCTTGTCTCCAGGGGAAAAAATGGGAGGAGCTCTTCTTTTCTTATCCGCGAATCTCTTCATGCGTGAAGAAGCCTGTAAGAGAGAATTTTGGGTCTCTCTCCATATGATGGAAAGATCACGAGAAATTTCATCCACAGCGGGCAGACCAGAGGGCAAGGGGGTAGGGAGGGGGGGAAGAGGGTGACGGCCGTACACCACGAAAAACGGGGATTTGGAGGAAGATTCAGAGATTCTGAAATTATACGAGAATTCGGCCCAAGGTAGAAGATCTGCCCAGTCATCCTGGCGGGAGGAAACAAAATGTCGTAAATAGTCACCCAAGATCTGGTTAATTCTTTCTACTTGTCCATTGGATTGAGGATGGTATGCAGAAGAAAAATTTAATTTAATCTTGAGTTGTTTACAGAGAGCCCTCCAGAATTTAGACACAAATTGGACGCCTCTATCCGAGACGATCTGCGTAGGCAACCCGTGAAGACGAAAAATGTGTACAAAAAATTGTTTAGCCAACTGAGGCGCTGAAGGAAGACCAGGAAGAGGGATGAAATGTGCCATTTTGGAGAATCGATCAACGACCACCCAAATAACAGTGTTGCCATGGGATGGGGGTAAGTCAGTAATAAAATCCATACCAATCAGAGACCAAGGTTGTTCGGGAACAGGCAGAGGAAGAAGAAAACCAGCGGGCTTCTGGCGAGGAGTCTTATCCCGGGCACAGATAGTGCAGGCTCGCACAAAGTCCACCACATCAGTCTCTAGAGTCGGCCACCAATAGAAGCGAGAGATGAGTTGCACAGATTTCTTGATGCCCGCATGACCTGCGAGATGGGAGGAGTGACCCCATTTGAGGATTCCGAGGCGTTGGCGTGGAGAAACAAAGGTCTTTCCTGGAGGAGTTTGCCTGATGGAGGCTGGAGAAGTGGGAATCAGGCAGTCAGGAGGAATGATGTGTTGAGGAGAGAGTTCAATTTCAGAAGCATCTGAGGAACGAGAGAGAGCATCGGCCCTAATGTTCTTATCAGCAGGCCGAAAGTGAATTTCAAAATTAAATCGGGCAAAGAACAGAGACCACCTGGCCTGACGAGGATTCAGCCGTTGGGCAGACTCGAGGTATGAGAGGTTCTTGTGATCGGTGTAAATAATAACTGGAAATCTTGATCCCTCCAGCAGATGCCTCCATTCCTCAAGTGCTAATTTAATGGCTAGAAGCTCTCGATCCCCGATGGAGTAGTTCCTCTCCGCCGGAGAGAAGGTCCTAGAAAAAAAACCACAAGTAACAGCATGCCCGGAAGAGTTTTTTTGTAGAAGGACAGCTCCAGCTCCCACTGAGGAGGCATCAACCTCCAATAGGAAGGGTTTAGATGGGTCAGGTCTGGAGAGCACGGGAGCCGAAGAGAAGGCAGACTTGAGTCGTTTAAAGGCGTCTTCCGCTTGAGGAGGCCAAGACTTGGGATCGGCATTTTTTTTGGTTAAAGCCACAATAGGAGCCACAATGGTAGAAAAATGTGGAATAAATTGCCTGTAATAATTGGCGAACCCCAAAAAACGTTGGATGGCACGGAGTCCGGAGGGGCGTGGCCAATCTAAGACGGCAGAGAGTTTATCCGGATCCATTTGTAGTCCCTGGCCAGAGACCAAGTATCCTAGAAAAGGAAGAGATTGGCATTCAAACAGACATTTCTCAATTTTAGCATAGAGTTGATTGTCACGAAGTCTCTGAAGAACCATACGGACATGCTGGCGGTGTTCCTCTAGATTGGCCGAAAAAATTAGGATATCATCAAGATATACAACGACACAGGAGTATAACAGATCACGAAAAATTTCATTAACAAAGTCTTGGAAGACAGCAGGGGCGTTGCACAGGCCAAAGGGCATGACCAGATACTCAAAGTGTCCATCTCTGGTGTTAAATGCTGTTTTCCACTCATCCCCCTCTCTGATGCGGATGAGGTTATAGGCGCCTCTTAAGTCCAATTTAGTAAAGATGTGGGCACCTTGGAGGCGATCAAAGAGTTCAGAGATGAGGGGTAAGGGGTAGCGGTTCTTAACCGTGATTTTATTAAGTCCGCGGTAGTCAATGCAAGGACGTAGAGAGCCATCTTTTTTGGACACAAAGAAAAATCCGGCTCCGGCAGGAGAGGAGGATTTACGGATAAAGCCCTTTTTTAGATTCTCCTGGACGTATTCAGACATGGCAAGAGTCTCTGGGGCAGAGAGAGGATAAATTCTGCCCCGGGGTGGAGTAGTGCCCGGGAGGAGGTCGATAGGACAATCATAAGGCCTGTGAGGAGGTAGAGTCTCCGCTTGTTTTTTGCAGAAAACATCCGCGAAGTCCATATAGGCCTTAGGGAGACCGGTTACTGGAGGAAGCACAGAGTTACGGCAAGGGTTACTGGGAACCGGTTTTAGACAGTCCTTGGAACAAGAGGGCCCCCAACTCTTGATCTCCCCAGTGGACCAATCCAGGGTTGGGGCATGAAGTTGAAGCCAGGGAAGTCCAAGGAGAATTTCCGAGGTGCAATTGGGGAGGACCAAAAGTTCAATCCTCTCGTGATGAGATCCGATGCTCATTAGAAGGGGCTCCGTGCGGAAACGTATGGAACAGTCCAATCTTTCATTGTTTATACAATTGATGTAAAGGGGTCTGGTGAGACTGGTCACTGGGATGTTGAACCTGTTGACGAGAGAGGCCAAAATAAAATTTCCTGCAGATCCAGAGTCCAAGAAGGCCACAGAAGAGAAGGAGAAGGCAGAGGCAGACATCCGCACAGGCACAGTAAGACGTGGAGAAGCAGAGTGGACATCAAGGATTGTCTCACCTTTGTGCGGAGTCAGGGTACGTCTTTCCAGGCGGGGAGGGCGGATAGGACAATCCCTCAGGAAGTGTTCGGTACTAGCACAGTACAGGCAGAGGTTCTCCATGCGGCGTCGTGTCCTCTCTTGAGATGTCAGGCGAGACCGGTCGACCTGCATAGCCTCCACGGCGGGAGGCACAGGAACAGATTGCAGGGAACCAGAGGAGAGAGGAGCCGAGGAGAAGAAACGCCTCGTGCGAACAGAGTCCATATCTTGGCGGAGCTCCTGACGCCTTTCGGAAAAACGCATGTCAATGCGAGTGGCTAGGTGAATAAGTTCATGAAGATTAGCAGGCATTTCTCGTGCGGCCAGAACATCTTTAATGTTGCTGGATAGGCCTTTTTTAAAGGTCGCGCAGAGGGCCTCATCGTTCCAGGATAATTCAGAAGCAAGAGTACGGAATTGTACGGCATACTCGCCAACGGAAGAATTACCCTGGACCAGGTTCAACAGGGCAGTCTCAGCAGAAGAGGCTCGGGCAGGTTCCTCAAAGACACTTCGAATTTCCGAGAAGAAGGAGTGTACAGAGGCAGTGACGGGGTCATTGCGGTCCCAGAGCGGTGTGGCCCAAGCCAGGGCTTTTCCAGACAGCAGGCTGACTACGAAAGCCACCTTAGACCTTTCAGTGGGGAACTGGTCCGACATCATCTCCAAGTGTAATGAACATTGGGAAAGGAAGCCACGGCAAAGCTTAGAGTCCCCATCAAATTTATCCGGCAAGGATAGTCGTAGTCCAGAAGCGGCCACTCGCTGCGGAGGAGGTACAGGAGCTGGCGGAGGAGATGATTGCTGGAGCTGTGGTAGTAACTGTTGTAGCATAACAGTCAGTTGAGACAGCTGTTGGCCTTGTTGCGCAATCTGTTGTGACTGCTGGGCGACCACCGTGGTGAGGTCAGCGACAACTGGCAGAGGAACTTCAGCGGGATCCATGGCCGGATCTACTGTCACGATGCCGGCTGGCAGGTAGTGGATCCTCTGTGCCAGAGAGGGATTGGCGTGGACCGTGCTAGAGGATCGGTTCTAAGTCACTACTGGTTTTCACCAGAGCCCGCCGCAAAGCGGGATGGTCTTGCTGCGGCGGTAGTGACCAGGTCGTATCCCCTAGCAACGGCTCAACCTCTCTGGCTGCTGAAGATAGGCGCGGTACAAGGGAGTAGACAGAAGCAAGGTCGGACGTAGCAGAAGGTCGGGGCAGGCAGCAAGGATCGTAGTCAGGGGCAACGGCAGGAGGTCTGGAACACAGGCTAGGAACACACAAGGAAACGCTTTCACTGGCACTAAGGCAACAAGATCCGGCGAGGGAGTGAAGGGGAAGTGAGGTGATATAGGGAAGTGCACAGGTGTAAACACTAATTGGAACCACTGCGCCAATCAGCGGCGCAGTGGCCCTTTAAATCGCAAAGACCCGGCGCGCGCGCGCCCTAGGGAGCGGGGCCGCGCGCGCCGGGACAGAACTGACGGAGAGCGAGTCAGGTACGGGAGCCGGGGTGCGCATCGCGAGCGGGCGCTACCCGCATCACGAATCGCATCCCGGCCAGAGGCGGTATCGCAGCGCCCCGGGTCCGTGGAACCGACCGGAGCGCTGCAGTGAGAGGAGTGTAGCGAGCGCTCCGGGGAGGAGCGGGGACCCGGAGCGCTCGGCGTAACAAGGTCTCTATTCAACGACAGTAAGCAGATATAGAATGTATATTGGAAAATTGTATGACTTTTCTACACTCACTGGCTACTCTATTAGGCTGCCGAAACCCATTCATTATAAGCCAACCAGAGTCAGGCAGTGACTCCGGTCGGCTAATTTTTGCCCCGTATCCGGTTTTGTGACCAGACCTAAAACCATAGTATACCGCGGTTTTAGGTCCGGTCACAAAAACGGATACAGGGCAAAAATGAGCCGACCGGAGTCACTATCTGACTCCGGCCGGCTCATTTAAGTGAATATGAAGCTGCGCAGGCTGGGATACGAGAGCGCCCGGTGTTAAAATTTCCCAGCCGGACCCAGCAGCCGTAGGCTGCAAACGTAGTGTGAATGCAGCCTTAGGTACCTAGATAGTACCAGGTTGGGACACCTTTTGCCTTCATTCTTCATGAAATACTTTCTATAAGGTGCTAGAAACATTTCTCAAAGATTTTGCTCCATATGGCATGCATAAATATAATCAAACATCCAAAATACCATATAAAACACAATTGTACCAATGAAGATAAAAACATATGCCTAAAATTAGACAAATCATGAGGGTAATGGCAGAAATAGATATGGAATGATCTATACAGTGGACATGCTGTAAGTACACTAGCAGACAATATAGCCAGCATTTATCATTGTAGGTGTAAGTGAAGCATTTATCATTGTAGGTGTAAGTGAAGCATTTATCATTGTAGGTGTAAGTGAAGCATTTATCATTGTAGGTGTAAGCAAAGTATTTTTCTACACCTTTTTTTTTTTTGTGATGTAATGTGTAGGAGCACCAAATTTATTAAATGGTCGCAGAGCATTTCATACATTTTGTGTCACATTTTATGAAATTTCTCTTTTCACATACACCAAAAAGCTAAGCTATGTCTGGGCTGGTGTAGTTTTAGAGACTTTTCAGTAACTTTGCGCCTTTTCACAAAAAGGCGCAGTTCATAAAACCCTTCCATATCATGTGTATTGCCAAAATCAGTGGATTACAACTCAAAATCAGCAGAACTGTGTAAACCAAAAGAAAAAAAAAACTGTCTAAAGACAATGATAAATGTCAGCCAAAGTGTACCAGTAAAAAGTATAACAAACAGGACTTGTAAAATCAGCAATAAATAGTGAGCACAATACAGACCGATCCACAAGACCCCTGACATGAGTTTCGCTGACCGCTTTATCCAAGGGAGAGGACATGGACATGATGGCATTACACAGTTGTCATGTTAGGGCCTGGAGCTGAGCACCTGGATAAAGGCTGGGCCCCGGCCCATTACATGTCACTGCCGCTCAGCCTATCACTGGCTGAGGCGGGAGATCACTGCAGCTGGCGATTAGCTAAGCTCAGTGTGACATATTGGGCACCAAACGGCGTAAAAAGACCGGGCTGGAGAACGGGAGAGTGATTCTAGCAGATCTGGGTTACTAGGAAACTTATATGTATTTTAATTATTTTTGTTTGGCAGCAATAGGCCAATGTATAGGGGTGACTATGCATGGTGTGAACAGGTTGCTGCATGGACACGTTGGGATGCCATGGTTTTGTCTTCTGCATGAAGAGAAGCAAGAGATGGACGTTCCCATTGGCTTTAGCCTACTTGCTAATACGATTTGTCTTTGTCAGGCCATCCCTTATGCGATGTCAAATTGCTAAAAATGTTTTTTTAGGGTGACACTATATGGAGACTTCTGTCTTATCTCATAGACACACCTCACGACATGACTTTATATTAGGAAACACTTTTTATGATGCCATCGCCCTGACAGGTCCGCTTGAATACATCGCTTACAAAAATGGTGCTGACCTGTTTCCCAGAAATGATGTCCTCCAATAAGTGTCTAGTTGACCCTTCCATGGTATTTCCACCCTAGGGCCCATTAACCACAGTCATCAGCCTTACTGTGAAAAAAGATCTACCATATAGGTCAAACTCAGGGTCTGAAATCCTTACATTATTGCAGAACTGTAGAACATATAAATCGTAAACCTCTGTTGGTTTTCACTGTGGGAAATACCAAGAACATTTTTGCTCCGAGTATGTTATCTTTCAGCTGTCTCGGAAGACAAAGAAGTCCTGCCCTTGCATGAAGTCAAAGAAAACCTTCTAATTCCTAATAAACATTCATTACTCTATCTCTAGAACGGTGAGGATAATTAATCAAAGTCTGGTGTACGTTCTGTGGTATTCCAGCTATAATTCTATACGCCACTGGAGGAGTTACCGGCTTTAGAAACATATAACAGAGCCCTTTAAATCATACCTAACATTGCATGCATCTCAGTGGTGCATACTCATTGCTCGGTGGTGTGGTGCAAATTAAGGCACATGTCATTGAAAAGAATTTCCTGTAAACAACCCCAGCCTCTCATTCACTTTCATGATCATCTATAAGTCTCTTCAAGCCTATGTTTCATGGAGCTTTATGTATATGACCCATGAGACATTAAGTAAAGCTTCAACATTAACCATGTACTAATTTGGAATAACAGTGAAATGTTAGATGTTTACCAAATGGATCCAGGGTTGGACTGTCCCACCAGGTTTTGACCTCAAAGTTTCACCAGGGGACAACCTATTTAGAGCTGACGTTAGAGTCTATTTTTTATGGGATAAGTCACAAATTGCCTATTTGATCTTACTCATCCTCTTTGTACAATAATAGCAACAGAGTTTACGACAGGCAGTTCAAAGGTCACCTGCTAGTATTCTGTATAGATGGGCCCTCAGAATGTTTTCATTTGGTAGTTCCAACACTGGGTGGATCCGTGGATAACCCTTTTCTCTACCTAACACAGTCTGCAGAAAGTAAACAACACGTGTCTGTATGATGGAGCATTGTATGGCTATTTAATCACTATGGTACCATGCTCCTAATGTCTTCCTGTTTGAACAAAATATTCAAAATATAGTCTTTATGTTAAGTTGGATGGATAGGCCTTAAAATAATATCATTCTTTGGCATGGTCTTTAGACCATATGGACATGTATGTGTAAGGAGCTTTCAAACATTAATCCCAGTGTTCCGTGCTCTGAAACCAATTTGAGGCTAAGGCCAACATTGTTCCTCCTCCACCATGACGAGTCCAAGTCTATCCATTACAGTAATAGTTCTTTTGATATATTCCTCTTTCTGGACATATACAGTATAATCATTTGTTACAAAGTAAAAAAAAATCAGAAGCAAGGCAGAGAGGATAGTGAACCCTGTATCCCATACCATAGTAGTCTGGACAAGCAGATTGGTACATAACATCCTAACATAATGATAGGGCAGAAAATACCACAATATATAGGAGATCATCAGTCAACAATAAACATTAGGCAACTCAAACAGGCCAGGGTAGTAATGAGTGAAATTACCCGAACCAAGAACCACCCCCCCCCCCATAGGTCCCACTGGACCAAAAAGAAGAGGACCCCTTAAGGTCCATCCAAGCCCAATCTGCATGTTTGCACCCAGGGGCCTCACACCATATGAAACATAAATGCCTGGCCTTACGCTTTTCGTAAATACCCCTCTCTAGAAGGACAATGAGTGAGACCCAAGCAGTCAGATCCGCCACCGTAGGAGGACTCAACAGTTCCATTTCTAGTGGAACTATCCTACAGGCTGGACCAAAACAGGGATCAAGCCTATATAAGTTTTTAGAAAAGGAGTATTTTCCCATTTGTTGAGTAGAGCAGGGGTAGGGCTTACCAAGTCCTGCGAATTACAGATCAAATGTTTGGAGCTATGGTAGTATATTTTAATGCCAAAAATGGAGTTCATCACAGTTAAAGGGGTTATCGAGGGGGGGGGGAGCTAATTTCTTTCAAAAACAGCTCCACATCTCTCCCCAGGTTGTGTGTGGTATTACATTTTGGCTTCATTCACTTCAATTGAACTGAGCTGCAGAACCACACCCAACCTGGAGACAGACAGGAAGCGGTTCTTGAAAGAAATTAGCTCTGTTTTTCTATTCCTGGATAACCCCTTTAGCCAATACCAGAGTAACTAGTGAAAATTTGTTTGACTACTTGGCCTTTAACCCTCAATTGCTTCAGATACCGGAGTAACTAGTAAAAAATGAATTTGATTACATGGCCACAACCATTAAAAGGGGTGTTTTATCACAAAAAGTCAGCTTCCTATGCCCTATTAGAGCCAATGGGCCTCATAGATGGGGCCCATGCGCTACATTGAAGACCAAAAAGCTCTTTTAGTGGTCACAGCTGTTCGGCAGGGGTTAGGGAAGTTTAACCTGCAGGGGACCAACTTTAAAAGGGGGTTGTAAGGATGGTCGGAAGAAGTTAGCGTGTGGTACATGGAATTTTATATTGGTGTCAGGTATCACATGGATGAAGAGCATTTTGTAGACTATGGCACCTATTCAGCTCTGGCAAATTTTGAAAACTTTGTAGACGAGGATCGGAGATCGGAGTTGGCAACAAAAAAAAAAAAAAAAAACGCATGTTGTCGACAGAATTGAAAGCACACCCAACTACTGAAATATCTACTGAAATTCCTATACCGCCTCGGCAATAAAAAGAAAGAATTGTATCCACCATCGCTATATGATGTTTATTCTGAAAGTTCCCAATGTTACAACCCACAGGGGACTCGTGTTCAGCTCTTGCCAAAACGCTTTAAATTTCTGTGAAGCCGTGTACGAAATCTCTTTTCTGTAAAAGCGCTTTACCAAGCGAAAATTCTATACAATGAATCGCAAAAAAAGTGTTATACATTATGTCACATTCCTTGCAGTGCAACAGGTGGAAAATGAGTCATTATTTTAACAGCTTTTGTGATTTTACCATTCTTTTCATACCCTCGACAACCCCCACCCACTAAAGAAATGTAACATATGTCTGCTCTGCCCGCTGCTGTAGGCTTTTTCTGTAAATCTGGTACCACATAAAACAGAAACTACCATTAGCAGCTCATAACATTTTTTACTAAACAGGAACTTAAAATGACCCTTACCTAATATTACCGACAGCTTTAAAGAGCTTAGGAACAACAGTCTACCCCAAAATATGTATGGAAAGATAATCCTGCCCTTTTTGGAACTTCATTGTCCAAGTATTTTATGTAAATTAAACCTATGTCTAAATAAACTCTTTGTTTCCATATGGCAGTAGGTTGGTGGTGGAATGAAAGTAATGGGATATTTAAATGGGCACTGTCACCAACTTTCTTTTTTGATATGTTGTAGTACTTATGTACTACAACATATCTCTAATATACTTTTATTATTATTTTTTTTTCATTAAAAAGGTTTAATTTACATTTAAAAACCGGCCACTGAAAAAGGACTGATTTTGGAGTGGCAATCAGTCCTTTTTCAGTTAGGCTGCACTCGCTCCCTGCCTGTCAATCAGACAGGCGGGAGCGAGCGCATTGGCTCCCCGGCCACTGGCTGGGAGGCCACTCCTCCCGCACATTGCCGCCGCCTCGTTGCCGCCGCTGTCCCTGCACGCCCGCTGCCGGACTCTGCAGTAACTGCAAGTGTAATGAGGGAACGGGGTATGCGGGGCGGGGGGGGGGGGGAGAGGGGAACGGGCTAGTGCCGTAGCGGGGGGGGGGGGGGCGAACGGGCTAGCAAAAAAAAAGGATGGTGGGAGCTACCCTTTAACCATAGTAGCACCTTCTATGGATACAATAGCTACCTTTTAGCTCAAGTCGCCAAAAATAGTGAACCTCTACATGGCTCAGAACTTTCTAAAATGGTCAAAAATCTGACCATCAGGGGTCAAGTCCTGGGGAAAAAAGTGTGGGAACTCGCCCAAGATTTCCACTCAAGGGCTGGCCCTGCAGCAGGACTCCTGTAATGGGAACGGTGTTCCTGCTGTGAAAAAGTGCAGGAACTTAGTTCCTATGAGTTCCTGCAGGACTTGAGCCCTGCTAACCATGGCTAGATACTAGAGATGTGAGTTTTCTAAGCCATGATCCATTTGGCCTTTGGTAAACCTTGATGCAGAATCTAAGGGATCACTTGGTGTTAAAAAGTCTTAATTTTGTTTTTGTGCCGAGCAGGTGTTTACACAAATATTTAGCAACTTTTTGAGAAATATGCCACATGCAGCTACAATTAATGCAACTCCCAATGTTCTTAAAGGGGTACTCCACTGCCCCAGTGTTCAGAACATTTGGTTCCAAAAGCCCATTTAGTTCCGCCACGCCCCCTCAATGCAAGTCTATGGGAGGGGGCGTAAGCCCCCTCCCATAGACTTGCATTGAGGTGGCGTGGTCGTGACATCACGACCACGCACCGAGCTTTGGGAACTAAATGGTCTGAAAGCTCGGGCAACTGGATCCAGAAAGTTAAACAGATTTGTAAATTACTTCTATTAAAAAATCTTAATCCTTTCAATAATTATCAGCTGCTGAAGTTGAGTTGTTCTTTTCTTTCTGGCAACAGTGCTCTCTGCTGACATCTCTGCTTGTCTCGGGAACTGCACAGAGTAGAAGAGGTTTGCTATGGGGATTTGCTTCTAAACTGGGCAGTACCCGAGACACGTGTCATCAGACAGCACTTAGACAGAAAAGAACAACTCAACTTCAGAAGCTCATAAGTACTGAAAGGATTAAGATTTTTTAATAGAAGTAATTTACAAATCTGTTTAACTATCTGGAGCCAGTTGATATATATAAAAAAAAGTTTTTTCCTGGATAACCCCTTTAAATTAAGGATAATCGTGTACCGAGCTTCACTTACGCAACAGTTGTTTTGCTTTAGTGAGTGGTGTGACAAATGAAAAACATCCCCTCCGTAACGTTCCTGTAACAAAGACAGCTTATTGATATATAAGAGGTCACAGGAGAATGACTGGGAGACAACAAATAGGCCGGCAGCCTAGTACAATGGTAATACAAAGACAGATATCTGCCAATGTAACTTGTCACAGATGGAAAAGATTACTGAGTTCCTGTTCTGTGGAGTAATACTTGCCAACTTTTGTCTTAAAGGGGTACTACCGTGGAAAACTTTTTTTCTTTTAAATCAACTGGTGCCAGAAATGTAAACAGATTTGTAAATCACTTCTATTAAAGAATCTTAATCCTTCCAGTACTTTTTAGGGGCTGTATACTAAAGAGAAATCCAAAAAGAAATGCATTTCCTGTGATGTCATGACCACAGTTCTCTCTGCTGACCTCTGCTGTCCATTTTAGGAACTGTCCAGAAAAGCATATGTTTGCTATGGGGATTTTCTCCAGTTCCTAAAATGGACAGCAGAGGTCAGCAGAGAGCACTGTGGTCAGGACATCACAGGAAATGCATTTCTTTTTTGGATTTCTCTTTAGTATACAGCCCCTAAAAAGTACTGGAAGGATTAAGATTTTTTTAATAGAAGTGATTTACAAATCTGTTTAACTTTCTGGCACCAGTTGATTAAAAAAAAAGTTTTCCACGGTAGTACCCCTTTAAATTTTTCTGTAATAAAAAAAAAAACTGTATAAAGATGTAGCCTTGTCTTGGAATCAAACCTATATTATGAGTGGTACAAGTCATCAGGATTCATTATTCATGTCCTATGATTGAATCCAGTTTGGTAGATAATAATGAGAATCCAGGTTTGGGGAAAACTCAACATTTGGTCTCTTAACTATAGATTCGTAATGAATGAGTAACACATTGTCAACTGCGAACACCGAAAAATATTACCTTACTGAAGCGTAAGGCCTCTCTGTGGTACCCCCCTTTGTTACCATCCGTCGTCTCCCCTAGAACTGTACTATGGCTGTGAGTATTGTGCAATAAAACCTGCTGAATTGGAAATCCGGTGAGTGCCGACCTTTCATTTTTCTTCTTATGCACGCAAGTCTATGGTAGTTTATAGGTGGTAAACCTTACCATGCATGGTCTGATAGTTGGGCAAGCTGGGCAATCTTATGGGTGGTTGTGTATGTGGGGTAAAGTGGATCATGGTCTAATTGTTGGTCTGTGTAATTTTATGACTAGCTAGTGTGAGTGGTTTGGGTTTGCAGTCTTATGGGTGGTTGTATATGGGTAGTAAGACTGTCCTTGTATGGTCTGAATATTGGGTTGGGAATTCTTTTGCGTGGTGGTACATGACGGCCCAGTCAAATAAAGATCGAGCATTATGGTGAAAATAACTACAGAGCCGAAGCAAACAAAAGGAAACAATGGTTTTGTGAATACCATTTTAAGCAAAGGATGTTTTCTCTCTACGGAGGGGAAATCAGAAAGCGGGGAAAGCCCTTCATTTACAAGACCCATCAGAAACCCATCCCCTGCCATTCTGACTATGACATTATGAAACTCTGAGCCGGGACTTTAGGTGAAGTGAACCTTAAATATTCTGCATCTGGGCTTAAGACGTTGAAACAGATAATAGCTTTGAGGAAACAGATGCCGGAATGTAGGGCTACTATTTATTTTTAGCTTTCTTCTGAACTGGTAGAACATGCTTTGGTGAAGGCGCTGTAAAAACGAAAATCTTGGTCCTGATAAATTGGTTTGCCATTTAATCTTAAATTGTAATTTTTAGGCGGGAAGAAGATTAAAGTGTTGCACAAGGTGCAGGACGGGGGAGATTATTTATCCCATTGGCAAATTTGATGCTGGCAGTCACTGTGCCCCCAAAAAAGACCTATACTGCCATTGAAGAGACCACCCTCCATGATCACCTCCATGCTCACTAAACTGTTATGGCAGGTTCCGGCTTGCAATCGATCTCTGTCTAGTTTATCCATTGACTGTCTACCTATCTAATGTATGTAGCTACCATTCGCACCATGTGCAAAATACTGCACACAAAAACGTCCTGGTATCCCCTATTTTTTCCCTCTGTTCCTGTCTGGGCCTCTAATAATTTTCCTGTCATTCAGTGCCAGCCCCTAGTTGATTTGATGAGACACGGGAAAAGGAGACCACACTTGGTCAAGTGGCCTATATCGCTACGTCATCAAACTTCTGGGAACACACGACAGTGTTCTGTATCTGCAAACAAGACGTTTTCATAAGAAAAATTATATCAGAATGTTCAATATCATGTATCTGTTACAAAACCAGTTGATCATCATTTTAAGCCGCTGGATAACCCCCAGGGCTTAAAGGGATACTCCAGTAGAAATATATATATATATATTATTTTTATTTTTTTTATCAACTGGTGCCAGAAAGTTAAACAGGTTTGTAAAAATCTTTAATTGAAAAATCTTTAATTGAAAAATCTTAATCCTTCCAGTACTTATCAGCTGCTGTATACTACAGAGGAAGTTCTTATCTTTTTAAATTTATTTTCTGTCTGACCACAGTGCTCTCTGCTGACACCTCTGTCCATGTCAGGAACTGTCCAGAGCAGAAGTAAATCCCCATACCAACCTATCCTTCTCTGGACAGTTCCTGACATGGACAGAGGTGTCAGCAGAGAGCATTGTGGTCAGACAGAAAAGAAATTCAAAAAGAAAAGGAGCATACAGCAGCTGATAAGTACTGGAAGAATTAAGATCGTTAAATAGAAGTAATGTACAAATTCTGTAAAATTTTCTGGCAGCAGTTGATTTAAAAAAAAAAAAAATGTTTTCCACCAGAGTATCCCTTTAAGTCCTGCAGGAATGCATGGGAACTGAGTTTTTCCCCAGCAGGAACACTGTTCCCAATAGCAGGAGTCCTGCAGGACCAGCCCTTGAGTTAAAATCTTTTTTTTTTCCCCAGGACTTGACCCTTGATAACCCACTTTGATGGGGATATGTATAGGAGCTGTATAGACAAAATAGTAGGTGATTTTTACACTGTGTTTCCTTATTTTTTCATATTAGATGCATTAAAGCAATGAACAATATGAATCTCTCAATAATGGAGACGCTCCTGGTTAATATTTCAGAGGTGCCACCTATAAGAAACAACCCTTTACTGTTAGAGGCGAGTATATGTTGTATACTTTGTTTCTCAGGGATCCAGTCAGGATAACTTTTTGGCAAATCTCTTCATGAGGAGGGGTGTGTGTGCATCCCTTTGTAACCCCAGCTCCCGATATGGGGAGGCCAATCACTATTTTGTGCTCCTTGGTGGGCACTGGGGTAGCAACCCATGTCAAAGGCAGGAGGAAAATAGTTCTTAAGTTTTGATAAAGGGAGCCATCGATCCCCAAATGTGTAAGAGCCTTATGGGCCAGAGGGAAAGGAAATTATATTTTTGGGGGGCCCATCTCTTTGGGTCCCAGCTTCGGCATGCTGTCGGCTCTTTGGCTGAACTTGAGTTGGCGCCAGGTTCTAGCCAAGAGCAATGTTGGTCCTTCTCAAGATTCGGCAAAGAGGAACTTAGATCCTGGACCCCTGCAGGTGCCTTTTGGCCCGGAGAGGAAGGGAAGGTTTCTGGTTGCCTCTCTCCTTTTGACAAAGAGCTTATGATGGACCGCCCCTTTTGCACTTTTTGCTTGACATGTTTGCACTTTTTTCTCACTTTGTGAAAGAGCTTGCTTAAAAGTAGACTGCCTCCTTGCATTGCTTGATTGAAAAGATATTCTCAGGCATTTAGAAAAGAGTTGTCTACAGATGGATCTTCTTCCCCTTGGAGGAGATTCTTGTTTGGCTTGTAATACCGAGCCATGTTTTGAGGCTCTGAAAGGGTCAAACATTGACTTACAGGGGTATTATCTCTAGGCATTTTGTCTTAAGGAGGATCTTCTTACTCTTGAAGGAGATTCTTGTTTGGCTGGTACTACCCAGTCCTGTTTCGAGGCTCTGGAGGAGGTCAAGCATTGACTTACAGGGATATTATCTCTAGGGATGTTGTCTTCAGATGGGTCTTCTTCCTCTTGGAGGAGATTCTTGTTTGGCTGGTAATACCCAGTCCTATTTCGAGGCTCTGGAGGAGGTCAAGCATTGGATTACAAGGATGGTATCTCTACAGATGTTGTCTTCAGATGGGTCTTCTTCCTCTTGGTGGTGATTCTTTTTGGCTGGTAATGCCCAGTCATGTTTTGAAGCTCTGGAGGAGGTCAAGCATTGACTTTCAGGGATGTTATCTCTAGAGATGTTGTCTTCAGATGGGTCTTATTCCTCTTGGAGGGGATTCTTTTTTGGCTGGTAATGCCCAGTCATGTTTCGAGGCTCTGGAGAAGGTAAAGCATTGCCTTACAGGGATTTTATCTCTAGAGATTTTGCCTTAAGAAGGTTCTTCTTCCTCTTGGAGGAGGTTCTTGTTTGGCCGGTAATACCCAGTCATGTTTCGAGGCTCTGAAGGAGGTCAAGCATTGACTTTCAGGGATGTTATCTATAGGGATGTTGTCTACAGATTGGTCTTCTTCCTCTTGGAGGAGGTTCTTGTTTGGCCGGTAATACCCAGTCATGTCTCAAGGCTCTTGAAGTGGTCAAGCATTGACGTACAGGGATGTTATCTCCAATAGGTGGTAGTAGAGTGTTAGACCTTTACTTCTAGATGGAAACTACTTTGCATACCCTTTTTTTCCCAAGGAGCATTGCTTGGCCTACGACACTGCCTAAGCCAGCTTGACAGTCTACTTAGACCTTTCTGTAAAACACAGATGTGCATCATTGATGCCCTAAAAAGGATTATGATAATAAAGATTACAGAAACTTCACATATCGTCTATAACACTCTCTCGTATTTATCTATATGCTATCTTTGTATTTTTCCGATCTGTGCCATCTATTTTTGTATATGTCAAATGACGTCAATAAGACCTCATGCATACAATACAGTGAACCACAAGGTCCATATTCTTCCATAGAATGCAGGAGCCCAATGGATCAGTGGCCTCAAACTGTGACCCTCCAGATATTGCAAAACTTCAACTTCCAGCATGCCCGGACAGCCAGCGGCTTCCATAGAGTAATACAGTCAGATATATTAAATTAAAAGCAATAAGACCACATACATTTTTTGCTTTTTTTTTTTTTTTTTTGTCCGCACTTTTAGGTTTTTTATTTTGCAGGTACCATAACGTAAACACTTCAGTAATTAAAAAATGCAAAAAGAATTAGGAATATTTAATCTTTTTTTTTTTTACAAAAAATAAATAAACATGAAGAAATATTAATAACATTTTATTCGCCCCCCGAATGTGAAATGTTTTTCATGGCAACAAGTTAATTATGGAGTATAATAAAAATATTATGCTTGAGTAAGTGTTCGGGGCCGATGGTTTTCAGATACAATAAATTAAAATAGTTGGCTGCGATTTTTAATGTCTTTTGCAAACACAGGAGCAGAGGTGTTAGTCTGCAGCAGGTGTATGTAATGGCGCTCACTCCGACTTTTGTGCTTTGTTATGTTTCAAGGCTCGGGTCTGTGAGTGTTTCAGACAGGCCCGCTGTAAGGAACACATGCCGCTCGGACTCTTTTACATTAAGCGATCCATTTTTATTAGAAGTCGAATTCTTGTGCGCCTTTTATGGCACATGCAGTACAAAACATGGCTTCAATGTGTGGGGTGAGATTAAAGGGGTCCTCTGGTGTAAAACTTTTTTTTTTTTATTCCACTGGCTCCAGAAAGTTGAACAGATTTGTAAATTACTTCTATTTAAAAATCTTTATCCTTCCAGTACTTATCAGCTGCTGTAAGGAATTTCTTTTCTTTTTGAATTTCCTTTCTGTCTGACTACAGTGCTCTCTGTTGACACCTCTGTCCATGTTAGGAACTGTCCAGAGAACAAGCAAATCCCCATAGCAAACCTATCCTTCTCTGGACAGTTCCTGACATGGACAGAGGTGTCAGCAGAGAGCACTGTGGTCAGACAAAAAAGAACAACTCAACTTCCTCTGGAGCATGCAGCAGCTGATAAGTACTGGAGTTTACAAAGCTGTTTAACCTTCTGGCACCAGTTTGATTAAAAAAAGTTTTCCACTGGAGTACCCCTTAAACTTTAATTTACAGGTTGTCGTGTTTTTTGTTCTTTTTCTGTATGTCCCCCATTTTTTAAAATTCACCTAAACATGTCCAATAACAAAGTGAAACAGAAAAAAATAGGAACATATGGGAATAAGTATAGAGGGACCCCATAGGGCCCATGCTCACCATACTAGACATGCAATGTTAGCCATGTGGGATCTAAATTTTGTTTTCAAGATGTGACTGTCATAGGATATCACATAAGGAGCAGTGGATCCTGATAATAAGCATAGAAGACTGGGTATAGGGGGACCCCATAGGGCCCATGCTCACTTGAGTAGAGATGGTCAACTTTGATGTTAGCGATGTGGGATCTAAATTTTGCTTTTAAAGGGGTATTCTGGCCAAAGATATCTTATCCCCTGTCCAAAGGAATAGAGGAGGGGGCGTGGTGTGACGTCACGAGGGGGCGTGGCATGAAGTCTCGTCTCCAGTCCCAGAAACACAGAGGTTTCCAAGACTAGAACAGCAGCGGAGGCTGCACGGAGATCGTGGGGAAGTCCCAGCAGTGGGACCCCCGCGATCAGACACCTTATCCCCTATACTTTGCATAGGGGAAAAGATGTCTTTGGCTGGAATACCCCTTTAAAAGGGTATTCCGGGGTAAACTATATTTTAACTATCCTGCCCATTATGAATAATTATGCTAGTTTTACATTTACTTTCTATACCACTCTGCCGTGGATAGTCTTATTTTTCTTCATTATATGGTCCCCCTAGGTCTAGCATTTCCTTTCAGGTCCTGATGACGTTTGTCTCACAATCCTTTGCGGCTCGAGGTGGCAGCTGGTATCGGGGGCTTGGCTATTTCTTGTATTTCCTCACAAGCCAGTCCCCTGATGACGTTTCTGGTCCATCTGTACATCCTGAGGTGCCGGCGTCCCCTGCATTCCCTGAGCAGATTGCCGAGATCACGGGACGCTGGCGGTCAAATAGCTTGGACCGTCCGACCGCGATAAGGTGGCCTCATTGGGACAGACCCTACACTGTGAATATGCCTCTGTGTGAACAGTTCAGTAAGCATGGCAGGATCTGGAACATCCAAGACACCTTATATGCACCTGATAGAGGTGGGTGGGGTGCAAGGCCAACATGGAGGTAGCCACTCCCCCGTATGTGTAATATAGACAAAGAATAAGTCAGCCAGCAATTTAGTTGATACCAAACTATTATATGGACCTGGCCTGCAGGTGCACGCTACTAGGCTAGATATACAGCAACAGAAGAATGCAGCAGCACACTGCCAGCACAAGGATATAGGTGAAACATGAACATGCAGATAAAACATGGAGAGCTATACAGCTATGGTGTAATAGATGCAAATGTGAAACTATGAGATAGTGAGGCACTTAGCTTGCAAATTTGTCTCCGCCGGCGGTCAAATAGCTTGGACCGTCCCACCGCGATAAGGTGGCCTCATTGGGATGGACCCTACACTGTGAATATGCCTCTGTGGGAACAGTTCAGTAAGCATGGTAGGATCTGGAACATCCAAGACACCTTATATGCACCTGATAGAGGTGGGTGGGGTGCAAGAGTTAACATGGAGGTAGCCACTCCCCCATATGTGTAATACAAACAAAGAATAAGTCAGCCAGCACTTTAGTTGATACCAAACTATTATATGGACCTGGCCTAAAGGTGCACGCTACTAGGCTAAATATACAGCAACAGAAGAATGCAGCAGCACACTGCCAGCACAAGGATATAGGTGAAACATGAACATGCAGATAAAACATGGAGAGCTATACAGCTATGGTGTAATAGATGCAAATGTGAGACTATGAGATAGTGAGGCACCTAGCTCGCAAATTTGTCTCCGCCGCGGTGGGACGGTCCAAGCTATTTGTCTGTATTACACATACGGGGGAGTGTTGGCCTTGCACCCCACCCACCTCTATCAGGTGTGTATATAAGGTGTCTTGGATGTTTCAGATCCTGCCATGCTTACTGAACTGTTCACTTAGAGGCATATTCACAGTGTAGGGTCCGTCCCAATGAGGCCACCTTATCGCGATGGGACGGTCCAAGCTATTTGACCGCCGGCGGAGACAAATTTGCGAGCTAAGTGCCTCACTATCTCATAGTTTCACATTTGCATCTATTACACCATAGCTGTATAGCTCTCCATGTTTTATCTGCATGTTCATGTTTCACCTATATCCTTGTGCTGGCAGTGTGCTGCTGCATTCTTCTGTTGCTGTATATCTAGCCTAGTAGCGTGCACCTGTAGGCCAGGTCCATATAATATTTTGGTATCAACTAAAGTGCTGTCTGACTTATTCTTTGTCTAAATATTTATTTAGTGGGATTGAGGGGATTTCCTCATCCAGGATCCCCATCAATTATCAAGTAGCTTTAAATAGAGGTTTTTTTTTCCTCTGGAGGACCTAGTCTGTCTGTGCATTATATTAACAGATCATTGATTTGATTGGGCACTATGTAATACTTCATATCCCCTGTGGTGGCGCTGCAGACAAATTAAACGCTTGCCTACAGGTTAACTCCCCGACTGAGGTTGATTGCTAGGACAATTAACAGCAAAACTGTGTTCAGCCTTATTATTTGGGTGGACTCTCTTACATGACTTTTCTTGAAATCAATGGGTTGTGATTGGGACATGCCAGGTTCTCCAGGGGAAAGCGAAGAGGATTCTGTATTCTCAGAATTTAATGGTAGTCTAAATCAGACAGGCCCTTAAATTGCGGTCTTTTAAAAATCCACTTCGTGCTGCCATCATGTTGGAGAGAAAGCCTATTAGTTTTAAGAAGTGAAAATAGACGCGTTATGTGGTAACCAGCAGAATAGCAAACATGTTCTTACATAGCATTTCTCCAGAATAACTACTACAAGATTTCACAAAGCATGTGGTTATTATGTAATGACAGTCCATGCCAAGAAATGTGTTGAAATCATATTTAAAGGGGTAAATGCCATATGTATAGGTTGGGATTTGTTATATTTTATGCATTTATAGCAGTGTATGGTTAGAAGGTATTTAGGATACAGGCTAAAAAAAATATAGCACACAAAGTGTTAATAATATTTGTGTGTGTCTTCCTTTATAATGACAGTGTCCTTGCTTAGATGGTACTTCTTTGTACAGATTGATCTTTGAGCAGGCAGGATTGGTGGAGGATGCAGATGTTGCGAGAATGAGCCACCAAGAGTTGCAATTTGAAAGGCTCCACTTTGAGTTTTAATTCACAAGAAAATAGCAAGAGTTGTACCATAATTTCGGAGGATCCAACAAGGGCCCAGAGTGGGGAATCTGAAAGGATCCACCATAAGTTAGGAATCAGAAGTATCCTCCAAGAGTTGAGATTCAGAAAGATCCACCAAGAATTGGGATCTGGAAGGATTCAGCATGTGTAAGAATCCCGAAGGAGCCACCAAGAGTTGGAGTTCAGAAGGATCCACCAAGAGTTGGGGTTTAGAAGGATCCACCAAAATTGGGGGTTCAGAAGGATCCACCAAGAGTTGAAAATCAGAAGGATACACCAAGAGTAAGGATTTAGAAGGATCCACAAAGAGTTGGGGTTAAGAAGGATCCACCAAAGTTAGGGTTCTGAATAAACCCCCAAGAGTTGGGAATCAAGAAGTATCCATTAAAAGTTAGGGTTCAAAAGACTCCAAAAGTGGAAATTTAGAAGCATCTGTGTTGGAATTTAGAACCATAGTAAAAGTTTTTAAACCTACTGATATCTGTACTGATGCCCAAGGATTGGCCCAATAGTAGTGCTTTTATCTAATTAATGGGCACTATCATTAAAACACATTTTTGCTATTGCACTCCTTATGGTAAATAAAAAAATCTTTCTAATGTACTTTGTTTAAAAAAATGAAGTTTTCTATGTTTTATTTTTGTTAAAAAACTGCCACTAGGTGTCTCCCTACTTGTCCAGAGCACATTTTCCCCCATCTTTTGCACAGACTTTGGACTCCTGATGATCTGGCAGAAGTCCAAAATCAGGAAATGCTGAGGGGTGTGTGTGTGCAGCCTTATCCAATCAGAGCTCATCTCACACTGAACTGCTCTGGGCTGTGTGTAGCAGAGTGAGGGAGGAAGTTGTCCCCTGTATGGCTTCAGATGACGTCACACCTGCTGGGGAGCGCCCCTTCCCAGTCTGTGAATCTGACTGAGACTGAGCAGAAAATACAGAGCAATATCAAGGTAGAAAACTAAAAAAAAATTATTAAAATAAAGGCAAGGGGTGGTTTATCATGATGGAGCAGTGAACTGGGAGGATTATAAAATTCAAACAAGATCAAGAGAGGTACTCTTTAAGTAACATATTAAAATAAATTAAATTAATTAGACATTTTTGGCACATTAAACATTTTGGGCAGCTAATTATAATAGAAGAACCTATTGAACCTATTCCATACAGAATGACATGTTCAGAGATAGTGCTCTGTGGACAAATATATACAGTTTAGCCTATAATGAATCCTTTTTACTTTGGTCGTTTTGTGGGTTTGATCTATATTTACAATGTTGTGTCCTATAAATCTAAATTAAAAGTTTCATGGGGCAGAATACTTTTTTCTTGAAGGCCAGGGGCATCTTTGTACAGATTTCTTTACTGTTCATTTGTTTTTAAAATGCATAATTAAAGGGGTACTCCGCCCATGGCATCTTATCCCCTATCCAAAGGATAGGGGATAAGATGTTAGATCGCCGCGGTCCCGCTGCTGGGGACCCCGGGGATCGCCACTGCGGCACCCCGCCATCATTACTGCACAGAGCGAGTTCGCTCTGTGCGTAATGACTGGCGATACAGGGGCCGGAGCAGCGTGACGTCATGGCTCCGCCCCTCATGACATCACGGCCCGTCCCCTTAATGCAAGTCTATGGCAGGGGGCGTGACGACCGCCACGCCCCCTCCCATAGACTTGTATTGACGGGGGCGGGCCGTGACATCACGAGGGGCGGAGCCGTGATGTAACGATGCTCCGGCCCCTGTATTGCCCGTCATTACGTGCAGAGCGATCTCGCTCTGCGCAGTAATGATAGCGGGGTGCTGCAGCGGCGATCCCCGGGGTCCCCAGCAGCGGGACCGCGGCGATCTGACATCTTATCCCCTATCCTTTGGATAGGGGATAAGATGTCAAGGGGCGGAGTACCCCTTTAAGCAAGTAGACCAAATGTCCTACTGTTTTACTTTTGTAGGGTCTGTACAACTCATATAAACAGCTGGCTTTTCTGCAGCTGACACTGAAAACATATTTTTCATACATTTAATCCTAAAATGCAAAATTGTGCAATTTTCTTACCATTTTAATACTGTAGAGCTTGTGCAACTACTCTACACAGCTGGCTGTGCTTTCTAAGATCCGAGGTACGTGCTCTCAATTCACCTAAGTGCAAGCAAAAAGTGCAAGTGTTCACACAAAAAAATGTGCACGAGGATGCGGTCCATCGCAAGCCCTTTTTCAAAAGGAGAGAGGCCCCCCAATAAACCAAACCCTTCACCTCCGGGCCAAAACTCACCTGCAAGGCTCCAGGTAAAATGTCCCCTTTGGCCAAAGCTACTCAGGGACCGAAAGTACTCCTGGCGAACAACCGGTCAAAAACGAAGTTGTCACGAGGAGCCAGTAAAACCGGTTTGGCTCCCTTGTCGAAGCAAGGGCGCCCAGGGCATGGCAGGGAGGTGAGGAACCTTATGGCCTCACACACCTCCCCTAGACCGGCAGGAGGGACTCTCAGAAGGACTTCTGCACCCTGACCAATCTGTGCTGCTGCTGACACAGAACAGCAAACTGTTTAGCTCCGATCAACATTGTCTGACCTCTATGCTCTTCCCTTTCATCCTTTGGCCTTTCATTCATTACTGCTAGGCTCTATTCACATTAGCAAATCAATAATCTAACCTGTGCATTATGCCAACGAGATGCCACAATTCCATGCATTCCTCCATGACATGTGCAATGATAAGGTTAGTACAGGTTATGTGCATTAGCAGAAGAACAATTTCTCATCCAGCAGAGGATACAGGTAGTGGTGAACAGCAATACTGTGCCTGCGTGACCAGAAATGGCAGAGCCTCGGGTGGATATTCCTCACCCCTGCTGCCTTTATAATCACCTTAGAGACAGAGGGCACAAGTAACTCAACACCTCTGTAATGATGCATTTCTAAAATGAATTTAAATGATCCATATCTGTTGCATGAGCCATTCTGTCAGTTGGAAAACCCCGATGTTTTAGACACTGACAGATCAAACCATCAGGACATGAGTTTACTGTTCACAATGAGGTGACTAGGATGGAATGTCCTTTCATAAATACTGGGCTTAGTCACGGGGGTGGTAGTGGCCAGTCATCCATCTGAAGGACTCTTTTTTTTTTTAAACCAAATTAACTAAATGAAAGCAATCTGTAGGGAATTGTAGCAGGAAACAAGAGTAAGATTCAGAAAAGCCAAAAAGTGAAATGTCCAATCAAAAATGAGAGTGCTACATTCTTACTGAACTGTCCAGACTCTGCAGGAAGGTCAATGGCATGACTTTCTGGGCCAGCAGAAGTGATCTATCACAGACATTCACTTTTGCAGATGGGCACAGGAAGGGGAAGTTAAAAGTTTCTCCTTTGGCGTTAATGTCGACTAGTAGGGAGGATCAGTCATTGCCATAGTCTAGAGACAAGGAAGTAAGCGCTCCATAGAATAATATTGTTGGACCCAGAGAGTTGAATAATTGTATAAATGAACTGCTCAGTGCTCACCCTGGATGGTTGTGTAGGCACATACACAACAATGGGAATAGGTATAGGATAGATTGTCTGCTGTCCTCCGGAACATAAACGGTAGTGGATGTTTGGCTTCAAGGGAACCCAGCTCACGGCGCTGATCGACCAGACAGGTAGGTAAACTTAAAAGAGGATTTATTGACCAGAATGCAACGCGTTTCGCTGCGCATGCGCAGCTTCCTCAGGTAAGACCTAATAAAAAAAAAAAGCCCTGGCCCAGAGGGCTTAAAGGATACTTTGCCCCCAAACATCATATCCCCTATCCAAAGGATAGGGGATAAGATGTCTGATCGCAGGGGTCCTGCCCCTGGGAACCCCCCTCCCATAGACTTACATTGAGAGGGCGTGGCTGTGACGTCACGAGGGGTCGTGGCTGTGACGTCACGCCACATCGCTAGTCATCAGGCACAGAGCAAAGTTCGCTCCGTGCACCAGATGACTGTGGTGCTGCAGGAGAGATCACAGGGATCCAAGCGGCGGGACCCAGCGATCAGACATCTAATCCCCTATCCTTTGGATAGAAGATAAAATGTCTAAGGGCGGAGTACCCATTTAAATGTGTTTTGGTCCTACAAAAGGGGAAAAGTGGGACTTTGTATGGATTGATCTTTGAACGGGTAGGATTGGTAGGGGATGCAGGTTGTTGGGGAAAAGAGCCACCAGGAGTGGTAATTTATAAGGAGACATCAAGAGTTTTACCGTAATTCAGGAGGATCCAGCAAGGGCCCAGATTTGGGAATTAGAAAGGATCTACCATAAATTGGGAATCAGAAGAATTCAACAAGAGTTGAGATTCAGAAGAATCTACCAAGAGTTGGGGCTCAGAAGGATCGACCAAGAGTTGGTTACAGGGGGTAAGTAAATTACGAAAAAACCTGTCCATGCCAGAAGATTCAATTTAGTACAATCAAAGGGCATCATGACTCCAATAACCGTACCCTACGCTACAGGTTTCCCAACCATTAGCTTAGAAGCCACATGAGGCAGATCTAATTACTGCTATGCTCCATTAATACCAGGTATACCATAGTTATAGTATCACTCAAGCTTTGCACCAGGGTGAACCCCATATGACTTGATCATCCCAAGAAGGGCACCATATTTAAAAGTGGCTTGAAAAGGTTGATTGATCTCTACCCAAAATATGATTTCATAATATTCATACTTTTCTAACACTTTGACCCTATTACCAGGGAACAATGTTGGGGGTCCACTAAGAATTGAGATTTGGAAGGATTCCCCAAATGTTGGGATTCAGAAGGATCCCCCACGAGTTGGGTGCAGAGAGTAAAACATTACAAAAAGACCTGGCCAAGCCAGTAGATTTATTTAGGACATTCAAAGGGCATTACTACTCCAATACACACCATAATGAACACCATATGACTTGATCATCCCTAGAGTGACACCATATTTGAAAGTGGCTTGAAAATATTGATTGATCTCTGGGGTGTTTACTCAAAAAATAGGATTTCATAATATTCACATTTAACACTTTTACCCTATTACCGGGGCACAATGTTGAGCATTTTCTCCCGTCAGCACTAAACCTCTTTGTATGAAATGACATTTGTTACGTACAGTAACTCTACGACCACTTTTGTCTTTTCTAGAACTATAACCAGAGATTCCTTCCCACTTGGACTTCCTTCTGTTCAGACATGCTTATTTATTTTTCTGACAGGCCCTCTCTTCATTTCCACTTGGTCAGACCGGAGCATGACAAATAAGGCTTTAGGCAGTGAAGGTTCCAGCATGCCATCTGATCGCCTAGCTAGATTCCTTATTCATAGCCGAGCAGCAAGATATTCCTTTATAGCATCTCAATAACATTTTGTCAATGCCTTCAGCTTGCTGCATTCCATCCCCGGGTTCTTCTAAGAATCTCCTTTTCGATGAGCACAATGTGGGCAGCCGGCTTCCCGTCCTTCTGTCCCTCTCAGTGCCTTATTGTTCAGCGTTTGCCAGAGACACATCTTCTTGTCTGATTTGTCATAATTTCGGTGTTGACACAGGGGGTAGTGGCGCAGCTGCTCCGGCAAGGAATTCTAGTGGGGAGAAAAGAGACCCTGCCTTCCTTTTCTCAGGAGATGCCTTTCATCTGGAAAGCGTGGGTCACTGTATCTGGGTAACCCTTTCCGACACCGTCTACCCCACATGGAAGCTGGCAGATGCCGCCCTGTCACTCAACTCATTGTTTGGCAATTACAGTATGCCCTCGCTATATACTGGGAGTTCTAATATGCATGTATATTTTGATGTAACTCCGATCCCAATGAAAAGGGTTTCCTCTTATCAGAACAGAAGGATATGATTTCATCTGAATGGAATCTGACCTCTGGGGTGCCCTCCTCCTGACTTAAGCCAGCCATTGCCTCTTGTGCCCCCTTATTTTCACAGGGTGAAGAAAAAAAACCTTCACAATTGTCGGGTAAGAGCCAAGAGCAGAAGTTCTCGAAGCAAACATCTCCCAGACGGCATAGGAAATGAACCCAGCTCCACTCTTCGACTTTAAAATATGGCAATGTGAGCCGCTTAAGCCACTATGTCACATAAATACATAACACCTCTCAGTCCCAGACAGGCTGATACAATCCCACAGAATAGAATTCCAGGCGGAATAAGAAGAAAAAGTTCTGGACTGTTCTTTCCTTAAAGAATTCTTTCAAGTCGTGATGCGAAGGAGTGGCCTACTGACTTTAGGATAAATCATTCTCTGTTAGGCTTACAGACCAAGGGGGAAAGAGAAGGCCACGTTACTGGTGGACAACTTTACTTGTCAGTCTTGCCATTCAGCTGGTGGCGCCCCCTATTATTTTAGGTGCCCGTTACATATGTATGAATCAGGATAAATTCCACTGCTGTAGCGGTGAACGTTCTGATGGATGTAAAACTGACGGTGTGAATTTTTTTTCCGGCGATTTAAAAGGTTTCATCTGGACAACCCCCTTTTTCATTGCATGGCACCCTCTGCACCCCCTATAGTTATGCCTAAAGCCAGTGTAAAGAATGGATACCACTAGAGTAGATTTGGTGCAACTATGTGTTACATGAAGCCAAGTCCTTTTACATTTTTCTGCAGTGAAATGCATGGCGGCTGACCACTCTGTGTAGCGCTGTTTTTTAGGAAGGGGTATGCAGATAGTTCAACACCTTTAAAGCGCAACTTGGCTTATCACAAAGTGCTGTGTTTTCTTACAATATCAGACAGCTATGCCTCTGACCACTTCCTTATATTGTTCCTAGATCCACAGTTAGTTAACATAGAGCGGCCATTGTTAGCTACTATCATACAGTCACAAAGTCACCCAGGCTTTGAAGAAATGCATAGTCCCTGCTATCCTCCACCTTTCTCTGGGATTCACCAAATCCATTACAGCATTGAGACAACTGATGCGCCTCAGCAACATTGGTTGGGACCTGTAACATTGTTCTTCCTGATCATCCTGGTTCATGAATGGAATGACAGTATTACAGAACAATGGAAATAAGGGATAGCCACCATATACGGGAAAGTTATGTGAATCCATCAAATTTGGCAGAATTCAACGGGCGACACGGCTTCTTTACAATAAGAACTGTGAATTTATCGAACAGTCTACCTCAGGAACTGGTCACTTCAGAAACAGTTGAAAGCTTTAAAACAGGGTTAGATACATTCCTGGAACAAAATAACATTAATGCTTATGCAGAAATATAATCACATCCCTTCCCCCCTCATCCAACCATACCCCTTCCGTTCAACACCTTGGCTGAACTTGATGGACGTATGTCTTTTTTCAACCATACAAACTATGTAACTAACTATGTAACTATATGTTTCGTGTGGCTGTCGGGGTGAGCGGATACTAAATCTCTTTTCTACATGTTTCAGGAGCAGAACCCTTTCTGTCTGAGGAATGGCCGTTCCGGTCTTGACATGCATTACGTGTAGGGTTGCCACCTGACCGGTATTTTACCGGTACAGCCCGTATTTTGGCCACCCTGCTGGTATTTTTATATTAAAAATACCAGCCATGCAATGGCCGGTATTTATCCAATCAATCCTCCAACTCCTGGAATGCTGCACCATAACCTATACCAATGTTTCCCAACCAGAGCACCTCCAGCTGTTGCAATACTACAACTCCCAGCATGCCTCTTGCTACAACTCCCAGCATGCAAAACTACTACTCCCAGCATACTCGGACAGCCAACGGCTGTCCGGGCATGCTGGGAGTTGTAGTTTTGCAACAGCTGGAGGCACCCCTGGTTGGTAAACACTGACCTATACTATATACTACTATATTATCCAACATGCTGGGAGTTGTAGTTAGTAACTAACTGCAACTCCCGAATTTAATTTAAAAAAAGCGATCAAAGAGTCACATCAAAACAAAACTGGTCCTGTTAAAAACTACAGATTGGGGCGCAAAAAATTAGCCCTCATACAGGCCTGTATAAGGAGAAATAAAAAAAGTTATAGAGGTCAGAATAGGACTAAATTTCCCCAGCATATGTGTATCCTGTGATGTTACGCTTATATAATTAATTATGCAAATTAGCATGGCCAGTATTTTTTTTGCAAGAAAGGTGGCAACCCTAATTACGTGTGCTAAATAAAGAGGGTCATCTATCAAACTCAGGCTTCCTGTTACCATGTGGTTGCGCCAAAGCCTATTCTTTAAGTCTCTTAGTTTACACTTTGCCTTCTAGTTTCTTTTTCATTATAAATAAGCACATGCAATGCTTCATATGCCCTGTTGGTGCACTGCAGGGAAACTGAACACTTGCTGCAAAGTTAACGCACAGATTACAGTTCATCTATGGGGGGAAGCAGGACAACCTCTGATCAGCTAAATATTCTATTTAATAAAAGGAAAAATTACTTAAAGGAGTACTCCAGGATGGAAAAATTGTCCTCCATACTGCCGGCAGTAAAAAAAATAAAGAGATACATACCTTCCTTCGCTCCCCCGGTGCCTCCGGTAACCCACTCTGGTCTCCGCCGCGATCCTCTTCCTGGTTTCCGGTGGTCGGTGAGTCATACTAGACTCAGCCAATCACCGGCCGCAGCGAAGTCCTGACTCGGCCAGCGATAGGCTGAGCAGTAGTGTGACATTTTCGGCCCGGCACCTGCATGACTCACCGACCACCGGCAACCAGGAAGAGGATCGAGGCGGAGAACGGAGTGGGTTACCGGAGGCACCAAGGGAGCGAAGGAAGATATGTATGTCTTTATTTGACTGTTGAGACCCAATTAGCTCCTAGCAGGCTATAACTACCCCTCCCCCTTACTACAGTAAATGATTAAATAATAACTGACACAACAACAATTCAACTTTTTTATGGGTGGGGATCGGCCACAGCTTTATTTATAAAATTACTTCTATAAATAACAATTTAACTGTAACAAAGACACCGATTGGCTTCTTGCCAACCCGAGAGGTGCTGCCACACTTTCCTGTGTGGAGGTCTACCCCGGGTTGACCCCGCGTTCACCGTCTTCTTACCGCCAAGCTGTGACTTACAATAAACAGATACAAAAAAGGGAGGGCAAAACTCTGGGTCCTGGGCAGATTGAGGGGGAAAGGGAGACACCCCAGCTATAAATACCCAGGGGAGGGCCCCTGAAAGCCCGGGAAACTATTAAACCCCTGATTGGTGCACTCCTTCCCCTCTCACCCTTGGGACATACCACTACAGATACTGACAAATTCTACAGGCGGGGGATGGGGCTAAAAACCTTGCCTGTATTTTTCTTAACCCCTTAACTGATCACCAGTCAGGGGGCAAGCTAGTTATGCACAGCTTGCCCCTCCATTTTACTGCCGGCAGTATGGAGGACAATTTTTCCATCCTGGAGTACTCTTTTAAAGGGGTACTTCGCTGTCCTAGTGTTTGGAACATTTTGTTCAGAAAGCTTAGAGAGGGCGTGGGGGTCGTGACGTCATGACCACGCCCCCTCATGGTGTCACGCCACGCCCCCACAATGCAAGTCTATGGGAGGAGGCGTGGCGGCCGCCACGCCCCCTTTCATAGACTTGCTTTGAGGGGGCGTGGCTGTGACACTATGAGGGGGTGTGGCCATGGCGTCACGACCCCGCCGCCTGCACTAAGCGTTCTAAACGAATGCCGGCTGCTGCACAGAGATCGGGTGGGTCCCAGCGGTGGGACCTTACAATCAGACATTTTATCCTCTTTTTATCATTTGGATAGGGGATAAGATGTCTAGGGGCGGAGTACCCCTTTAAGTCCAAAATCATCATCATCTTATGTGAATAAGCCAAACAGCTGTCGAAGAAACAGATACATAAGAAAGTATAGGCAACAAAGATGAAATACAGAACTCACCCATGTTATTACCATAACCTGCAAACTATTTCATCTTGTAAATTATGGTCCATTAACCTGTCAAGGAAAGACAAAAATTGAGCAGAGGTCACAGGTCAACTGGCAAGTATGAGGAGACGGCGATATTTGTTTTCAGGCGAGCCGTAGACGTGATTGCTTCCCAACATCCGGCAATTTTGCTATTTTTTTTTTTCTCTGTTGACATCTTAAACATTGAAAGAATTCTAAAATTGTTTGTTATGCGCACACAAACGCTACAAATGATTTCAAGGTTTATTTTGTCTCTTTTACATTCTTCATACTTATCGTTATTTTTATCGCTAAGGGATATTTATTCTGCTGTTTCCCCGTGTTTTATGACCCTTGACGATTATTGGGTCTTTGTAGTGTTTGTATTGTCATCATTTATATCATTCTTATCAATGTTACACATCAGTGTTTTATATAAATATGTGGAGATATTAAGGAGGAGCTGCTCAGTTATCAAAACAATCCGCCATTTTTATTACCCTAATGCAGTGGTCTCCAACCTGCGGACCTCCAGATGTTGCAAAACTACAACTCCCAGCATGCCCGGACAGCCGTTGGCTGTCCGGGCATGCTGGGAGTTGTAGTTTTGCAACATCTGGAGGTCCGCAGGTTGGAGACCACTGCCCCAATGCATCTAATATAAAAGATGGAGCAGCCCTGTCAGGAGTCTTGTTTAACCATTTTGGGGGAGATTTATCAAAGCCTGTGTACAGGAAAAGTCAACCAGTTGCCCATAGCAACCAATCAGATCGCTTCTTTCATTTTTGAAAAGGCCTGTGAAAAATGAAAGAAGCGACCTGATTGGTTGCTATGGGCAACTGGGCAACTTTTCCTCTGGACGGGTCTTGAGGATTCTCCCCATTTATGTCTACAGCTCCTGTGCAGACTCATGCGTCCTAGGAGCTGCCTACACGATATTGATTTTTAATACGTTTTCCTACAGAATAGGTGAAACATGTCTGACCACTGGGACCCCCACTGATCACTAGTACTGGGGTCTGGAGTGGTGGTGGAGGATGTGCAGTGCTGCTCTATTTAGTGTCTATATAGGGGGAGATTTATCAAAACCTGTCTAGAGGAAAAGTTGCCCAGTTGCCCATAGCAACCAATCAGATCGCTTCTTTCATTTTTAACAAGGCCTCTGTTAAATGAAAGAAGCGATCTGATTGGTTGCTATGGGCAACTGGGCAACTTTTCCTTTGCACAGGTTTTGAGACATCTCCCCCTATGTGGTTGATGTATGTAGAGTAGCCCCTCACATCATTGAGCACCGCTTCATTGAAACATAGGGGGATATTTATCAAAGTTGTCTATGTCCCGCATCAATATAGACCAAACTACAGAGGGTTAGGTCTATTGTGCGCCTAATTTGTCAAAAGGCGCACGGCTCTTGATAAATTCTGTGCACAGACTTCGGGATCTATGCTTTAGACTGTATTTAAACCTGCTTCAGCATGGTCTGACATTTCGGCGTACTTTCAGCCGATGCGACTTGTCGCCGAAAAGTCGCTTTTGATACATTCAGCACCAATGCATTTTAAAATGCATTTCTGTCTAAAATAGACTAGCATACATCATGTTCTAAAAAATCCTCTAGAGCAAAAGTCGCATGTATTTAGGCTGCGACTTACTGTGCGACAAATTTAGACAGGAAAAAAAACAGTCTAAATCCTTTGATAATTATCCCCCATAAAGTTAGTAGGAGCAGGGGGCTACAGGCCCCATGACATACGATTAAATACCAACTAAGAATATTACAAATGACAATTTTGGCTGACAAATAGATAAATAGATAGATAGATAGATATGAGATAGATAGATAGATAGATAGATATGAGATAGATAGATAGATGAGATAGATAGATATGCGATAGATATGAGATACATAGATAGATAGATGAGATAGATATGCGATAGATAGATATGAGATAGATAAATAGATATGAGATAGATAGATAAATAGATAGATATTAGATGGATAGATAGATAGATAGATATGAGATAGATAAATAGATAGATAGATAGATAGATATGAGATAGATATGAGATTGATAGATATTAGATGGATAGATATGAGATAGATAGATAAGAGATAGATAGATATGAGATAGATATGAGATGGATAGATATGAGATAGATAGATATGAGATAGATAATTAGATAGATAGATATGAGATAGATATGAGATACATAGATATGAGATAGATAGATAAACAAGGATAAGTTAGCCAGCACTACTGATACCAAATTACTATATGGACCTGGCATACAGGTGCACGCTGCCAGGCTAAATATACAGCAACAGGAGAATACAGCAGCACACTGCTAGCACAAAGATACAGATAAAACATAAAATGCTATACAGCTATAGTGCAAAAAATTAAAAAATTAAAAAGTGAGGTACTTAGCTCACAATTTGGTGGCCAAATAACTTGGACCATCCCACCACGGTAAGGTGCTGGATGTCTCAGACCTTGCAATGCCTGTGAAACTGATTACACAGAGGCATATTCACAGTGTAGGGTCCGTCCCAATGAAGTCACCTTACTGTGGTGGGATGGTCCAAGCTATTTGTCCGCCAAATTGTGAGCTAAGTACCTAACTTTTTCATTTTTGCACTATAGCTGTACAGTATTTCATGTTTGATCTGTATCTTTGTGCTAGCAGTGTGCTGCTGTATTCTCCTGTTGCTAGATAGATAGATAGATAGATAGATAGATAGATATGAGATAGATAAATAGATAGAGAGATAGATAGATAGATGTGAGATAGATAGATATGAGATAGATAGATAGATAAGAGATAGATAGATATTAGATAGATGATAGATATGAGATAGATAGAAAAATAGATATAGATGATTGATAGGAGATAGATAGATAGATAGATATGAGATAGATAGATATGATTGATATGAGATAGATAGATAGATATGAGATAGATAGATAGATAGATATGAGATAGCCATGCGGGAATCTATTATTCAGCTTAAAAATATACTTTTATTTCATGTCCTTTTCTTTTATTTTATTTTATTTTTTTTTTCTTCACTAATCCTTTTTCTCTTTTTACTCTTTACTTGATTTTTATTCTCACACTTTCATATCCCTCTAACACTGTCCATTTTACTATTGTTCCTGAAGTTTTAATAAATATGTGAACGAACATTGAATCACATGTGTTGCAGAATATTGTACTTGTGGAATTACGTTATCGTTCCTGTACAGGATTTTATATTGTACCCTTATTTTATTTTGCTTTCCACCTCCCCATTTCATGTTTGTAACATATGTTGAAATATAAAAAGCAAAAATAAACAATTGTTTAAAAAAAAGATAGATATGAGATAGATAGATAGATAGATAGATATGATTGATATGAGATAGATATTAGATAGATAGATAGATAGATATGATTGATATGAGATAGATATGAGATAGATAAATAGATAGATATGAGATAGATAAATAGATAGATATGATTGATGTGAGATAGATAGATAGATATGAGATAGATAAATAGATAGATATGATTGATGTGAGATAGATAGATAGATATGAGATAGATAGATAAGATAGATAGATAGATATGATAGATGTGAGAAAGATAGATAGATATGAGATAGATAGATAATGAGATAGATAGATATGAGATTGATAGATAATGAGATAGATAGAGATGAGATTGATAGATATGAGATAGATAGATAATGAGATAGATAGATATGAGATAGATAGATAGATATAACATAGATAGATATGAGATAGATAGATAGATATGAAATAGATAATGAGATAGATAGATAGATATGAGATAGATAGATATGAGATAGATAGATATGAGATAGATATGAGATAGATAGATAGATATAACATAGATAGATATGAGATAGATATATAGATAGATATGAGATAGATAGATAATTGTTTTTTCTTTGTTTCGTTGTTTCCGCTCGCTTTAGAAACCCCTTTTTACTTTCGTCCATCCAATGACATAACAAGTAATAACATTTCTGTAGAGAAATCCTAATGGATAAACCACACACCGCGGATTTTGCGGCCTCCTCACAGAGACGTTTCATCCTCCTTGTGAATGACTCCTACTCAGATCACAAGTTATACATTTCCACACCAACAGATAATTCTAAGGTTTTTTTTGTTTAAGTACAGAGAAAGGAAACAGGAAAAGGGAGAGAGAACCAGGAAGATGGGGTCAGAGGAGGAACATAAGGAAAGAATTACTGAATTAAAGATTACACTGTTTACTTGCAGAAAACATGACTACTTATTTCTGCCTTACAGGAACCCATGTACGTGTAATGAATGTCCACTCCTCCGACACCACATCTTTTTGTTCTACACAATGGCTTATTGCCGTTTTATTCATTGTCCTGGAAATGTGATTGAAGGGGAAATGTTCTGACTGATTCATAAACCACATCCATTCAGGAGACTCTGCTCAATTCAATGGAATTCGCTGTATCACATGGCAGGCGACGTTCTCGCTCCGTGAGAGGATCAGACTTGAACTTTCTGTGACTTCACTTTTGTCTTATTCTTGTTGAAAAAGCAAAACAAAAAGAATAGACAGGATTTTGTCACAGTCCTATCAAGAAAAAGAACAATATACAGTACCTAATATAGTTGTCACCATATCAAAGATAACAATGAGGCCTTCAGGATTCTGGACACCACCAGACTCCAAACCAACCATGACTGGAGGTCCTACTGTCCTGTTTTCATGACTCCACTTCAGGACATGCCTTGGTAGGTACTCTCCAAAAACACATCTGTTGGCCAAACCGGCAAACCATCTATTGCACATGGCGGGCCTCCACACTTTTTCCTGACAGATAAAGTCAAAGGGAGAGAAGGATTGGGTGTGTTTTTTTTTTACTACTTACTGTTCCAAAATGGCTCTCCTCCAGAAGAAAGAAAACTGTCTCTCTAGCACATCCTATAGGTAGCTTCCCTGTAAGCCAATGATAAACCTGTAAACGAGGTTAGCCATTGTCTTAGAGAGTAGCTGCCTGTAGATCAGTGGTTCTCAACCTTTTTCTCGGCTGTACCTCCAAAGGGTGAAAGTATGTCTGCAGGTACCCCTCATAATTTCATAATGGCGTGTGCTTACCTTTCTAATGCGATAACCCTTGTGCTATTATTCCCGCCTCCCTCTGATCCCCTTTTGGCATTATCGGAGGATGGCAAAAGGGAATCAGAGGGAGGGGAGAATAATGGCACAAGGGGATTAATATGGAGGGGGGGGGATAATGATTACCCCCCCCCCCGATATTAATCCCCTTGTGCCATTACCCCCCCCAATATTAATCCCCTTGTGCAATTACCCCTCCCCCCGTATTAATCCCCTTGTGCTATTACCCCCCCCCTCCATATTAATCCCCTTGTGCCATTGCCCCCCCCATATTAATCCCCTTGTGCCATTATCCCCCCCATTGATCCCCCTGAGCCAATATATAAGATACATACAATAGCACCCTCCCATACTGCGGTGTTACACTTAGTATAACATGCTTACCAGGCCTGTGTCTATCCCGTTCGGCAGAAGTTGGAGGGCCGCACTGACAGGTGACGTCCTTCTGCACTGTGCCGGCACCAAAGCGCAACATCAGGGACGTCACACGTCAGGCCCGGCAGCTACTGCAGCTCACGTAAAGTGTCTGCAGCTCTGGTCCCTTTACATAAAAGTGAGCTGCCGTGGCAACTGTGGCGTCCAATCCCCGCTCTGCACTGACAAATACTGCCCAAAGCATGGCCGGTATTTGTCAGCGAATTGCCGTACCCCCGCATAACCCTTGGTGTACCCCTAGGGTACACATAACCCTGGTTGAGAACCCCTGCTGTAGATATCACTAGAGGGTCAAGTGTTTTCCTTCTTGAGGAGAGCTAATTTGCATACTTTTTTTTCCCATGGGGCAGTGGTCTCCAAAATTATATCCTCATATCCTGACTTCATATCCCGTCCTTATATCCCGTCCTCATATCCTGACCTCATATCCCATCCTTATATTCCAATTCTCATATCCCATCCTCATATCCTGTCCTTAGATCCCGTCCTTATATCCTGTCTTCACATCTTGTCCTCAAATCCTGTCCTTATATCCCAACCTACTATATTTTTAGGTGACATATAAGTTATGTGTACCAAGTATTTTCAAAATATCTCCAGCCATATGGAAGTTATGCTGGAACATACATATACACATACATACATATACCTAAATACACACATAGAATTTTATGTATATACATGGTGCAATAGCGCCATGTTATTTGGCAAAATGTGGAAAACTTCTACCTTAAATTAGAAATAATGTAGCCATGGTTGCATATTTTGGTAAACGGATGATAATATTTCAGACCTGGTACCATTCATGATCTTGTATGTTTTTTTTTTTTTTTTTTTTTTTTTTTTTGTTCATCTTCTAGACGGTCAAAGATTGAACAATCTGGAAACACAGAATACCAACAAGATTTTAGAAACATATGGTTCCTATACACAGATCCATCCAAAAATAGAGACAGGATGTAAGACTCTCCATTTGATTCCGTCTACACTTTAGATGTTTACATGACCTTACTGTAAAACTGGATGTCATTTTTACAATGAGACTAAGGAACATCCTCGTATCCCTTCTTGGTCCTGCAGAATACCGCGTTGCCTTGTTCTTCTCTTCTATACACAGGTCGCTTCCTCCGGTGACATTGCACATTGACTTCATATAGCAGCATTGGTATTTTGGCAATAACACAGACGCGTTTCTCTGTTTGTTTGATACAGTGTTGAGAACCAGACAACTTTAGGCTTTATAACAAACGATGACATCAAACATCTTCGCGTTTTACAATGCGCAGTTGTTTTTCCGATGAAAGGACTTGTGTACATCCATGAATGAATAACACCAGGCCGGGATGTTATGGCTACTTTCATGGTCATAGATAGAAGAGGTTAGGTAGACTTGTCCTTGAATGAACATTCCACACATCTCTGTGTACTATGAAAGTCTTCTTTCTTCATATCATTAACCCCTCATGGGGAGATGGTATCTGCTTACATTGGTGGATAGACCACCAAAGCTTACACTAGTCTTACCCAAGGTGCCACTAGTAGGGTTTCTTCTGGTAAGGGAGCTTCCTTCTGGGAGGCAACCCATGGTCCACCATGAGACAACTGGTTGGTCTCAGTGATTCCTTTATTTTATGGGAACTTCTTTTCATCTCTTTAGGGCATGTATGATTTTGCATAAAGTTGATTTGGTAAGTGTTTCTTGGATTATCGAGAGTTTTTTTATGGTTGGTGGAAGCACTCCCTTAAATATTACCTGTATTTATTACCATTATAAATCAAGTTTTAGCAGAAGAGCTGGGGCATCTCCATGGGGCGTGTTTAGCAGAGCTGAAGTCCTTGATGACGGCCATCACGCCCCCTCCCATAGACTTGCATTGAGGGGGCATGGCCATGATGTCACGAGTGGGGAGTGACTGTGGCGTCACGAGCCTCCACCCCGCATCGCCAGTCATCCAGCACGGAGAGAAGTTTGCTCTGTGCATTGGATGTCTGGGGTGCTGCAGCCAAGATCCTGGGGTCCCCCGCGGTGGGACCCCGTGATCAGACATTTGGATAGGGGATAAGATGTCTAGGCGCGGAGTACCCCTTTAAGTAGACTCATTGGGTGAGTTCCCACATTTTTCCCTAAGACTTGACCCCTGGTGCTGAGGTTGGAGTTGCATCGGGACCTTGGTATCTGAGAATGTCCAACAGGTCCCTCTATCACATACAAGATCAGTACTATAAATTATGCATGATAGATGGGGGGCTTCTATCATCTTTAGCCTTGGGGTCCAGTAATCTTTGAGAGGAAGAGGTAAAGAATCATGCATAACTTATTCCACCATTTATTATCATGTTTCATGACATTGACTTCTTTGGAGTTTGCGAATCTGCCAATTCTCTAATAGATTTGTCTACACATTAAAAAATAGGAAATGCATAAATCCAAGAGGAAATCAGACTATCATCCTGGGTTAACAGGGAATTTTTATGTTTCCTTTAGGAGGAAAAAAGATTAGGATGTATATTTGGAATTGCTTTACTTTGCATGTCCAATTCCGAGAGAAGGATTGTTTCTAGTACACCACCCGGGTCTAATGGGAAAATGCAATTTGTTGAACCAATGAAGCCATTTTAGAGACCATTTTACAACAACACTATCCCACCTCTCCTCATAGTTTTAATGGACCTTACAGGGATCACCATAAAACCCTATGGTGATATAAATTTGGCTTAGTAGAAACATGTGGGTTCCAGGTCTCACAACCATAATACAGATCCTAAAAGGGGGCCTTATTTTTCTAGTGTTGAGATAATGTAGGGTAATAAAGGAAAATAGAGGTTTATTATCCATGGTGCTGACAAAGTTAGCCGAATTCTGTACTCTGCTTCCGCAGCCTATGTACTTTGAACGGTATGGCAACATACATCCTCAATCACAACTTTATTGAAATTGGGCACAGCATGGTGGGGGTCCCATCCCTTAGACCTCCACCTATCTAGCAGATATCACCTATCAACTGGTTAATTCTATTAACTCTAATTCTTTTTTAACTCTCTATGATGCCAAACACCATTGAAGATCATAAAAAGGGCCCATAGAAACGGTATATAAAGAGTCTTGAGGACATATATGAGACTAATAATACAAGACTATCAATCACTATATCACTATTTTCACAGTAGTCACTGCAACCCTACTGACGTTTCCTATTTTCTGGCAATCACTTCTCAGCTTTGTCCTTTAGACTTGTTAAGCAGAGTCATCTTATTCCTCTTTCTTCCTGGAGACTTTATTAGTCTATGTACACTATGGACACTAGCCGTTAGCGAGAGAAAGCAGGGCAACCTGCGAAACGGTCGTCGCCACACCTGCCGCTTAGTCAGCCTTGCACTGACCACCTTCCCTATTCCCCCAGGCATGTTTTAATGGATAAAAATAAAACTTGCTATACTTGGATATCTTCCGACCACTTGGACACCCCCCCTCCCCCAATCAGACAACCCCTTCAAAAAGTTACCCTACACCACTAAAGGAGTGGTGTGAAATTTACACAACAAAACATCAAATTACAAAAATTGCACAGTTTAAAGTGCTACCTCGAAAAGTGACAAATTCCTATGTTTTGTCTTCCATGGCCCAAAATGGGGCAAAAATCAACAATACATTCAATCTGTTCTCTTGATGGATCCGAATCCTTGTTAACCCAGAGGGAACCAGATTCCAAACTGATAGTCTCCTCCAGGAGGACTCCACCAAAATGATTAATCGGCAGCTCATAGAAATAAATGTCATTCTCCGCGCAGTCCGTCTAGGTCCTGCCAGGGTTTTCTGCTTCCAGTTTCTCACAGTAAATATTTCAATGGAATTCGAGAACTGAAAACCCAAGAAGGAAATGTTATACTCTTTGAAATATAAAAAAAAATGTACCATGTAGTTGAAATCTAAAATGACATAGGGGCTAAGCGGACAAATGGGACACCATAAGATAAATGGACGGGTCAAGAATGGACTCTTTTAGTACACATGGTCCTGTCTATTCTCTGAAAGGGGTACTCCGGTGGAAAACTTTTTTTTTTTGTAAATTTGCAGATTTGTACATCACTTCTATTAAAAAATCTTAATCCTTCCAGTACTTATTAGCTGCTGAATACTACAGAGGAAATTCTTTTCTTTTTGGAACACAGTGCTCTCTGTTGAATCACGAGCACAGTGCTCTCTGCTGACATCTCTGTCCATTTTAGCAACTGACCAGAGCAGCATATGTTTGCTATGGGGATTTTCTCCTACTCTGGACACTTCTTAAAGTGGACAGAGATGTCAGCAGAGAGCACTGTGCTCGTGATGTCAGCAGAGAGCTCTGTGTTCCAAAAAGAAAAGAATTTCCTCTGTAGTATTCAGCAGATTTTTTAATAGAAGTAATTTACAAATCTATTTATCTTTCTGGCACCAGTTGATAAAAAAAAAAAAAAAGGTTTCCACCGGAATACCCCTTTAAGTCCCATCTTGCATATGCCCAGCAATGATGTCTTGTAAGGTATCTCACAGCCAGTGCATACCTATATCTACCATCATAGAGAATGACTGTGCACCTGCTTAACATGAGAGGAGGGGGTCCTTTTTTTCAGTACTCACATTCCTTGCTCTTCTCGGGGAGTACTAACTCACATACCCCCCCCCCCCCCCCCCAGTAAAGATATCTTCTGAAGTTCCTAAACAAGGTCATACATGGAGGCAGGTGCTGCAGCTGGTATGGGCACCTGTGAGAAGTTAAAGGGGTACTCCACCGCCCCAGCGTTCGGAACATTTTGTTCTGGATGCGGGCTGTGGGGGTCGTGATGTCACGGCCACGCCCTCTCAATGCAAGTCTATGGGAGGGGGCATGGTGGCTGCCACGCCCCCTCCCATAGACTTGCATTGAGGGAGCGTGGCCGTGACATCACGACCCCCACACCCCGCACCCAGCGTTTGGAACAAAATGTTCCCAACGATGGGGCGGTGGAGTACCTCTTTAAGGCAAGACTCAGACTGATCTAGTGAGGAAGAAAAAGCAACAGTAAAATGCTTCCCTCTTCTTGGTACAAGTAATGCTAAAAGGAGGTGATAAACCTTTACAAGTCCTGGCTCTCCTATACCTACCTAAATGTTGGTATGTGAGGGCATGAAGCAGCAAGGCCTCCATTTTGGGTTTTGCTATAAGGCCCTCTCTGGTCTATGTACACCATTCAATATAAAGTGCACCCAGTTCAAATTTTCCCATAAATCGAAAGTACAATTATTACTTAGTTCACTAGTAAAATTTATTTTTAAAGATGAAGACAGATGACAGCTCACTGAGGGATCTGGTTACAGCTGCTGGCCATGAAAGTCAATGGAGAGGGAGAGGGGAGGAGGAAAAAGTAGCTGCAGAGAGAGATGCACAGACACATAGAAATGCTGCTGCTTCTAGTAAGTAGAAAAAATAGTTTGGATAGCGCTCACCTCCCCTATCCACGTGCAGTCAGTCCTCCTTCACTGTCTTGAAGATAAAGTATCCAAAGTAGTCACAGCACAGGTATAAAATGTCCTCTTTATGGTAATCCATTAAAATCCAAGAAATACAAGATAAGGTGCAATCCAACATGTTCAAGGTAAAAACTCCCCTTCTGACGCGTTTCTACCGTACCGGGCCTTAATCATAGATCTATATCTATCTATGATAGATCATCTTTCTATGATTAAGGCCCAGTAGGGTGGAAATGTGTCAGAGGGGGAGGTTTTTGCCTCGAACATGTTGGATTGCACCTTATCTTGTATTGCTTTAATGTTTTAATGGATTAACATAAAGGGGACATTTTATACCTGTGCTGTGACTGCTTCTAGTAAGTGTTCTATCTTACTCCAGTTCTGTATTCACAGCAACACTGTGTAGTACTGCTCTATAATGTCCTCCATGCTACTGCAGCTTCTTGGGAAGGGAAGAAGAGCAGTATCTATTGTTGTTTTTATGTGCTGTGTGTGGGAAACATCATAGCAGCTAACCTTTGCCCATTTTAGAACTGAGTGCAAGGAAACTGGACCTGGCCAGTGGCTAAAAGCAGAGAAGTAGAGGCCACAAACAGAAGACTGGTGCTCTATCTGGGTGAGAACACTTTCATAGTGATTCCTTAATTTGGCCTTCAGCCTTTTAAATCCAGTCCACAATCCACATAACTTTTTGTTACTATTGACCTTTTATTTTGTCTCGAGAACCTTAAAAAGCTTATTGATATCTCCGCTATAAATCAGTATGGAGCGTTGCTGTCATTAGTGCTAAAAGGAGAATGCTAATGTACACAAGTCCCACCGTCTTAGATGAAAGGTGCGCCAATCTCCCTGCACAAGTGTCTCTTTAGATAACTTCGTGGGAGATCTTCTATGACATTGATAAGTTGTTTGCGAGTGTAACTGGCAGGAGATATAAAAGTTAAGTACGTGGGAAAAATTCCTCTGGGAAGCTAATGTATAGTTATCTATCACTGCGTGTCATCCGACCGTCCAGGTTGTTTATAACAGTCTCACCTTTGGATGAGAACAGTCCGACTTAAATAGCTCAAGGTTCTTTATTTAGGAACACGGCATCCTTTTATTCTATTGGCATAAAGCATTAACTAAACCATATTTAGCCGTCATCTATCACTTGGATGTCTGTTGTGACATACTAAGTTAGTCTGTTATTTCTCGAACAGCTGCCATCACCTAGACATGGTCCATACACATACACCCGCAGGATGGTGGTAGGTAGTAGCCATTTTGTTTTCTGTTGTGATCATAAGAGGGGGTTGTCTACTCGTCTTGGAGGACCTATTCTGTCTAGCTTTGCACAGACAGTCCATTGATTTGAATCAGTACTGTGTAATTCTTTATTTCACCTGTGGTCGCAGTGCAGTTAAACTGTTAAGACAAGTCAAAAGTTGATTGTTGGGGTCACAGCAGGAGGACACTTAGTGACCAGTTTGTGGTCAAGGGACAAGGAATTGAAAGCAATATAAAAATGTGTCTATCACCATTGTTTCCATAGTTATAATTTTGGGTGCATTTTCCTTTTACCACCTTCCCAACATTTGATGTACATCTATGTCAAATTTCAGGTTAAGGTATATGGAGTATGGAGGCTGCTATCAGTTATGGCATCAGGATTGACTCTAGTGCTGGTCATTTGACCTTTCTAGATGTCGTGGTCAGTAGTGACCAATTCACCTATGCGGTTACATGACAGGGAGCTGTCAAGCCTTTCCCCGACCAATCATGTGGTGCCAACAGTCATGGCAGCCAGGGGTCTTCTAAGTGCCTTAGTGGCTGCCATGTTTAATCTTCTGTTACAGCCTGGCAGACAATAATAGTAGATCACAGATGTGACAGTACACTGCAATACACTTGTATTGTAGTGTGCTGTACAAGCGATTGAATGATTGCTTCTACAAATCCCCTAGGTAAGGTGTAAAAAAAAGATAAAAGAAAGTTTTTAAATATTAAATACTTTTTAGAAAGTATACAAATATTAAATACCCCACTAATAAAAATTATAATCCATCTCTTTTTCCCATTTTTTATTTAATGCATCTAGCAAAAATAAATAAATAAAATAATAATAATAATAATAAAAAAAAAAAAAAAAAAAAAAATATATATATATATATATATATATATATATATAGTATCATTGGGTATGTAAATGTCTGATGTATTATAATATAACATTATGTATTTTGCACAATGAACGCCAATACCATAATTAAAGGTTTTTTGTCTCCTCCAAAAATTTTGGAATAAAAAGTGATCAAAAAGTCCCATTTACCCCAATATGGTACCATTAAAAATTACAGCTCACTGTGAAAGAAACAAACCCTTACAGTAAATGAAAAATTTAAAAACAAGTTATAAGAGGTCAAATTATATAAATTCGGTACTGCTGTAATCTTACTGACCCACATGATCCACTTTGGAGTGCTGTGGACTATTTCTCTGAGCTTGCGGATTATACATCCTTCCATATGAAACCCGTCATCTAATTTTGTATTCCTAAAAATGACCGAAAACCATGATGGGAGCCCACATACCCCATTGTGAGCCAATGGGGTCCATCGGGCACCCGCGGCATCTTTTGTGCAATAGATCTGGTTATGGGTCATGGTGTAAAAAAAACCTAAAGAGCCTAAATAACAAAAATCTCATTCTACTGCCCTGACCAAACACTTGGCCTAAATCGATAGCACTAGGTATTGGCGGCCATTTTTGCACAGTAGCAACAATCCTAATATTTACTTTGATTTTGAAATAAAATACATAAAAAAATAAAATAAAATAAGAAAACCATTTAAAAAAATGATAAAACCTCATTCCTATAGAAAAAAAACTGAAAAAGAAGAGGACAGCGTGTATTACCCAAGGCACCAGAGTCCTGGCAAGGGCTGAGAAGGGATGGCTCTTCAAGATGGCTGCTCACCTGGTAGAAGAAAAATCACGCATATCACCCCACTGGGGTATCAATCTTCTTGTGGGAACAAACTGCCAAGCCCAAAGTTTCGATGGGAGAGGAAGGAATCTTCTCCCATGGAGTAGTGAAGAAAACAACAGAAAAAAAGAACCTTGTCTACGGGCGCTGCTCTTAGTTCCAAGGATACCAAGCCAGATGCTACAGGATAGTAAAAGTGCCTAGTAGCACTATGTTTATTGGTATTAAAATCCAATGACATGTTTTGGAGGCTCAGTCCTCCTTCCTCAGCTTGGCATCTGAGGAAGGAGGACTGAGCCTCCGAAACGCGTCATTGGATTTTAATGCCAATAAACATAGTGCTACTAGGCACTTTTACTATCCTGTAGCATCTGGCTTGGTATCCTTGGAACTAAGAGCAGCGCCCGTAGACAAGGTTCTTTTTTTCTGTTGTTTTCTTCAAAACCTCATTCCTGGCAGGGCACGTCTGAAACATGTTTTACATTCAGTAACAGACTAAAGGGCATTTTCTATACCATTGTGGTTTAACCTAGTTCTTTCGTACATTGAACATATAATAAAACTAGTGTTGTTATTATATCATCCTCATCAGAAATATCATAAGACTACAAGAACTGTAATTTCATGTGAGTCAACTGATTCATTCTACCGGCAGCCGTCATTTTTTCCTAACTAGTAAATGCCAGAAATATGCTTAGACAGGGCCGACTATTAGTAAGCAGTTTGTATAATAGTCTGCGTACGAGGGTGTAGTCTGAGATGAGCGCTCCGTAGACCTGAACTTCCCCTGTGTTTGATATGTATGATATTATATAGGCCTATTGATTATAAAATGGTCATAAAAATGATGTATGTGACCATTACTATTCATATTCCATATACCGTATTTTTCGCCCTATAGGACGCACTGGCGTATAAGACGCACCCAATTTATAGGTGCAAAATCTAAAAAATAAAGATTTTGAACCCAAGAGTGGTCTTCAACCTGCGGACCTCCAGATGTTACAAAACTACAACTCCCAACATGACCGGACAGCCGTTGGCAACATCGGGAGGTCCGCAGATTGAAGACCACTGCACAGGAGGTAATACTCACGTGTCCCCGCCGCTCCGGACCCGTCACCGCTGCCCTGGATGTCGCTCCATCGCTGTCACCGTGTCCCAGTAGCTCCGGAACGTCTCTGCTGCCGGCTGGGTATCCTCGCTCTCCATCGCCGCCATCAAGTCGTTACGCACGCCGACGCACGTACGCGACGACGTTATGACGAGGAAGGAGAGCGCCGGCCATACAGGGGAGCCCTGAACGGAGAAGACACCGAGGAGGCAGGTAAGGTCCCTCCCGGTGTCCTGTAAGCACTAACCTGGCTATTCAGTCGGGCTGTTCGGGACCGCCGTGGTGAAATCGCGGCGGTCCCGAACAGCCCGCCTGAACAGCTGGGTTAGTGTCACTTTCCCTTCAGACGCGGCGGTCAGCTTTGATCGCCGCGTCTGAAAGGTTAATACAGGGCATCACCGTGATCGGTGATGTCCTGTATTAGCCGCGGGTCCCGGCCGTTGATGGCCGCAGGGACCTCCGCGATAGGGGTGTATTCGCCGTATAAGACGCACCGACTTTTTCCCCCCAGTTTTGGGGAAGAAAAAGTGCGTCTTATACGGCGAAAAATACGGTAGTAATGTTCATGCCGCCGTAAAATTTTAATTGCCTCATAGCTGATCCATTACTCTGGAGCTGCAGATCATGACTGCCCCGTTGGGGAATTGTTTGCAGTAGTATATATATATATATATATTTTTTAAATATCCCTGACTTTAGCAATGTGGTGCGGATTATATATCCTGTGTGTTCAAACACAGTATTTCATAAAGGGGTTCTCCCGTGGCAAACTTTTTTTTTTTTTATCAACTGGTGCCAGAAAGTTAAAACAGATTTGTAAATTACTTCTAATAAAAAATCTTAATCCTTCCAGTACTTCCAGGGGCTGTATACTAAAGAGAAATCCAAAAAAGAATTGCATTTCCTGTGATGTCCTGACCACAGTGCTCTCTGCTGACCTCTTCTGTCCATTTTAGGATCTGTCCAGAGAAGAAAAAAATCGCCATAGCAAACATATTCTTCTCTGGACAGTTCCTAAAATGGACAGCAGAGGTCAGCAGAGAGCACTGTGGTCAGGACATCACAGGAAATGCATTTCTTTTTGGATTTCTCTTTATTATACAGCCCCTAAAACTGGAAGGATTAAGATTTTTTAATAGAAGTGATTTACAAATCTGTTTAACTTTTTGGCACCAGTTGATTAAAAAAAAAGTTTTCCACGGGAGTACTCCTTTAAGTATCTTATTCTAGCCTAGTTCTGTTCCTAGTCAGTCCAGTAGGCTAGTGCATAGTCATTGTTTCTGTATATTATAGTGGCTGTTGTTTCTTTCAGTTTCATCTAGTTGGGTTTGCTTCTTAGTTTAGTATTGCTCAGCCTTGCTTTTTATCTTTGGGTCCTAGAGTTCTCCTGATGTTTGTTTTAGGGTGAGTTATTCATTAGGGATATTTTCAGGGAAAGTTGAGTTGAGTCTTGTTCAGTGTTAGAGCCAGTGTTCAGGGATAGATCTAGGAAAAGATTTAGGAATAGAAAGTTAGGGTTAGTTTTTGTAGTCTCTTTCTATTCATCACCTGTCTGCTTTAATCCTTTTCTACCATTTTTATTGTTCATTTGTTGTCATCATCATTTGGTTTCTGTCATCTATTGGTGAGTTTCTATTCTTGTTATTTGTTACCTTCTTGCATAGTTATATGGTTTCATACATTAATTCTTGCAACTGTCTAGTTGTTACACAATTCAGCCCTTCTGTAAGTCATGGGGGTATCTGAGTACTAAAAGCCATAATTAGGACCCAGGAAAGGTTAATGCCATAGATTATGTGTAGTTCTGCCATCTTGTAACCAACTGGCAAGAATATAACCATGTGGGTACATACCGATGAGGCAGACCATGCATCTATTATGGAGCCCTTGAAACGAGAGGGCCAGGACCCGATTGGTCAAACCTTTTTTTTACTTTTGGTTGGTAATAATTTATTTAAGGCTCAAAACTTAAGGGCAACTGCATTGTTAGCAAATAGGGAAGTGATAATCAGCCTTTGACTCCCTAGCTGTTGCAAATCCAAAACTCCCATCAATCCCAGACAGCTATAGGTAGGCCCTGGAGCCTAAGGTTTAGAATTAACATACAGCCAATTGGCAAAAAAATTGCCTCTTTTTCCACACAAAATTAAAACTTAATGAAAGTGAGTCAACATATAAAAACCCAGCAAGGTCCTGTATAAATAGATTTGTATTTAACTACATATTCCTTGCCATTTGGCACATACGGTATGGACCACTTTGAGACCTAAGTGAAAAAAAGAAGTTCAGCACTTTCTTAGACAAAAATTTAAGTTCTTATTTATTTTAGCCTGGCTTATGATTAAGTGGGTTTCCACAAAATGCATCACGTCGCACTGTTTCTGTTTAAGATTCCATCATGTAGATGTTTTAGTGGTCTAAACTAAAGTAAGAAGATTTTTTTGCCTAGATTTCTTCTCTTCACTTGGATTAATCCACTGCACTTGTGGACTATCCGTGCACTCCTGACACTCCTTCGGAGCTGGCCTAGTTTGTTGTTTTGGGCTCTGTATACTCTTTAACACAGCATAGCTAATTATTAAAACATGATGCAGTGCCCCAACATGTTTCACCACACAAGGTGGCTTCCTCAGGGGAAGTGGGGGCAATGAACACCCCTGAGAACACCACCTTATAAGGTGAAACATGCTGGGGTGCACTGCAGCCTACTTTAATAATCAGCTAAGCTCCTGTTAAAAAGTATACTGTAAGAGTTAATAATTGCCAAATGGCAACGAATATATCTTTCGTAAAAATCTATTAAAGGACCTTGATGAGTTTTTATATGTTGGTTCAGTTTATAAAAAAAAAGTTTTAATTTTGGTTTTTACACATAAGGCAATTTTTTGACCAAATGATAATGTATTAACTCTAAACAATTGTTTTACCATCGTGGCTAAGAAAGTCCCTTTGTCTCATTTGAGAAGACAAGTACTACAAACTAGTTGAGTACAGCTATTGTGTGAATTTGGTTGTTTGACCTCCTCAAAGAAGAGAATTACCGTATATCCCAACCCACAAAGACATCAGACTATATCAGAGGCTGGGTATAAGGTAAGTCATGCTCCCCGGTGTCCACTATGGTAATAACTTGTGCTTCACACTTTTGACTCATGTAATGAAGTTCAATGAAAATAAGACAACTTGTCTCCAGACCTATAATAGGGGATACTGACTAGTAATACCGTATAACATCATTCTGAGGGTGGCTGTTTTTTTTTTTTTTTTTTTATATGAAGAGGATTTAGGATTTCTGAGAATGTATTCTAATATACAGTTCAATTTACAGGAATGTTCACCTATTGTCAATATATATATATATATATATATATATATATCAATGTATATTGTGCATGTATGTGTGTGTATATACGTTCCAGCGCAACTTTCAAACAGCTGGAGATATTTCGATTAAACTTGGTCACATGTTACTCATATGTCAACTAAAAAAGTTAAAGGGGTACTCCGATGAAAACATCCAAGGATAGGGGATAAGATGTCTAATCGTGGGGGTGCCACCGCTGGGGACCCTCGCGATCTCTGCTGTGGCATCCCTGTCATTCGGTGCATGGAGCGAACACCACTCCGTGTCCGATGACTGGCGAATATGTCCCCCACGCTCCCTCCATTTATGTTTATGGGAGGAGGCATGACAGTTACGTGCTAGCCATCACACCCCCTCCCATAGACATGAATAGAGGGGGCGTGGCATGATGTCATGAACGCGGAAGCTCCAAGCTTGGTGCTGCCGGCCTGGAGATCATGTGGATCCCCTGTGGCGGGACCCCCGCGGTTGGACATCTTATTTCCTATTCTTTGAATAGGGGATAAGATGTTTTCAGCGGAATACCCCTTTAAATTAACCATACCCTCCCCCATTTGCGAGGGTCGGCGTTTTTGTCTAAAGTTCCATTCAGGTCTATGGATCTTTCAGTACCATTACTCCACAAGCTCCACTCTTTATCTCCTAGACAATGTATCGGTCCAGCTTGCTAGCCACACCCCCCCTCAAGCTATGCCCATTCCCACAAGCCACACCTTTCAAATTTTTTGCCCTTTTTTGTTTTTTGCCCAATACACCCGCATTACAGTTCCTTCAACCACTATCTCTGTACCACAGCACATTCTCACCTTACTCCACAAGATCCGCATCTCCAGGTAAATGTGCCCATACAGCTTGCAAGCCCCACCCCCTTCCACAAGCAAAGCCCCTTCAAAGCCACACCCCCTTCTATTCTGCCTACAATCTCTTCATTAAAGCTCAGCCCCATCTGAGGACAGGATAGGAAAACAGATTTCAGTACATGATATGAGGACGGTGTATGAGGACAGAATATGAGGTAGGGATATGTGGATGACATATGAGGAAAGGATCTGAGGTCGGGATATGAGGACAAGGACATCATTGTTGCATTTTTCCTCCCACAAGGTTTAGGTGGAAGACCGGGCAATGCCGGGTGCTCTGATAGTATACTTTACGACATAGGTTCACAAACCAGTCCTCAAGGCCATCAACAGCCAGGATTGGAATGTTACTGTGGTGTCCCCGTATAGGACCTGGTCCTGTCCCTGTCTAAAGTCCCCTCAGCCAGAGTACCTCCATTTCCAAAGGGCTCTCCTGCAGGGCTTACCCCTTGTCGCCTCATATAGATTGTGTGGATATATTGTTTAATGTATAGGAAATATAAGCATATAGGACCTTTCCCAGGTTATGTGATTTACAGTTGTGATCTATAATTGTTTATGGACCTTACTGGGTCATGTGATGTACCCAGAGTTCACTGGGTTCAGGACTTACAGGTTTGCTGACCAATGAGCTTAGTCCAGCCCTCTATCATATAAAGGGCTGTAGTCTGTAAATTCGCTCTCTTGAGACCTGGACACTAAAGAAGCACAATCAGCACGACTTACGGTAATTCAATTCATCTAGGCCCAAGCCTGAAAGAACCAGCAGCCACTAAAACCGTGAGTTAACAAGCTCAACCTATCAAATCCTGTGTGACTACTACCAGCTAAAATCTTATAATTAGTAGCACAGTGGCCTGCATAAAAAAGCTCATTATTTCAAGTCCCAGCAATACCTGTGAGGAACCTGCATCCCGGTTCTCTCTGAAAGACTGCATAATTGTAAAGACTGTTGCATATCAGTTAAAGTTTTCCGGATACTTCATAAAATCTGCTGTGGACATTCCATTTATTATCCCTGCCCTTTGTGGGCCGGTTGGTGGCAGGAACATTACTATTAAGCAAACCTCACCCTGGCGTCACGACAACTAAGGGTTAATACCACCAGACCCTTCATTCACCATTGCAACACCCCAGACACCACATTACCCTGTTCTATACCAATAGAGTAACTAAAAAAAAACTGGAATGTTGGTGGTACTCGAGGACCTTGTTGGGGACCACTGGTCTATGAGATACAGTATACATTCAGATCAATACAGTGATCGGGATTGAGGTTGAAAACCCGGGAGAAGTAAGAGTAAAAAAAGAATTGTCTGGGTGACCAGGTGACTGAGAAGCCTCCACATAACAGCTAGTATGGCCGCCAGAGCAGGAGCCTCTCAATTACTTGTCTCAGAAAGTGAATTGAAGACAAATCTGAAGGAAAAACTTCCAGTGATCCAGTAAACAAGGATCTAAATCAATGCTTTGCCTGGAATCACTTTTTTTTTTACTACCTGCATCCTGATATTTTTACATTTTAATAGCTGTCCAGGGAAAAAAGACTTCATGTGAAGGGGCAGCTGCCAACCATCGCCATACCGAAATCCCGGATATTCCCAAATGAACAATATTCGCATCACCTGATACTTGGAGATATGGCCGTGGGCAGAAATGATCCTATTGTCGTAGAGTTTTGATGGCCGGGAAAAATTATTTTGTTTTTAGGGATTTTGTGCATTGCTAAATTATTTCAGAGGAAATGATGAATGTTTTGGAATTCCAAGTGTAGCATTATGATAAAATATGCTGAAAATAGACATCCTTCCTCTGCGCTTTATAAATAGGAAGACCAGCATTGGTAGACATCTGCATATCGTGTAGTCTAACAAATTGGTTCATGTTGGGTAAAAAGACAGCTTATCTGTCTATCTATCTATCTAACTATCGTATATCTATCTATTGTATATCTATCTATCTATCTATCTCATATCCATCTATCGTATATCTATCTATCTCATATCTATCTATTGTATATCTATCTGATATCGTAAATCTATCTATCTCATATCTATCTCATATCTATCTATCTATCTATCTCATATCTATCTATCTATCTCATATCTATCTATCTATCTCATATCTATCTATCATCTATCTCATATCTATCTATCTCATATGTAAGAAAAGAAAATGGCAGCAGCACACTTGGTCAACAAAATGGAGGCTCTTAGCGCACTTTTTGATCAAAACGTGTCCCCCATCCACCACGCGAATTTCAGTTTTTTTTATCTATCTCATATCTATCTATCTCATATCTATCTATCTATCATCTATCTATCATCTATCTATCTCATATATATCTCATATCTATCTATCTATATATCTCTCTCATATCTATCTATCTCATATCTATCTCATATCTATCTATATATCTATCTCATATCTCTCATATCTATCTCATATCTATCTATCTCATATCTATCTCATATCTATCTATATATCTATCTCATATCTATCTATCTATCTATCTATCTCATAGCTATCTATCTCATATCTATCTATCCCATATCTATCTATCTATCTCATATCTATCTATCTCATATCTATCTATCTATCTCATATCTATCTATCTCATATCTATCTATCTCATATCTATCAATCTATCTCATATCTATCCCATATCTATCTAATATCCATCTATCTATCTCATATCTATCTATCTCATATCTATCTATTTATCTCATATCTATCTATCTCATATCTATCTATCTATATATCTATCTCATATCTATCTATCTATCTATCTATCTATCTCATATCTATCTATCCCATATCTATCTATCTATTTATCTCATATCTATCTATCTCATATCTATCCCATATCTATCTAATATCCATCTAGCTATCTCATATCTATCTATCTCATATCTATCTATCTATCTATCTATCTATCTCATATCTATCTATCTATCTATCTATCTCATATCTATCTATCTATCTCATATCTATCTATCTCATATCTATCTATCTATCTCATATCTATATATCTCATATCTATCTATCTATATATCTATCTCATATCTATCTATCTCATATCTATCTATCTATTTCATATCTATCTATCTCATATCTATCTTTCTGTCAGTTTATACAAGGACAAATGATAAAAATAGTTATTGTGTCATTTTTGTTCCTTTTTTGACCATTTGTCATTTTTCTCATACAGAACTTTTGTATATTTCCCATGTGCAAATAATTAAAGAGAAAGTTCTGGTAAGACATATAGATGATGTATTACTTGTATGAGTCTCCTCAACCCCAAACATCTGAATGAATGAAAAACACTTGTCTCAGAGATGAGGGAAGTTTCTTGACTTTTAAACATTTTTGAAATTTCCTTAAGAAATGCTGTCACTGCAATATAAAAGTATTGAGGATAAACTTTTTGTATAGTGGAGCGGAGCCTTTGCCATACACACCTCAGTAATAGTGGTCTATAGGGGGCTGTATACCATGTCTATGACCTAACTCTTCCTACAGCGCCTCTCCTGGTATACTGATGTTCCACACCATCGACTGCATCATGGAGATGGTCCTGACCAGTCTATATGTGCTACGCCATGTGCTTTCTTTTAGTAACTTTTGGCCATGTTATACAGTTAGAATACAACCTATACATTGTGCACTATTGTGTTGTTATATTTAATAATGCCATATTTATGTTGGTGTAAACCCCCAATTCAAATCTCTGACCCAGTACACACCTGACTCCATACATGATGATGATCCTCAACACTGAAGTCTATTAGATCCTAATATGTAAAGTTGTATGAAAAAAATGATTGCAGTGCAGTACTGTGCACAATAATCATTTTTCTAATCATTTCTTTCATTTTCAATTAATTTTCGAAATATCTGTCAGTAGTGGCCATTGTCTGAATTCACGCTCGTTACGGTCACACCCTTGCGCTCCATCTCCAATGCGAGGTCCTGTGTAATGTGATTCTACAGAGCTGGGTCTCGCGCCTGGTATTGGTGCTCGAGAGATGAAGTACGAAGCTCTGTCTCCTAATGCACAGTTATCAGCAACTCGGAGCATGGGTGATGGTGTTGAAGATTTCACTAATTTCGAAAAAATGATTATTGTGCACAGTGCTGCACTGTAATCATTTTTTATAAACAGTAACTTTACAGGTACAATTAAATGCACCCACTGGAGCACCAATCTTGTGGTCTGGTTGGTGCTGGATGCCCCAAGGCAAATGCCTAGGTATGATATTGTATTCCTTTTATATATAGGATACAATGCTGCTGTATTGCCATTTCATGCTAACAAATGACCATACCAATCATGCGCATAATGCTACCTTGACAAAAAATTATTGATAATTTTAATAATAATTTTTTTATTAAATCATTTTTAATATATATATTTTTTTTTACATAATTTCTTTAACAGATGGAATCACACGGACATGGACTTTGAACACGAGAAATGTCTGTATCTTGTGAATGTGGTAAGTCATAAATCGCTTACTTGTTGTCTTTTACATGGCTAGAATTTTTACAGTATTTCCTGTTGTATCACACGGCTTCTTTTCTAGACTAAGATAGATCTAAGTTCTGTGATGTGTTCTTTGGAAGAAGTTCATTTGAAGACAAAATACATCCGAAATGTTCTTATACTAGAAAATCCCGATATCTATAATAATAAAATATATTTTAAAAGGGTATTCCGGGTTTTTACATTTTATCCCCTATCCAAAGGACAGGGGATAAGATGTATGATCACAGAGGTCCCGCCGCTGGGGACCCTCCGCAATCTCGGTGCAGCCCCCGGCATTCTGTGCTGGGCAGTGCTTCCAAAACGGAGATGTGACGTCACAATCACACCCTCTAGTGACATCATGCCATGTCCCCTCCATTCATGTCTATGGGAGGGGGTGTGACGGCCGTCACACCTCCTCCGATGGACATGAATGGAGGGGGCGTGGCATGACATCACGTCCCCGTCTCGGTGCAGCCCCCGGCATTCTGTGCTGGGCAGTGCTTTCAAAACGGAGATGTGACGTCACGATCACGCCCCCTAGTGACATCATGCCACACCCCCTCCATTCATGTCTATGGGAGGGGGTATAACGGCCGTCACACCCCCTCCCATGGACATGAATGGAGGGGGCATGGCATGACGTCACGTCCCCATCTCGGTGCAGCCCCCGGCATTCTGTGCTGGGCAGTGCTTCCAAAACGGAGATGTGACGTCACGATCACGCCCCCTAGTGACATCATGCCACACCCCCTCCATTCATGTCTATGAGAGGGGGTGTGACGGCCGTCACACCCCCTCCCATGGCCATGAATGGAGGGGGCGTGGCATGATGTCACATCCCCGTTTCGGAAGCAGCTCCCGACACCAAGATTGCGGTGGGACCCCTGTGATCATACATCTTATAAGATGTATAAACCCGGAATACCCCTTTAAAAGTACAAAAAAAAAAATACATTTTAAAAATGTACCGGTAGGTGGACCTGAGGAAGTTTTCAGTATACGAAATGCATTGTCCTTGAGATAAAGCCTCTTTTAGATAACACATTTAGCGTTTCTATCATGGTCTATCGCGGCGAACTACGCTATAGAAGAGTCAGCTTCTAGACCTAATATTGGTTTGGGAACGGGGTGCAATCTTGTTCCCATATTCTATGCATACATTTCTTTAGAGCATAAAGTTTACGATCATTGGAGGTTCAGAAGGGCCATGGTGCAAATACCCAAGCATCTTGTCCATGGGGCCTCCACTTTAGAATGACGGACAGCAGGGTCTCTGGTTATTTGGGTATGATATAGTTGACAATAGACCTGGGAGAAAGGGGCAGGGTCAAGCACAGGTAGGTGGAGTTTGGGAATTTGGGGGCATTCCTGGGTGGTCTCTGGGGTGTGGCTTAAAAGGAAAATATTTCCATTACACATTTTTTGGGGGGTGGTTGTTGTTTTTAACCCTTATAATTTTTTTCTGCATAATATCCTTTTTTTTTATATTCATCCAAACTTAGAAACATTTGGGAAAAATAAGGACATGTGTATTAAAGGAGAGAAAACCCATACATAATGTGTTACCAAGAGACCCCCCCCCCCCCAATCCTTATTCTAGCCATGGTTGTCTTTGAGATATATTTAGACTAATGTTCGTGAAACCAGACTCTTACTTATGAGCTACTGGAGTGAATACAGCTTAACTGCAATACCGCAAACAACCTGTATACAGGTATGGCGCTGTTTCAAGAAAAAATCTGCCATGATTTTCTAAAAATGGACATTCATTCTGATTCTTTGCCACATACAGTCATGGCCGTAAATATTGGCGCCCTGAAATTTTTCGAGAAAATTAAGTATTTCTCACCGAAAAGGATTGCAGTAACACATGTTTTGCTATACACATGTTTATTCCCTTTGTGTGTATTGGAACTATTCCAAAAAAGGGAGGAAAAAAAGCAAATTGGACATAATCTCACACCAAACTCCAAAAATGGTCTGGACAAAATTATTGGCACCCTTAACTTAATATTTGGCTGCACACCCTTTGGAAAAATAACTGAAATCAGTGGCTTCCTATAACCATCAATAAGCTTCTTACACCTCTCAGCCGGAATGTTGGACCACTCTTCCTTTACAAACTGCTCCAGGTCTCTCTTATTGGAAGGCGCCTTTTCCCAACAGCAATTTTAAGATCTCTCCACAGGTGTTCAATGGGATTTAGATCTGGACTTATTGCTGCCACTTCAGAACTCTCCAGCGCTTTGTTGCCATCCATTTCTGGGGGCTTTTTGACGTATGTTTGGGTTCATTGTCCTGCTGGAAGACCCAAGATCTCGGACGCAAACCCAGCTTTCTGACACTGGACTGTACAGTGCGACCCAAAATCCATTGGAAATCCACAGATTTCATGATGCCTTGTACACATTCAAGGCACCCAGTGCCAGAGGCAGCAAAACAACCCCAAAACATCATTGACCCTCCACCATATTTCACTGTAGGTACTGTGTTCTTTTCTATGTAGGCCTCATTCCATTTTCAGTAAACAGTAGAATGATGTGATTTACCAAAAAGCTCTATCTTGGTCTCATCTGTCCACAATAAGTTTTCCCAGAAGGATTTTGGCTTACTCAAGTTCATTTTGGCAAAATGTAGTCTTGCTTTTTTATATCTCTATGTCAGCAGTGGGGTCCTCCTGGGTCTCCTGCCATAGCGTTTCATTTCATTTAAATGTTGACGGATAGTTCGCGCTGACACTGATGCTCTCTGAGCCTGCATGACAGCTTGAATATCTTTGGAACTTGTTTGGGGCTGCTTATCTACCATCCAGACTATCCTGCGTTGACACCTTTCATCAATTTTTCTCTTCCGTCCACACCCAGGGAGATTATCCATGGGTTGCCATGGGTTGCAAACTTCTTGATAATGTTGCGCACTGTGGACAAAGGCAAATCTAGATCTCTGGAGATGGACTTGTAACCTCGAGATTGTTGATATTTTTCCACAATTTTGGTTCTCAACTCCTCAGACAGTTCTCTTCTCCTCTTTCTGTTGTCCATGCTTAGTGCGGCACACACATACACACAATGCAAAGACTAAGTGAACTTCTCTCCTTTTTATCTGCTTTCAGGTGGGATTTTTATATTGCCCACACCTGTTACTTGTCCCAGGTGAGTTTAAAGGAGCATCACATGCTTGAAACAATCTTATTTTTCCACAATTTTGAAATCGTGCCAATAATTTTGTCCAGCCCATTTTTGGAGTTTGGTGACATTATGTCCAATTTGCTTTTTTTCTTCCCTTTTTTGGTTTAGTTCCAATACACACAAAGGGAATAAACATGTGTATAGCAAAACATGTGTTACTGCAATTCTTTTCTGTGAGAAATACTTCATTCTCTTGAAAAAATTCAGGGGTGCCAACATTTACGGCCATGACTGTATCAGACAATTTTTACATCAATTTTTATAAAATGTAAAAAAATATAAATAAGTTAGTTATGTGCTGCGGGATGGTGTCCCACTATATAAGTGCAACACCACCCACTGAGAGGCCCATAGAGAGGATCACTTAATAAGAGCATAAAATGATATCACAAGTTTAAATTTGATAACCTATGAGTTATATAGCACAATGCGCTTTATACATGATATTGTTACATATATATATATATATATATATATATATATATATATATATATATGTCATGAGGCCCTTTACAGTAAACATGAATTAGCTATGTATACACCATTTATAGGTCATTGTGCACTTTATACTCTTTTTATATGGCACTATGCACTTTACGACATGATATGAGGTAGGTGAATATACATTAACTGCATTTTTCTCTAACTCTGCTGCCTATATAATGGCGGATACTTCACTATATATAAATAGCCGTCTTGCAGAGTTTAGGTATAATTGCCCATAAAGGGGTGAGTTGGCATAAATTACCTCTAGTCAGTAATGCACATAGGAAAAAGGTTTCTTTGATGTATAATGATTTATAATAATGTGACTGGTGTCTTTTTTATCATTGATTGAACCATTGTATGTCCTGAGATCCTCCATTTACTTATTCATTTATTTATGTATTTCTTTATTTATGTCTCAATGTATGTATTCATTTATTTGTTTATTTATGAATTTTAAATAGCATTTTGTGCGTGCGGTACTGGGTATTTTTATATTCATGATCGTTAATAAAATTCACTTTGGATTGAATAGAATTTTGTGTAATGCCTTAATAAATTACTATAAGAGTATTATTGGTGTACATGCATTACTTTTCCTGTATAATACTTTTTTATTGTTTCTTGGTATAGCCTTCTTGTGTAGGTTTATATCATTCTTAGGGTGGCACTTACCGTGTTTTTCGCCATATAAGACGCTCCGGCATATAAGACGCACCCAATTTTAAAGGAGGAAAATCTAGAATACAATGTAAAGTATAGGACAGTGATCTTCAACCAGCGGACCTCCAGATGTTGCAAAACTACAACTCCCAGCATGCCAGGAATTGTAGTTTTGCAACATCTGGAGGTCCGCAGGTTGAAGACCACTGGTATAGGAGGTAATACTCACGTGTCCCCGCCGCTCCGGACCCGTCACCGCTCGTCACCGCTGCCCTGGATGTCGCCCTCCATCGCTGTCGCCGCGTCCCCGGGGTGTCTCCGTCGCTCCGGAACGTCTCTGCTGCCCTGTATCCTCGCTCTCCATTGCCGCCATCACGTTGCTACGCACGCCGCTCCTATTGGATGACGGGATGGCGTGCGCGACGACGTGATGACGACAAAGGAGAGCGCCGACCATGCAGGGGATCACGGAACGGAGCAGACACCGAGGAGGCCGGTAAGGTCCCTCCCGGTGCAGCCGGGTTAGTGTCACTTTCACTTCAGACGCGGTGATCAGCTTTGATAGCCGCGTCTGAAGGGTTAATACAGGGCATCACCGCGTTCGGTGATGTCCTGTATTAGCCGCTGGTCCCGGCCGTTGATGGCCGCAGGGACCGCCGCGATAGGACAGGGTTTTAATGTGTATTCGCTGTATAAGAAGCACCAACTTTTCCCCCCCAGTTTTGGGGAAGAATAAGTGCATCTTATACGGCGAAAAATACGGTACATTTCCTGATTTTACCAATTGAAATGTTGTTAAAGGGGTATTCCTGGATTTTTTGAATGTGAAACAGGGGCAGCAAAGTTAGTCTAGTTACTGATATTTTTCAACCGGTGTTTAGTGGCTGTTATCGAATTTCTTTGTGTTTCTTCTCCCCGTAAGTTCATTTTCTTTAGCCTACTAAATGAGTGCTGTCTCGGACCTTTCCCAGCTTGCTGTGCGGCCCAAAACAATACATCACAAGTCAGGTGCTGAAAGGGGGATTGGCTGCTTCATCTGTTGTGTGGAAAGCCAGCCACCTAATGACATTACCTGTGCACATGTGCGTTCATTCATCATCCCACAGATCCACAGCTTGTGTGTTAGGTGATGTCAGACAAGTCATGTGATCAAAGAGAGCGTGGCTGTGCTGCAATCAGTGGGGCGACTGATGTGTGGGAGGGAAATAAGTCTCTTCCCACCTTGAAACAAAGGATCCTGGGGATTGAAGTCTGAGGGAGGCCATCAAAAGGATAGGGGATAACATGTCTGATCGTGGGGGTCTGGCCGCTGGGGATCCCCACTATCTCTGCTGCGGCACCCCAGACATCTGGTGCACAGAGCGAATGCCTCCTCCATTAATGTCTATGGGATTAGGCGGGAAGGCTGTGTACTAGCCATCACACCCCCTCCCATAGACATGAATGGAGGAAGCATGGTGTGACGTCCCCGGCCCGGATATCAGACATGTTATCCCCAATCCTTTGGATAGGGGATAACATGTATAGGGGCGGAGTACCCCTTTAAGTATGTTAGATACCCTGTTTTTATGCTTGTTAAGAATCCACAAAAATGGTGGCCACCTTGGTGTCACATGGACTGTTATCATGAAACCGACCCAGAAGTGTAACCTAAAGCCCCCACATATCATACTAATTATAATACTGGTGACCTAATGTGGCCAAGGGGGGCATTGATTCTCTCTGGTACCAGGTCCTATCTGTGACTGCATCATCTGCACTTCCTATCATTGTTGGACTTGGGCCCTCCAGAACAAGTGATTCTCCCACCTTCCATCTATGTGAGACACGTACATGTCCCCCAAGATATCATTTTTGTTATTCTCATTGTTTGTCAATAAGATCTAATAGATCGGCATCCGGTTTGTAAATCATCCAATGAGAAACAGATCATAGACTCTTGGCTTCAAAGTCATTCCCAAGTAGAGTTGTCTTCTATTGGACCTTTGAGGCCTATCATATTGTCAGAGCCTGGGCCCTCTGGAGGATCTTCTGGTGGGCCTGTCCAACCCTCCCTCAAGTTCTAGATCTGATATGTCTGTATGTATACCCATACCAATGTGGGTTTCCTAAACCAGACAATTCCTTAAAATAGAGCTTAGACTTTTGTTGTCGAAAAGTGGTGCCCACTGTCACTTTCTGAGGAGACCTCAATATCAATGCCGGATGGCTCAGTTCTGCAGGGTGAAGTCTTATCCGTTCTGCTTTGTTCCCATGTATCCCGTTCTCCTCATGTTTGATGAAATACTGTATATGACATTACATCATGTGAATGGATTCCTTCTGCATTCTATTGTTGATTTGCTCCTGCGCTATCTCAGACCTCTCTGCAGATACTGTATGTATGGATTCCTGTCAATGGAAATGTATGGCTTGTGTATTTCCTTTAACCATTTCTGCCTGGAACTCATGGAAATTGTTTCACCTTTTGCACATGTCGTATAATGTGCGGTATGAGAATGTTTTAAAGATACAGCATCTCTCATAGACCGTGGTGCTATCTGACTTACTTTGTGATGAAAGTGCCTTAGGGGAACCCAAGTGGGTACATGTACTTTACAGCAGGGTAGAATGGCAAAGCCCCTTTTTTTGGTTATTGACCTTTACTAATATTATTATATAACACGTTTGTAACCTTAGGATGGCCATCAATATCATACAGGTGGGGCTCCAGCTCCTTGCATGCTCACTGCATGCGTACAGGACGGCGGCCTCTCCATTGTTTACATTCGGTAGCCTGCTGGGTGTTGTAGCTCCATATTGATGGATAGGCCATCATTATTAAAGTGATTGTCCCACCAACAAACACTTAAGCCCTATCCAAAGTATAGTGTATGATTGATGGGAGTCCAATCACCCTCATCACCCTCAAGATTGGTACCAAGTCTCCCTTCAAAATGGAATGGTGTTCACTGCCCCTCCATTCACTAGTCCATGGGACTGTCAAGCTGAGTACAGTGTTTGGCTATCTCTAGCAGTCCCATTGAGTATGGGATAGACACAAACCGTTTCCTTGTACCTGCTGAAGATAAGCATCCCCAGACGATTATGCTACCCCCACCATGTTTCACTGTGGGGATGGTGTGCTCAGGGTGATGGGCAGTGTTGAGTTTTCACCACACATAGTGTTTTGGTCTCATCTGACCAGAGAACCTTCTGCCACATATTCGTTGTGTGTCCTCCATGACTGGTGGCATTTCTTGCGGTACCCTTTAACAATGATTTTTTTCTTGCTACTCTTCCAAAGGGACCAGATTTGTGGAGGACACAACTAATATTTGTCCTGTGGACAGATTCTCCCACCTCAGCTGTTGATCTTTTTCAGCTCCTCCAGAGTTACCATAGGCCTGTTGGTTGCTTCTTTGATTCATTTTTTCCTTGCCCAGTTTGTCAGTTTAGTGAATAGCCTTGTCTTGGTAGGTTTGCAGTTGTGCTATATTCTTTTCATTTTGGCTGATGATGGATTTTATGGTTCTTCATGAGATGTTCAAAGCTCGGGATATTTTTCAGAACCTTAGCTTGCTTTGTACTTCTTCAAAACTTTTATCCCTGACCTGTTTGGTGAGCTCCTTGGTCTTTATGGTGCTGTTTGTTCAGTAATGCTCTCTAACAAACGCTGAGGCCTTCACAGCACAGGTGTATTTGTACTGAGATTAAATTGGAACCAATTTACTAATCATGTGACTTGTGAAGGCAATTGGCCCCACCAGATCTTTGTCTAGGGGTTTCACAGTACAAGGAGTGGATAGGGAATACATATGCACTCAACACTTTTCTGATTTTTATTTGTATATAGGTGCATTCCTTTTAGTTTTCACTACTTTATGTGTTCATACTAGGGGCAAGGTATAAACTGATATGCTTCAAGTTCCAATGGAAGAAAAGTGCTATAGAAATGTCTGTTGTTGTTGTTGATACACTCCAATGTTCATACAAAGAGCAAAATATAACTGTACACATGATGTGCTATTTATGCCTACTCCTAGTGTTTATACTAGGGGCAGGGTATAACGGATACACAACTTGCACTAATTATGCATACTTCTAGTGTTCATACATTGGACATTGAATAACTCATACACAAGAGGTACTAGTTATGTCGACTCCTATTGTTCATACTAGAGGCACTGTATAACTGTTACACAAGGTATTTACAGCATGCCTTCTCCTAATGTTCATACTAGGGGCTAGGTATCACTAATGCACCACTTGCACTAGCTATGCATACTCCTAGTGTTCATCCTAGAGAAAAAGGTATAACTGATACATAAAGTGCGCTGGTTATGCCTATTACTAGTGTTTATACTAGAGGAATGGTATAAGTAACAGACAAGGTGCACTAGTAATGTGTGGTGCACCACCGGGTGTATGGCGGGATCACAGATGTAGCGGTTTAGGTTGGTGGGATCAGATGGTATTAACCCCGGGGGCTGGATGGTATTAACCCCTAGTGTTCGTGACGCCAGTGTGGTTTTCGGGTTCCATAAGCCTGATTCTCCGCTATCCCATTGGCTAGCAGTGAAATGAGAGTCCACAACCAATTATGGTTAAATGGAGGCTTTACTGAGTAGAAGACAGATGGAATTATCTTCACAGCTAAGGCCAGAATTCCCAGAGAGGTGGCCAGGACCCAGAGGACCTCACAGCTTGCTGGACCAATATACTTGTAATAAACTTGACTTGTAATTAGACATGACTTGACTATGTGCAGGACTTGACTAGTTTCAGTGACAGCAGACATAGACTTGAGACTTACTGGAGAGACGGTAGCTTTGTGGCCTCCAGATGCTGATCACTTGCACTGAGATCTCTGGTGGTTGCTGCCTCAGCAAAGACTTAGATGGAATCTGTTCTGCTTGCAGCAGAAGAGCTGGTAGCAAAGAGAGAATTGTAATGGCAGCCCCTTTATATAGTGGGGGGCTGGACAAAAGCCCATTGGTCAAGCTGTGGGTCATAGGTTAAGCTGGTGCTCTCTGGGACAACATGTGACAACAAATCATGTGACTGCATAACATAACATGGGACAGACTTACACACAGGTCCTTGAGACCTCCACTAGGTCCTCTATACTACTTATACATAGGAATCCTGTCGAGGCATTAAAGTGATACACACACCTTTTTTGAAACCAACAGGGGGAGTCCCTGCAGGGGAGCCCCCAGGTCACTGAGGGACTCAACCTGACAGGGCCTAAAGGTAGTACAGAACCATGTCCTGTACTGGGACATCACAAATGCCTAATCCTTGTGTTCATACGAGAGGAATGGTATAAGTGACACACAAGATGCACTAGTTATGCCTTCTGCTAGTGTTCATACTAGTTGAATCGAATATATATATTTTTAGGGGGAATTTGAAGAGGGTTTTATTGTCCTCGCACACTGGAGTTCCTGTCTGTAAATATGCAGGAAGGCAGCCATATCCTAAAACTGAAAATCTTATCATCAATATTTATACAATATATGTAGCTTTAAACTACTTTTCCTGTTCAAAAAATATGTTTTCAATGAAAATAGAATTTCTGGCTCAGAACGGAGAATAGTTCAGCTCTCATGTATGGTGAATTTTAAGTAAATGTGATTTTAATGAATCTTGGGATGTGCTGGTTCCAGTTTTTACATCTCTAGCTATAAGATCCCACGTCAGCGTGCAACATTGTTGTGACAAGCTCGGTTTAAGGTTTTATGTATTATGATTTGCAGAAACCGTAAGAAGGACTATCCGACCTCCACTGGCTGCACAATATCACCCTATGATACTAAAACAGTTCTTATTCCTTTTCTATATATAGTGTGTAGACTCCAACCCGCGTGTTAATAAAATGCTGATCCTGCATTCACCAAATGATGTTGTGCTGAGGGCGCAACACCCGTATAGGCTTGTAGGCTCACTCCTCATGGGTCAGCTGCCTCTTGATCCATAAAAAAGCCTGTATACACAGGTCGGCATAAGTGTGCAAAATAAAAGACAATAAAAGATATTTTGATGGTGCTTCTCCCCATATGAATACCCAGTCCACAGATGTAGAAAGTTGCTAATGTAATGTAATGTTACTAATGTATTGAAAACTGTACCAAGCAATGCATTTCGAGTCTAAACTAGACTCCTCATCAGGTAAGTGCATTTCCTGATGAAGAGTCATGTGCAGACTCAAAACATGTTGTGTGGTGTGGTTAGGGCTAGCATTAGGCTTAGTCTTAGGCCCAGGAAAAGGGTTAAGCTTAGGCTTAGGGTTATGGCTTAATATAGGCTTAGGGATACAGTTAGGGCTAATGCTAGTGTTAGGATTCAGTTAAGGATAGGGCTAGAAATAAGGCTAGGGTTTGGGCTAGGGTTAGGACTAGAGATACGGTTAGGGCTAGGGTTATGTCTAGAGTTAAGTCTAGGGTTAGGATTTGGGCTAAGGTTAGGCTTAGGGTTAAGTTAGGGTGAGGTTTAGGCCAAGTGTTATGGTTTGCGAGAGGTTTAAGGTTAGGGCTAGGGTTAGGGTTATGATTAGGGATAGAACTAGTGTTAGGGCATGCCAATCCAATATATCATTAAGATGGGTGGGGATATAGTTTGTAGGATCTGTATCAGAGCTAGACCAATGTAATTTTTGTAATATCTCTTTGACTACATTTACATCCCAGAAGTACGCTGCACTCTCACCTAAAGCCAGCTGTTTGTGTATTACCATCTGCACCTGCTCAGTAAAGACAGTTATCTGTAACCTGATGTCGGTGTGTTCATTTACACCCCTTGTCTGGCCCAGGAGAAGCTGTACCCAACCTTGGACTGTGTATAGGATAACAGTGCCCTGGCGTCACAAAGTAATTAGGTATTCTTACTAACACCCCGTGAACACCACAATTGTATTGGGTTTATTGAACTCAATGGTCACAGCATGGGTTACGCCACGTTAAATGTCGGCATTCCTTTCTGCCAATGTATTCCCTGAATAGCTACGTAGATGTGAATATAGCCTTAGTGCTAAATTATTTCAACCTCCTTTTAATTAAGGGGATTATACTGATATTTATATATATATATATATATATATATATATATATATATATATTCCATATGGGTATTTGTTTTTAGTAGTGGTTTTATACACCTTTATCTTATCTTTCCTGTTATTTTCATAGTTTTTATTATTATTCGAGTGACACACAGTAGACATAGGAAACAGTGAGCGATATCCACATTCACTGAGGGTTTTTCCCCAGGGAAATTGAATATAATATTTTTCAGATTGTAACTTCAGACACATGAGAACTATAATGTAGGTGGCAGATGAGAGAGAAGATTCTGGTGTTTGTTACACCTTTCCCCTTTTAATCTTTATTGGCTTTCATCATATGAACAAATAGTCAACGGTTATTTCACAGCTCCCTTATCATTGCGGTGCAGAGAGGCTGTCGTGTATTAGATGCCCTAATAACCAAGTGTGTACACACCATATATGCAGACCATGTGGCTGTGATAGGAACCTTGTGCAGAGGGGGATGAGCCCTGGTGGTCCCATTCCCTGTGCTATCGGGTGGCAGAAATCTGAGCAAGACTCCCCTCTCCATAAGAACTGCATTGATGGAGTTCAAACCATGGAAAGGAGTATAGAGGGTTAAACATGAAGCCCCCCCTACCCAGGACCCCACTGACCAGCACAATGAACAGCTTTGTTAATATGCAACACCCACTATCATAAGGGGAGACCCCCTACTCTTTTATTCTCACCATTGTTAATAAAGGTAAACTAGAGGGCGCTGTTGCTTTCACTAAAACCTGGGGGCATCAGAACCCTCGGATCAGCCCAATGAAGGGGAAGTGAATGTGACTGAGCTGCAGTACCAGGCACAACCATAACAGTATACATGGCTGTATGTGTGTAGCAAGTCTTACCGGAACAACTTAAAAATCCCAATTTTGGGGGGATTTACAACACACTCCCTTAAAGGGGTACTTCGCTGCCCCAGCGTTCGGAACATTTTGTTCCGAAAGCTTGGAGCAGGCGGCGGGGGTTGTGACGTCAAGTCTAAGGGAGGGGGCGTGGCAGCCATCACGCCTCCTCCCATACACTGGCATTGAGGGGGCCTGGCGTGACGTCACTAGGGGTGACATCACAACCCCTTCCACCCACACCCAGCATTCTAAATGAATTCTGAGTGCTCCACAGAGATTGCGGGGGTAAGATGTCTAGGAATGGAGTACCCCTTATAGACAGACTAAGTACAACAGAGCTCAGTTTGTTATTTGTGTGCATTCGGAAAGGCGTTTACTTGCGAAGGCTGCCAGGCCTTGTTCACACTGGAGTGGGGCTGTGTGGTGGCCATTGCTGCTGTGACACTGGGTCTGTGGGGTGGCGTGGCCCAGAGCCTAGGACTAGGTGTGGTAGTAGTGGGGATACTGGATTACTGGGTCATTCCTCCTATGGGCACTGGTGTTGTAATGGTGTTGGTCGCTACCCTGAGTCATGCCAATGTAATTAAGGGAGCCACTTAAATTAGGTGGCTGTGAAGGGGCAAGTGGGTTGTACAGTTTGAGCAACATGTACACTAATTATCTGATGTGAGTTTTTGTAAGTGTACTGAGAAACAATAGATCGACTATTCACAACATGTGGATGTGCGGCCATTTTTTTCCCCTTTAAAATTAGAGTGTAGAAAGGGTCTTCCAATGTTACCCCCTTTCAGAGACCTAGGCCCCTTCCTGGGAACCTTGCCTAGAAGAATTTCCCAACACATACTGGGTACCACCCCAACACCTAAATTGTCTCACAAATAGGCATGGAGTTTTTCTGCCCCCCCAAATTATTGATTCTCCAATAAAGTGCCTCCAAATCGAAAACCAACACGGTACCTCAAAACCAAAATGGTACACGAAGATATAAATAAAAAAAAGGGGGTATTCAGGTGATTTTCTCCAATGGCGGGACCCCGCTTTTAGGCAGCTCTGCCCTATAGTCCCCTATTTCTCATCCCTTCTCCTACTACGTAATTCCCTACCAGTAAACCATTTCTTTAGTAAACTTATCCCATTGCTCCTCATCCTTCCCATGCATTTAGAGGTAGTATTCTGCATTCTTTGGTTGTAACCAGTGTTTATTTGAGTCACTGTTGCCTTTCTGTCATCTCCAACCAGTCTACCCATTCTCCTCTTACATCAATAAAGCATTTTCTTCCACACAACTGCCGCTCACTGGATATCTTCTCTTTTTTGGACCATTCTCTGTAAACCCTAGAGATGGTCGTGCATGAATGTTCCAGTAGATCAGCAGTTTCTGAAATCCTCAGACCAGCCCATCTGGCACCAACAACCATGCCATGTTCAGAGTCATTTAAAGGGGTACTTCACCCCTAGACATCTTATCCCCTTATCCCCACAATCTCCCTGCTGCACCCAGCATTCGTTTAGAGCGTCAGGTGCAGCACCGGAGGCTCGTGACATCATGGCCCTGCTCGTGACGTCACGGCCACACCCCTAAATGCAAGTCTATGGGAGGGGGCGTGACAGTGATGTCACGAGCCTCTGCCCCGCATCGCCAGTCATCCGGCACAAAGCGAAGTTCGCTCCGTGTACCGGATGTCTGGGGTGCCGCAGCCGAGATAGGGGATAAGATGTCTAGGGGTGGAGTACCCCTTTAAATCTCCTTTTTTTTCCCATTCTGAATTTCAGGAAGTTGTCTTGACCACATCTACATGTCTAAATGCATTGAGCTGCTGCCATGTGAACCTAATAACGTGGCCAGTGAGTGGGTGTATGGGCACATTATTTTGTATAGGGGGTTGTCTGGGGGCATCTCAGGTTTGGCTAAATTGCAATACCACCTTAGATCAGATATTGCCCACCCAATGTAAATGGCCCATATGGTAGGGAGGAGATCCCATAATATGTTCTAAGTATATAATTTCCCCAGAAGGAAAGTTCGCCGGTGAACAAACCCTTTGTGGCCCTTCTGTATCAGCCGAGACATGAATAGGGCGTCTGTTAAAAGTGTGTCCGGCACGTAGGGCTCTCTCTATATGACTCCCATAGAATAGAATGTAAGAATGTTCTGGCAGAGACGTCCGAATGTAATATATGTGGCCGGCGAGACCCCAGGGTGCAAAATAAAATACATTTGTTCTTTCTCATTAGCAGGAGTCTATGGGTTTCACATATGTCGCGGACATAAATTTTACACGAGAGTATTTCGACAGGCAGCCGATGAGGAAATCCTGTAGTATAGGTCCAGCTTATAGATATAGAGGGAGATTTATCAAAACCTGTCCAGTGGAAAAGTTGCTGAGTTGCCCATAGCAGCCAATCAGATCGCTACTTTCATTTTTGAAAAGGCCTCTGCAAAATGAAAGTAGCGATCTGATTGGTTGCTATGGGCAACTCAGCAACTTTTCCTCTGGACAGGTTTTGATAAATCTCCCCCCATAAACCATATTATAAAATACTACTATTAGAATCATATTCCCTCTCCCCTCCAAGTCACCAGGTGGGGAGTAGAGGAGCACGTACGTCTTGCAACATGGAACATTTCCCCGCTCGCCCGAGTCGCCCTCTTGTGGGAAGTCATGATATGGAGTCTTCTCAAGGTCATACATGGTGGCGACCACCAATATACATTATACTGCTCGTAGGCGTTGTCACCAGAAACCTTAGAGGGGTACTCCGGAGGAAAACTTTTTTTTTTTTTACAAAAAGTTAAACAGATTTGTAAATTACTTCTATTTGAAAATCTTAATCCTTCCAGTACTTATCAGCTGCTGTATACTACAGAGGAAGTTCTTTTCTTTTTGAATTTCTTTTCAATCTGACCACAGTGCTCTCTGCTGGCACCTCTGTCCGGAGAGGTTTGCTATGGGGATTTGCTTGTACTCTGGACAGTTCCTGACATGGACAGAGGTGTCAGCAGAGAGCACTGTGGTCAGACTGAAAAGAACTACACAACTTCCTCTATAGCATACAGCAGCTGATAAGTACTGGAAGGATTAAGATTTTTGCATAGAAGTAATTTACAAATCTTTTTAACTTTCTGGCACCAGTTGATTTAAAAAGAATTTGTTTTCCAGCAGAGTACCCCTTTAAGGGCCCATTCACGCTGCGGATTTTCCAAGGGGAATTCCATTGTACCAGTTACACAATGCAATTTCCACGCCCAAAGAATATACATGTTCAGTCATTTGGCGGAATTCGCTGTGAATTGTATTGCTGTCTATTGCGAAGGCGCATTTCTCAATGGTCCTACCACTGGCTTGTTTTGCCGGTGCCCGCTCCAGACAGAAATTCCGCCCAAAAAATCTCTGGATGGTACTCCGCTAGGAGGGGAAAAGATGTCTAAGAGGGGAAAAGATGTCTAATGGCGGAGGGCCCGCTGTCGGTGCCCCCCCCCCCCCCCCCCCCCGATCTTCTAAACAGGTTCCTTCGGCAGTGGTCATGATGTCACGGCCATGCCCTATGTGATGTCACGCCACGCCCCCTCCATTCATGTCTTTGGGAGGGGGCGTGTCGGCCGACACATCCCCTCCCATAGACATGAATGGAGGGGGGCGTGATGTGACGTCATGAGGGGTGTTGCCTTGATATCACGATTACGGCCCCCAGCTCCGAGCATTCTGAACAAAATGTGGAGCACTGGAATACCCCTTTAAGTAATGTGAACCATAAGAAACGTACACACTGCACCGATATCTATTAATCCCCCTGCTGTGTCCTATTCTATAGTGCTTCCCGTGTCAGTGTCCACTGCCGTTCTGAATTTCTATTCCAGAACCAGGAAGATCTACTGTAGATATTGGGATTTTAGCTCTGAAGCCTGTAGAACTGTTAATTCAGCTTTGGAGTTTAGGGGAAAAAACGTATTTAAAAGGATATATCCTAGATATAGAAACACACTGCTTTTTTTTTTTTTTTTTTTTTAATAGTGCCACCCCTGACCTCAGGTTGTGTGTGGCATTACAACTTGGATAGGGGTGGAGCTGTTTTTGAAAGAAATTAACATTTTTTTTAATTTTTATTTTTTTTAAATCCTTTAAAGGGTAACAGGCTTAGGAGATACAAAAGGAGGGACTTGTTAATATTGGGCATTGGGAGCAAATTAGGAAGAAATCTGTCTCTCTAGTGCCACATATAGGAAGGTACCCTGTAAGCCAATGTCCAGCCCATGAGGGAGCCTGGGAGTATAGGGATATTAGCTAAAAGTAGAGTTTCATCTAAAAGGCTCTTTTGTGAGTGTGACAGTAAGTTACCTATAGGTGGCACTAGAGAGGCAGGTTTTTGTTTTTTTTCTTCTAGAGGGGAGTTAATTTGCATATGTTTTTCCCATGGAGTATCACCTGCATTATACAGCTGGGTCTCTTCAATGGCAGCCAGTACCCCAACAATGGCAGCCAGTACCCCAACTCCCCTAAGCTTAGCCATTGTGAATAACATAAAGGGAAAATGGAAGGGGCAATAGAAACTATAGCTGGCCATACACATAGGATAGCTGTCTGCTTTACAAATAGTTATCTCTTCAAATGCCCCCTACACATGCATGCTCGACTCATCCGAGTGTGCACGTGTTTTCAATGTTTACAGGGGAGAAAGCTGCCACTGCCAGACACCATCCGACATGCCCAATTCTTCTCTTCCCCGACATCTTTTGCTTGGAGGCCGCCATACACATTTGATAGCTTGCTGGTCCCACCAAAATGAGTATGAGGATGGGAAGCAGTCAGGGCCTGTGGAAGGATTTTTGACTACACAGGCGAAGGTGCTTACAGTGGACCCCACCGCAATCACCTGCCTTAATGGCCATAATGCGTAGCCATGCCACTTATCCAAAGACCCCACAGCCTTATCCGTTATGGTTCCCCCAACACCCGCCCAATAAGTAGAGCATCCAATTCTCCTGCAAGTGAGTAGCTGAGGATTCATATTTTTCCGCCCCTCCAGGTTCATCACCCTAAGGCAGCTGCCTTAGCTGCCTTATGGTAGCACCGGCCCTGGAAGCAGTGGTGTACCTCTTGTAAGCTATTAATATTTGTATTAGGGATCGGGTGCAACTGCTACCATGCACCCTATCTAGTTATACCTCAACAGGTCAGTAGGTAATCATGCTTTATTGGGACCCCATTACATGTGTTGCCATGGGGCCCCATGTTTTCTTATTACATCCAAGGCTGTGTACTGATGAGTCAACTGTACCTCCCCCATGTTTTCTAATTAAATATGGCCACCAATGATGGGGTAAGGACTATTGCATTGGTCTCCAAACTGGTGGACCTCCAGCAAAACTACTTCTGTCTGGGCATGTTGGGAGTTGTAGTTTTGCAACATCTGGGGAATGCCGGACCATTGGGTAAGTAGTCAACCGGGCGGAACACAAAAATCCCATTCTTATCACTGGTGGTGCTTTGACCCCTGGAAACCTACACCATTCTTATAGGTTCTGGGTCTCCAAACTTTGGACCTTCAGATGTTGCAAAACTACAACTCCCAGCATGCCCGGACAGCCAACGGCTGTCCGGGCATGCTGGGAGTTGTAGTTTTGCAACAGTTAGAGGTCCACCATTTGGAGACCACTGGAATATTGGGTAAGTAGTCAACCTGTAGGACTCAGAACTTTTTTTATGGGACCCCACCGATCAAACAGTCCATGGGTCTTCAAACTGTGGAGCCCCCAGCTGTTGCAAAACTACAAATTCCCGCATCCTGGCCATGCTGGGAGTTGTAGTTTTGCAACACCTGGAGGTCCACCGTTTGAAGACCACCGGACAATTGGGTAAGCAGTGGAGAGTATTAAATAAGATCCCATAAGAGAATTCCATATAATCTAATGGGTTAATGCATCAGGCGCTGCTGCAGGATCAGTCAAGTCCTATTTACTAAAGACGCTTCGATGCTATATATTTATTTTTTGCATTTTTGGTTGACAAGTCAAGTGCATCTAACAGGTGTGAAAATAGCACCTACATTATATAAAGGGCCCTGGGAGGCTGGAGGTTTTTTTTTTTCTTTTCTTCATGTATATTTTAAACTAGTTCATCTTCCTTCCGGTATTATCCTGTTTACTATAACTCATGTGACGCGACCACATCAAACATACCATCAGCTTCACGATGACACCTCACAGATAACACCCTCCCGATACGTCTGCATTAACAGTGTTTTTACATGTAACTTCTGCAACCGTGTTTTATTTCATCTAGAATTTTTTTATTTTATTTTTTATCTTGTACCGTTTTGTGTCCACAGCGCCGATGCAGACCTATGCGTCTCCATTGTTACTATCTACAAACAGACTCTATGTAGGGGGAGATTGATCAAAACCCGTCCAGAGGAAACGTTGAGTTGCCCATAGCAACCAATCAGATCACTGCTTTCATTTTTCAGAGGCCTTGTCAAAAGTGAAAGAAGTGATCTGATTGGTTGCTATGGGCAACTCAGCAACGTTTCCTCTGGACAGGTTTTGATGAAGTCCGATCTTGCTGCCTTACCCCCCTTCCACCTATTCTCTTTGTACATTTAGTATGCAATGGATGGATCAGAGGTGCTGTATCAATGCGCCCTACCCCCCCCCCCCCCCACCCCCAAAAATAATTTAAAAAATTTACATCACGCAAAATGAACATCAACAATGTGCCCCCCCCCCCCAAAAAAAAAAAAATTTACATCACGCAGTAATATACATACATAGTATATTTTGCTAGTTCTCTTATTAGGTAGTCTCCCCATAGGCATGTATGATGGGTACGATAGGTAAATACATCTTTTGGTAGGTAGATTGCCTCATCCCCAGTAGGTAAATAGGTAGGTAGGTAGCAATGCAGGTAGGTAAATAGCTATGTAAGTAAGTAGATAGCTATGTAGGTAAGTAGGTAGCCAGGTAGGTAAGTAAGTAGGTAGCTATGTAGGTAGGACTGTAGCTGTGTAAGAAGGAAGGTAGCCAGGATGCTAGGCAGGTAGGTTGTCAAACCCCCCATTCTAGCCCCCCCCCCCCCCAGGATAAAAGAGGGGGAACAATTTATACTGACCTCATTTCCCATGCAGGCTGGCCAGGTCTTTCTCCTTCCACAGTGTAGGCACCGATGAGTGATGTCATGGCGCCTGCACTGCGTCAGGGCAGAGGTCACAGGTCATCGCTTAGTCTTGGCAGGTCCTGCAGTTCACACTGAGAGGAAGTTTCCATGTTTGCATGTGTGCATACAGCTGAAAGGGGTGTCGCTTGTGTCCTGGATCCCTATTTGCGAATGAGCACGCGTCTGTGCAGGGCGGGACCCCTCTCTGCGCCAGGCCCTCCCGCAGTGGTGGACCTATACTTTGGCAGCCTGCAAGAGGGTGTGCACCGTCAGGGGGTCCTGGGTTCTCCAAGGAGTAGGATGAATGACAATATGACTGCAGGATCAGACTACACAGGGTTTGTTTGTAGTCTGTAACCATGGAGACACGTAGGTTGTGGAGTATTTTTAACCAAGACTATTTACAATGTTGCTATGTTCTTCTTATTACAGATGCATTATTAAATAAAAAAAATGGTAAAGGTGGCAAAGGGGGGCATAGGCGTTAAAGGGGTACTCCGGTGGAAAACTTTTTTTTTTTTTAAATCAACTGGTGCCAGAAAGTTAAACAGATTTGTAAATGACTTCTATTAAAAATTTTTTACCCTTCCAGTATTTATTAGCAGCTGTATGCTGCAGAGGAAATTCTTTGCTTTTTGAATTTCTCTTTTGTCTTGTCCACAGTGCTCTCTGCTGACACCTCTGTCCGTGTCAGGAACTTTCCAGAGCAGCATAGGTTTGCTATGAGGATTTTCTCCTGCTCTGGAAAGTTCCTGATAAGGACATCATGTGTCAGAAGAGAGCACCGGTGTACCCCTTTAAAGGGGAACTACCTCAAGAAGAGGTCAACCAGGGGGACCAAGACCTTCCAGTCTTATAAATGGTGGTGCTCTGACCACTGGAACCCCCCACCAATCATATAGGTCCTGTGTCTCCACACTGTGGACCTCCAGCTGATGCAAAACTACAACTCCCAGCATTCCCGGACAGCCGTTGGCTGTCCGGGCATGCTAGAAGTTGTAGTTTTGCAACAGCAAAAGGCCCGCAGTTTGGAGACCACTGATATAGGTGATGGTGTCCTTTATAACAGAGGTCCCTAAACTAGTCCTCAGGGCCCCACCAATAGTCCAGGATTTGAATTTTATCCCTGTTCTATTCCAACGGAGTAACTGAAAAATAACCATAATATTGGTGGGCCTTGAGGACTTGGGTTGGAGCCCACTAATTTATAGGAAAATGCCTATAAAAAGAGTTTTTCGGAGATTACGATATTGACTATTTACACATAGAATAGGCAAGTATCAGGATGATGGAGGTCCGACTCACATTACCTTCACTGATTAGGTGGCACAAGGGGCTGTTCTTTGTTAACCAGGAACAGTGCCATACATTTCATAGTGGCCATGTCTGGTATTGCAGCTCGGGTCCATTCACTCGAATGGGACTTAACTGCAGTACCAGACACTACCACATCAAAATGTACGGCACTCTTTCTGTTAAGCGCTGAAGAGCCACCCCATCTGCTAGTTGATCGATAAGGGTGGCAAGCCTGGAATTGGTTGGGGTGATACCCATAGATTTCTGATTTGGATTTTCACTTTAAAGGGGTACTCCTGTGTAAACCTTTTTATTTTAAATCAACTGGTGCCAGAAAGTTAAACAGATTTGTAAATCACTTCTATTAAAAAAAAATCTTAATCCTTCCAGTACTTTTTAGGGGCTGTATACTAAAGAGAAATACAAAAAAGAAATACATTTCTTTTGATGTCATGACCACAGTGCTCTCTGCTGACCTCTGCTGTCCATTTTAGGAACTGTCCAGAGCAGGAGAAAATCCCCATAGCAACCATATGCTGCCCTGGACAGTTCCTAAAATGAACAGCAGAGGTCAGCAGAGAGGACTGTGGTCATGACATCAGAGGAAATGCATTTCTTTTTTGGATTTCTCTTTAGTAAACAGCCCCTAAAAAGTACTGGAAGGATTAAGATTTTTTAATAGAAGTGATTTACAAATCTGTTTAACTTTCTGGCACCAGTTGATTAAAAAAAATCAAGGGTACTCCGGTAGAAAACAAATTATTTTAAATCATCTGGTGCCAGAAAGTTAAACAGATTTGCAATTTCCTTCTATTTAAAAATCTTAATCCTTCCAGTACTTATCAGCTGCTGTATGCTCCACAGGAAGTTGTATTTATTTCTGGAATTATTTTCTGTCTGATCACAGTGCTCTCTGCTGACACATCTGTCCGTATCAAGAACTGTGAAGTTTGCTATAGGGATTTGCTTGTACTCTGGACAGTTCCTGAATTGGACAGAGGTGTCAGCAGAGAGAATGTTGGTCAGGCTGAAAAGAACTCCAGAAAAAAATACAACTTCCTGTGGCGCATACAGCAGCTGATAAGTACTGGAAGTAGTAAGATTTTAAAATAGAAGTAATTTACAAATCTGTTTAACTTTCTAGCACCAGTTGATTAAAATCATTTGTTTTCTACCGGAGTACCCTTTTAAATACCACAGATTTGGCCGTGGTTTTGTTTTACACATTTTTGCTCCATTCAGTTCAGCCAATGTTCATCTAATCCACCCAATGCAAGATCCACACAAAAATATATATTTTTTTTAATAAAAAAAAAATTATAGGGGTGAAGTTTCTCCTAAAGGAGACCATCAAAAAGTATGTGGCGAACGGAGGCCATTCATGTGTCTCTTGGAATTTTTTATGAAAAAGAATAGGAAAGAAAAGAGCTTGCTCTCTGGTGCCACCTATACAAAAAAAATTATCAGCGTTATGTTTTTTTTTTTTATTTTTTAATTTAACAATATTGTAAGAAAACATGGTAGCAGGTATTTACCTCCAGCCGGAGCAGATCCTACATGTGAGAATATTAGTAGACCACCCGGTCGCTCTGACATCTTTACGAGTCTGGAGAGTTGAGCAGCACTGGAGTATGATGGTGTCAGAAGGTGCCGGTGCAGTAAGGTTGAAGTTTCTGGTAAATGTAGTATTTAGTTCTCAGGGGGATGACCCCCTCTTTGATGATTTAGGGGGCTATGTGAAGAATGCTTAGAAGAGTACATGAGTGACACCTCATTAGGTAGAAGTGGAATGCTCTATTGATCCTGGAATCTTAAAATATGGCGCCCCCCTGCTTGGGGAGTCTTGTTTTCGTATGGATATTGCTGATGGCTGACTGATCTTGGTGAATTGTGCATGAAAAATCACAACCATTTAGTGTCTCTTATAACATTTGCAGCTGTCAAACCAATTCACTATTGTCTTCTGTGCAAACAATGTGGGGTCTATTGACCAAGTCGATTTCCTCATCTTCCTTCCTCATCAAATTCTGACACAGCAGAAATACTCCCGGGGCGTTCGAGAGAGGTTACTAAAACTGCTAACTTTTTGTATGCAAACATTTTTTTTACCAAAAAACAGAAAAACTGCTGCAAAAACGCCAACACGGTCACAGGGGCATAGGTGCAAAGGCAATGGAAAATGCCAGAAAAAGGGGCAATATGGAGAAAAATGTATTCAGGTCATTATGGCCATAATGGGTTAAACAGGTTAAAAGAACAGTAATGGGAAGTGTGGAAATATTGTGTGGTTTTTCCAGTGAAGTCATCAAAGTACCACAAATACTATATATATATATACACACCAAACTACCGTCTGGGCCTAGCACACAGGGTCCTGACACTGACACTGAAAGCGGGGACCCAATGGTGGTAAGTATATATTTTACTTTTATTTTGTCTGGTCTGGGGTCTCAAAAAATTTTTAGGAGACCTTATTAATATTATGGGTGTAGTCTATTGTAAAACAATTTTAGGGGCTGTTCCGGCATCTTCTTCATTTCTAGGAGTCTTATCTGGGGTCTGATTAATTTTAGTGGTCTGGTCTGAGGTCTGAATGCATTTTAGGAGTGTAATTAATTTTAGTGGTCTGGCCTGGGGATCTGAGTTCTTTTAGGGGTGTAGTCTGGGGTCTGAATTAATTTTAGGAGTCTGGTTTGGGGGTCTTATACATTTTTATGGGCTGCTCTTGGGTTAAGCATTAATTGTAAGGGTGCGGTCTGATGTCTGATTTGTTTAAGCAGCCTGGTCTGGGGTCTTAATATCTTTTGGAGGTCTGGTCAGGAGTCTGCATTACCGTATTTTTCGCCGTATAAGACGCACTTTTTCTTCCCCAAAACTGGGGGGGAAAAGTCAGTGCGTCTTATACGGCGAATACACCCCTATCGCGGCGGTCCCTGCGGCCATCAACGGCCGGGACCCGCGGCTAATACAGGACATCACCGATCGCGGTGATGCCCTGTATTAACCCTTCAGACGCAGCGATCAAAGCTGACTGCCGTGTCTGAAGGGAAAGTGACACTAACCCGGCTGTTCAGCCCGACTGAATAGCCAGGTTAGTGCTTACAGGACACCGGGGGGGACCTTACCTGCCTCCTCGGTGTCTTCTCCGTTCAGGGATCCCCTGTATGGCCGGCGCTCTCCTTCCCCGTCATCACGTCGTCGTGTACGTGCGTCGGCGTCCGTAATGACGTGATGACGGCAACGGAGAGCGAGGATACCCGGCCAGCAGCAGAGACGTTCTGGAGTGACGGGGACACGGCGACAGCTATGGAGCGACATGCAGGGCAGCGGTGACGGGTCCGGAGCGGCGGGGACACGTGAGTATTACCTGCTATGCAGTCGTCTAAAATCTGTGGACCTCCAGATGTTGCAAAACTACAACTCCCAGCATGCCCGGACAGCCAACGGCTGTCCGGGCATGCTGGGAGTTGTAGTTTTGCAACATCTGGAGGTCCGCAGGTTGAAGACCACTATTGGGTTCAAAATCTTTAATTTTTTTGATTTTGCACCTAAAAATAGGGTGCGTCTTATACGCCGGTGCGTCCTATAGGGCGAAAAATACGGTAGTTTTAGGGGTCTAGTCAGTGGTCTGATTAATTTTAGTAGTCTGATCTGGGATCAGACATTATTTTAGTGGTCTAGTTTGGGGTTTAATTAATTTTAAGGGTGTAGTATGGGGTCTGACTTAATTTTAGGGTTCTGGTTCATTTAGGTGTGTAGTTTGGGATCTGAATTCATTTTAGGGGTCTGATTAATTTTAATGGTCTAGTCTGGGAGTCTAAATAAATTTTAGTACTGAAGTCAGCGGTCTTAGTTAATTTTAGTGGTCTGAGGCCTGAATAAATTGTAGAAGTCTGGTCTGGGGTCTGTTCACATGTTGTATATAGTACTGCAGCTTAGTTCCATTCACATTAATAGAGCCAAGGTACAATACCACACACAACCTGTGGACAGGAATGGGGCTGTTTTTGTAATAAAGAAGCAGTGTTTTTCTAATCCTGGAAACCTCTTTAAAGGGTCTAGTCAGCAGTCTGATGTCATTTTAGCAGATGTTCTGAGATCTTAACACATTTTAGTAGTCTGGTCAGGCATCTAGGTAATTTTTAGGGTCTGATCTGGGCTCTGAATAATTTTTAGGGGTCTGGTCAGTGGTATGATACATTTTATTGGCCTAGCCTGGGATCTGATTAATTTTCAGAGTCTGGTTTGGGGTCTGAACACATTTTGGGTTTGGGTTTAGACATGATTTAAGTGGTTTGATTTTTAGGTTTAATTAATTTAAGCATCTTGTCTGGGGGTCTCAATAAATTTTGGGGTCTGATCTGGTATCATAATACATCTTGATATAAACAAAATGTACACCAATCTTCTATCTATCTATCTCCTATCTATCTATCTATCTCATATCTATCTATCTATCTCATATCTATCTATCTATCTATCTATCTATCTATCTCCTATCTATCTATCTATCTATCTCATATCTATCTATCTATCTATCATATCTATCTCATATCTGTCTATCTATCTATCTCATATCAATCTATCTATCATATCTATCTATCTCATATCTATCTATCTATCTAAAAGAAGGAAGATCAGGGCAGCACTCCAATGGTGTCAAAAAAAGGTAAAATTTATTCCATCAAAACAATGTGCAAAACAGCAGCGACGTTTCGATCCTCTCCAGGATCTTTTTCTATCTATCTATCTATCTATCTATCTCATATCAATCTATCTCATATCTATATATCATATCTATCTATCTATGTAATATCTATTTATCTATATATCTGTCTGACTGTCTGTCTATCTATCTATCTCATATATCTCATATTTATCTTTCTATCTCATATCTATCTATTTATCTCATATTTATCTATCTATTTCATATCTATCTATCTATCTATCTATCTATCTCATATCTATCTATCTATCTCATATCTATCTATCTCATATCTATCTGTCTCATATCTATCTATCTATCTAACTATGTAATATCTATCTATATGTCTGTCTGTCTATCTCAAATCTATCTATCTGTCTATCTCATATCTATCTATCTATCTATCTCATATTTATCTATCTATCTATCTCATATCTATCTATCTGTCTGTCTGTCTATCTATCTATCTATCTCATATCTATCTGTCTGTCTGTCTATCTATCTATCTATCATATATCTTTCTTTCTCTTCTTTCTCCATAGAATATTTTCCATCAGTTTTCTTTCTTCTGCTGCCTACGGGGTCTCTTTTATAGGCCCTGTAGGCAGCCATTAAAGGTGGGAAGGAATGAATAACCAGTATTATTTTTCAGCACCCACCTGTACGTGGTTTCCAGTTTATTTCAGCTTGTGGTTTGTGACTATGGTTTCCTTGAACCCTCAGGCATTAGGCGATCACTTTGATCTTGTGTCAGTCAGAACTATTCTAGTTGGTCTTTTTTTGGGGACAGGTACAGTACGCGGCGCTTAACAACTGTTGAGTCAATTGGGGTTTTTAACGGTGTTTGTGCTTTTCCTTTGAGATAGTAGAGATGACACACAGCTGCCGAGACAGCTGCTATATTGGGAACCAGAGTTTTCGCACCAAGGGTGATCTATCAGTTTGCAGGTACATGTTCTACAGTTCTGCTGTATCTCTGGAATTTCGAGCTACATTCTAGAATGTCTGCTAAGAGGAATGTAGAGAAATAATGAAATAAACACACAATATAACATGACAAGTCCAACCTGGCCTTCCTGTATTTTCTAAGTTAGTACCTCTTTAAGATCAGAGCTGGCCTGCTGTGGGTGTGACCTGTGCAGGGCATACCAGCTGAACCCACTGAAGGGGGCGCCACCAATGGACTGGCACCCATGGTTTGGGACAGAGCTGGGTTTATAGAAAACATCAAAAGTAGATCCAACTTATCTATTTCATATCTATCTATTTATTTATCTATCTCATATCTATCTATTTATTTATTTATCTATCTCATATCGATCTATCTATCTCCTATCTATCTATTTATCTATAGATCTCATATCTATCTATCTCATATCTATCTCATATCTATCTCATATCTATCTATCTATCTATCTCATATCTATCTATTTATTTATTTATTTATCTATCTCATATTTATCTATTTATCTATCTATCCATCATCTATCTATTTATCTATCTCATATTTATTTATCTATCTATCTATCTATCTCATATCTATCTATCTATCTTCGATCTATCTATCTCATATATATCTCACATCTATCTATCTATCTCATATCTACAGTATATATCTATCTATTTCATATCTATCTATCTATCTATCTATCTATCTATCTATCTAGCAACAAATCCCCATAGCAAACATATGCTGCTCTGGACAGTTCCTAAAATGGACAGAGATGTCAGCAGAGAGCACTGTGCTTGTGATGTCAGCAAAGAGCTCTGTGTTCCAAAAGAAAATAATTTCCTCTGTAGTATTCAGCAGCTAATTGACAAGTTTTTACTTTTGGAAGACACCAGAGGGCTTCAAAGTTCAGCAGCAATTTTCCAATTTTTCACAAAATTTTCAGACTCACTATTTTTCAGGGACCAGTTCAGATTTGAAGTGTATTTGAAGGGTCTTCTTATTGCAAATACCCCATAAAAGACCCCATTATAAAAACTGCACTCCCCAAAGTATTCAAAATGACATCCAGTCAGTGTTTTAACCCTTTAGGTGTTTCACAGGAATAGCAGCAAAGTGAAGGAGAAAATTCACAATCTTCATTTTTTACACTTGCATGTTCTTGTAGACCCAATTTTTGAATTTTTACAAGGGGTAAAAGGAGAAAATTTATACTTGTATTTGTAGCCCAATTTCTCTCGAGTAAGGAAATACCTCATATGTCTATGTAAAGTGTTCGGCGGGCACAGTAGAGGGCTCAGAACCGAAGGAGCGACAAGGGGATTTTGGAGAGTATGTTTTTCTGAAATGGTTTTTGGGGGGCATGTTGCATTTAGGAAGCCCCTATGGTGCCAGAACAGCAAAAAAAAACACATGGCATACTATTTTGGAAACTAGACCCCTTGAGGAACGTAACAAGGAAGTAAGTGAGCCTTAATACCCCACAGGTGTTTCACGACTTTTGCATATGTAAAAAAAAAAAAAAAATCACAAAAATGTGTGTTTCCCCCCAAATTTCACATTTTTTCAAGGGTTAATAGCAGAAAATACCCCCCAAAATTTGTAACCCCATCTCTTCTGAGTATGGAGGTGCCCCAAAAGTTGACCTGAAGTGCACTACGGGCGTACTACAATGCTCAGAAGAGAAGGAGTCATATTTGGCTTTTTGAGAGCAAATTTTGGTCGGGGGGCATGTCGCATTTAGGAAACCCCTATGGTGCCAGAACAGCAAAAAAAAAAAACACATGGCATACCATTTTGGAAACTAGACCCCTTGAGGAATGTAACAAGGAATAAAGTGAGCCTTAATACCCCACAGGGGTTTCACAACTTTTGCATATGTAAAAAAAAAAATAATAATAATTTTTACTAATATGTGTGTTTCCCCCCAAATTTCACATTTTTGCAAGGGTTAATAGCAGAAAATACCCTCCAAAATTTGTAACCCCATTTCTTCTGAGTATGGAAATACCCCTTGTGTGGACGTCAAGTGCCCTGCGGTCGAACTACAATGCTCAGAAGAGGAGGAGCGCCATTGAGCTTTTGAAGAGTGAATTTTTTGGAATGGTAGTCAGGGGCCATGTGCGTTTACAAAGCCCCCCGTGGTGCCAGAACAGTGGACCCCCCCACATGTGACCCCATTTTGGAAACTACACCCCTCACAGAATTTAATAAGGGGTGCAGTGAGTATTTACACCCCACTGGCATTTGACAGATATTTGGAACAGTGGGCTGAGCAAATGAAAAATAAAAATTTTCATTTTCACGGACCACTGTTCCAAAAATCTGTCAGACACCTGTGCTGCGTAAATGCTCACTGCACCCCTTATTACATTACGTGAGGGGTGTAGTTTCCAAAATGGGGTCACATGTTGGGGGGTCCATTGTTCTGGCACTATGGGGGCTTTGTAAACACACGTGACCTTCAATTCCGGACACATTTTCTCTTCAAAATCTCTTCAAAAATTGGCGCTCCTTCTGTTCTGAGCATTGTAGTTCACCCGCCGAGCACTTTACATCCACATTTGGGGTATTTTCTTACTCAGAAGAAATGGGGTTACAAATTTGGGGGGGGCTTTTTTCCTATTTTCCCTTGTGAAAATGAAAAATTTTGGGTAACACCAGCATTTTAGTGAAAAAAAATAATTTTTTTCATTTTCCCATCCAACTTTAACGAAAATTCGTCAAACACCTGTGGGGTGTTAAGGCTCACTATACCCCTTGTTACATTCTGTGAGGGGTGTAGTTTCCAAAATGGGGTCACATGTCGGTATTTATTTTTTTGCGTTTATGTCAGAACCGCTGTAAAATTAGCCACCCCTGTGCAAATCACCAATTTAGGCTTCAAATGTACATAGTGCCCTCTCACTCCTGAGCCTTGTTGTGCGTCTACAGAGCATTTTACGCCCACATATGGGGTATTTCCGTACTCAGGAGAAATTGCGTTACAAATTTTGGGGGTCTTTTTTTCCTTTTACCTCTTGTGAAAATAAAAAGTGAAGGGCAACACCAGCATGTTAGTGTAAAACAGGCTGGTGTAGACCAACAGGCTGGTGTAGACCCCAACTTTTCCTTTTCATAAGGGGTAAAAGGAGAAAAAGTCCCCCAAATTTGTAGTGTAATTTCTCCAGAGTACGGAGATACCCCATATGTGGCCCTAAACTGTTTCCTTGAAATACGACAGGGCTCCGAATGAGAGAACGCCATGCGCATTTGAGGACTAAATTAGGGATTGCATAGGGGTGGACATAGGGGTATTCTACGCCAGTGATTCCTAAACAGGGTGCCTCCAGCTGTTGCTAAACTCCCAGCATGCGTGGACAGTCAGTGGCTGTCCAGAAATGCTGGGAGTTGTTGTTTTGCAACAGCTGGAGGCTCCGTTTTGGAAACACTGCTGTAAAATAAGTTTTTAATTTTTATTGGGGGGGGGGGCAGTGTAAGGGGGTGTATATGTAGTGTTTTACCCTTTATTATGTGTTAGTGTAGTGTTTTTAGGGTACATTCGCACTGGAGGAGGTTTACAGTGAGTTCCCTACTAGGAGTTTGCGCTCCGGCGAAAAATTTGCTACAGCTCATACTTGAAGCAGGAAACTTACTGTAAACCTGCCCGTGTAAATGTGCCCTGTACGTTCACATGGGGGGCAAACCTCCATCTGTTTCAAAACTACAACTCCCAACATGTACTGACAGACCGTGCATGCTGGGAGTTGTACTTTTGCAACAGCTGGAGGCACACTGGTTGGAAAACCTTCAGTTAGGTTCTGTTATCTAACTCAATATTTTCCAACCAGTGTGCCTCCAGCTGTTGCAAAACTACAACTCCCAGCATGTACTGATCACCGAAGGGCATGCTGGGAGATGTAATTATGCAACAGCTGGAGGGATCGCAACTGCAACTCCCAGCATGCTGGGATTTGCAGTTTTGCAACAACTGGAGAGCTACAGTATAGAGACCACTGCAAACTGTGGCCCTCCAGATGCTGCAAAACTACAAATCTCAGCATGCCCAGACAGCAAACAGTTGTGTGGGCATGCTAGGAGTTGTAGTTTTGGAAGATCTGGAGGGCTATAGTTCAGAGACTACCATATAGTGGTCTCAAACTGTAGCCCTCCAGCTGTTGCAAAACTACAACTCCCAGCATGCCCAAACAGCTGTCTGGGCATGCTGGGAGTTGTAGTTTTGCAACATCTGGAGTGCTACAGTATAGAGACCACTATATAGTGGTCTCAGACTGCAGCCCTCCAGATGTTGCTAGGCAACTTACCGGCTTCCATCGGATCCAGAGAGCTTGCTGCACGACATCGCTGCCGCCGATCGTCGCCCGCAGCCTCTGCAGATCGGTAAGTGGACTCCAGCGCCGGTCCTCTGTCGTTTCCCCGTTCTGCCCCGCCTATTGTGGGTGGGCAGAACGGGGAAAACGAAAGTTAACCCCCCCGCCCCCGATCTGCTATTGGTGGTCGCGTCTAGACCACCAATAGCAGGGATAGGAGGGGTGGCACCCCTGCCACCTCACTCCTATCTCTTCAGGGGGATTGTGGGTGTCTTAGACACCCGCGATCCCCCTTATATTCCGGGTCACCGGGTCACTATAGACCTGTAATGACCTATAATCGCGCAAATCGCAAGTGTGAATTCACTTGCGATTTGCGCCGATCACCGACATGGGGGGGTCTAATGACCCCACTGGGCATTTGCACGGGGTGACTGCTGATCGATATCAGCAGTCACCCCGGTCCGGCGGGGCGGGGACCGAAATTCCCATGGGTGTACAGGTACTATGAGGGTGCTGAATCTCCAGTTTTGGAAACCTCCGGGTTTCCAGGACTGGGGACGTAACGTCACACCATGCCCCCTCCATTCATGTCTATGGGAGGGGACGTGGCGTGACATCACATCCCCAGTCCCGGAAACCCGGAGGTTTCCAAAACTGGAGATTCAGCACCCTCATAGAATGCGGGTGCTGCAGAGAGATCGCAGGGGTTCCCAGCAGCGGGCCCCCCGTGATCAGACATCTTATCCTCTATCCTGTGGATAGGGGATAAAATGTTTTTGCCTGGAATACCCCTTTAAAGTCTTATGGGATCATTTGAACCCCAGCAACATTTCACGTTAAACCGGCTGATCATTGGTAAGAAAAAAAAACAACTCAAAAACATACAAATAATCCAATGGCCCTTCACAATGACATTTTCGTCAAACATTGCCATCAGGTATCATGAATGATAAGTGTCTGCTAAACATTGTTCTTCAGGTGGTGGGGTCCCAGGAGTTGACCCCTAATGATTATATATCCCATTAATGTTTTATCCTATAAAACTCCTTTTACTAAGTACATACGATTTTTGTAAGGATGGAAGAATGCAGAGGCATTGTCTCCCTACCGGAAGTTTCTCTCAAGTGATATCGCTGAGGAATATTTCATCATTACAAAACGTGAGAAAAACAAAGTTCAGAAGGGAAATAAGCCAAGCTCATTTTCAAGGGTATCCTTCTTCTTTAAGGAATGTTGTGTTTTATTTTTCTTCATTGGCTCGGGGCCAGGAGAGTTTGAAGTCCCCCCCCCCCCTCCCTTTAAGCCGTATGTTAGGAAACTCCCTTAATAAGAATAGCACCTCAGAAGTTATCACTAGAAACCACATAGTACACTATCAGGGCAAGACACGGCCAAACAATCAGCTGGAGACAGGCACAAGGATGATGGTTCACAGAATAACACAAGGCCGATTCCAAGAACAAACAACATTTTGTGTGCGGGACCAAGAGGCCTTTTTTTCCCTGGTGTTGCCATACGTGATAACAGAAAGTCTGTAGGAAGAGGCCCGAGCTTTGCAGAACATATGGAGAACGTCTCTTTAACTATAAAACAATGTTAAATTCAGCCTCATAGGCGGGGTTCTGTCAAACTTAAAACGTGACCGTGTGTAGACAAGCTGGACAAACCCTTAAAAAATGATTCCCTTTAAGGGTACATTCCCACACGGCGTATTTGCTGCGTATTTGCTGCTGCGTATTTTATTTTCTCTGTTGAAGTCAATGAGTAGGAAAATAAGCAGCACCAAATACGCAGCAAAATACGCTGTGTGGGAACGTACCCTAATGGTCCATTGACATTCAGATTCCTGATGGGGACCAGAAGTAAAAAGATGTCTTTCCATGTCCAAATGTGTGGCCTAGTCAGGAACACTAGGCTGAAAAAGTTGACAATCGACCTGTGCGGTAAAAATCCATAATAGGACAATCAAAAAATTCTTCAGGTCCATATTGGTATGATTCTGTGAGACAAAATTTGGACCCTCGTTACCCGCACAAAATGGGGGGTCTTTTTCACACCCACTGAGAGGGAGGACAAACTGACCTATTACAAAGAGATCCTACATAGTCAGTTGGCCGATGCCTATCTGCGCCATCGTCCATCCTCTCGCAGGTCGTACTCGGGGGGCCTCTGCGCTCACCTCCCACTGCCATAGCTGCTGGGGAGGGGTGGCAGGAGCAGTACCGGCTCAATCAGCAGCAGCCTCTGTCTACAGTCGCTGATGAGTAGCTTTCTTCACCCGCATAGTGAAGCAACTCATCAGCAGCAGGTAGACATGGAGCAGGACCTGAACCAGCAGGTGGTAGCATACATTGACAGGACCATGCCAACACACCTTGAAGATCCACTGGACTTCTGGGCAGCCAAACTTGATTTGGGGCAGCAACTAGCAGAGTTTGCCCTGAAAAGCTGTCCTGCCTGGCCAGTAGTGTGCCATCAGAGATGGTGTTAAGTGCGGCGGGGGCCATAGTCACCCCAAGGAGAACTCATCTGTCCACAAAAAATGTGGAGAGACTTACCTTTTGTGAAGATGAATCAGGGATGGATCAGCCAGGATTTCCAGCCACCAATGCCTGATGCATCAGAGTAGATTTACCATGGTGCCACACCAACACTTCCCAATTATGGATAGTGCCAAACAGATTTAAGGTGCTGCTCCCCAGTTACAGACATTCCTCCGCATCAGACCACAAGTAAGTATTGAGGATATGCATTAGCTAAAACTTAACTTTTCTTAGGATAAAATATACGTACTAAAACAAAAGAAAAGGTGTGCAAAAAACAGCATGTGCCACCTACACCACCAAGTATTGATGTGATGCAAAGACCTCTAAAAAGGTGTAAGGGAACAACGTATGGTCCATTGTAACCGGTGGGGGTAAAAACTTCCCCGGTAAGGCCCTACTCTTGCATTATTAATTCCCTTCTTTGCAAGTGTTACTCGCCCTAAAAAGGGCGGCCCCACACAGGACCTTCTCCCTAATTCCCCCTACAAACACTGCCATTTCCTAGGGTTTTAAGGTAGAAATAGAGAGAGTTTCCTGTGTGGGGCCGCCCTTTTTAGGGTGAGTAACACTTGCCAAGAAGGGAATTAATAGAGCGAGAGTAGGGCCTGCTACAATGGACAATACGTTGTTCCTTCCACCTTTTCGAGGAAAGTGTTACTCATCTTAAAAAGGGCGGCCCCACACAGGAACCAATCCCTATTTCCACCTAAAAACCCTGGGAAATGGAAGTATTTGTAGGGGGAAATAGGGAGAGGTTCCTGTGTGGGGCCGCCCTTTTTAGGGCAAGTGACACTTGCCAAGAAGGGAATTAATAATGCAAGAGTAGGGCCTTACAGGGGAAGTTTTTACCCCCACAGATTACAATAGACCATATGTTTTTCCCTTCCACCTTTTTTAGAGGTCTTTGCATCACATCAATACTTGGTGGTGTAGGTGGCACATGATTTTTTTTGCCCACCTTTTCTTTGGTTTCATAAAAAAAAAAATTTGGGGGCCATATATTTTATCCTAAGCATTTATTAAATTTTAAGTTTTACGTAATGCATATCCTCAATACTTACTTGTGCACACTAACACTTTTACAAAAGAGACCATTTTCTTCTGCCTACCTGCCTCAGCTACTATTCCGATCCTGCTACCTGCCTGATGCCACACATCTGATTCCAAGTTCTCCTTTTTTCACCCCCCTTTGTCACCGGGTACTGGTATTGCCACCCACCGCACCACTCAGTCACTGGGTCACTTTCAGTACTCCTGATGTTGCTGCTGCCACCTCCAGTCTGTCTCCTTCTGCCACCATATGTTCTCCTCATGCTGATGCCAGCTCCAAGCTGTCTCATACTTGCACCATATGTTCTCCTCATGCTGCTGCCACTTCCAGGCTGTGTCATTCAGTCGCTATATGTTCTCCTCATGATGCCGCCACCTCCACGCTGTGTCATTCAGCCACTGTATGTTCTCCTCATGCTGCCGCCACCTCCATGCTGTGTCATTCAGCCACCGTATGTTCTCCTCATGCTGCCGTCAACTCAAGGCTGTGTCATTCAGCCACTATATGTTCTCCTCTTGCTGCCACCACCTCCACACTGTGTCTTTCAGCCACTATATGGTCTCCTCATGCTGCCGCCACCTCCATGCTGTGTCATTCAGCCACTATATGGTCTCCTCATGCTGCCGCAAACTCCAGGCTGTGTTAATCAACCACTATGGGGTCTTCTCATGCTGCCGCCACCTCCACGCTGTGTCATTCAGCCACTATATGTTCTCCTCATGCTGCCGCCAACTCCAGGCTGTGTCATTCAGCCACTATATGTTCTCCTCATGCTGCCGCCATCTCCACGCTGTGTCATTCACCCACTATATGTTCTCCTCATGCTACCGCTAACTCAAGGCTGTGTCATTCAGCCACTATATGGTCTCCTCATACTGATGCCACCTCCAGGCTCTGTCATTGTGCCGCCATGTGACATGTGACTTCTTGTTAGATTTGGTCTTTTGTAACCACCTATTTATTCAAAGTAAATGCCGGGGCCCAAGATATTAAACTTGTGTAATATTAAATTTAAATTTCAAAATCTTAAATTTAAATTTTAAAAAATCGATGTAATCTTTTCAAGACTGAGGCCCTATGGCCGACGACGTCATATATTAGTTTTGAAATTACCACAAGAATCCAATGAAACAGGTTGGAGTGATAACAATGAACCATAACCATAAATTTGTCGAATCGGCCGAATCAAATTTTTTCAAATATTCGCTCATCTCTAGTTGCAAACCTTGGCCTAAAGATTACAACAACCACCCAAATTGTCAAAAGTTACAGAGAATATAGGCTTGGCCTGTCTTTCGTATACAGCCCCTAAAAAGTACTGGAAGGATTAGGATTTTTTTAACAGAAGGGATTTACAAATCTGTTTATCTTTCTGGCACCAGTTGATTAAAAAAAAAGTTTTCCACGGGAGTACCCCTTTAAGCCCTGCAATTCAGGGTTCCCATTGACTTCTGGTCCCATTCTGGGCAGAATTCCACGAAAATAATGTTCATTCTTTTGGTAGAATTTGGGTCTGCATTGGAAGTTCTGTAGTGTGCACTAAGCAGCAGAATCCCATTGAGATCCATGTGCAGATACCAAAGCAATCAGCCCATTGTCTCATCCATCATTACATGGCCCTTCGAAATCTCTTTCACTCTGCTCATTGTACCATACATTTTGCACTATCTTCTTGCCTGGGACCAACATAATATCCCAAAAATATATATGAGTACAAGCAATAAAGGGGCTATGCTATCAGCAGAAGTGGCTCTCTAATTAGGCAAGTTAGGCAGCTGCCTAAGGCCTCACTCATGCAGGGGCCACGTTGCCGTCAAACTCACTCCACTAACAATGTAAAATGAATGGCGATGTGTACAATATGCAGTTTTCTTGTCGCTTGCATATCGTTTTTAATTATGAGTGTCAGTGAGGGCCTCACGTGCGAGTTTCGCCTAAGGCCTCACAAAGTGTAGAACCCCCTATGGCTATTAGGACAACCAATGTCAATCTCCCTGAATACGGCAAATAGAAGTCATACAGGAAAGTTCCTTGCTTGGAACCCTCATATGTGAGCTGCAAAATTGGCTATATCCTGTGGGTTGTGGAAACAAGTTATATTAAGAAAAGGGGTTCCATTTTTTTCTGTTTTGTCCAGAAACAGCGCCACCCTTGTCCATTGGCTGTGTATGGTATAGCAGTTGAAATGGGCTGAGCTGCAATACTTGATGAAGCCCATCGACAAGAGTAAGATCCAACACAATTTCCTCCAATATAGGCAGAGTAAGAGAGGCGCTTGAAACCAAGGTGAAGATAAAACTTCTACTTAATAATACAACGCGTTTCGCGGAGGTTCCGCTTCATCAGGCAAGCTCTGTTTTTTTATTCTCATCGACAAGAAGTGGCACTGCTGTATGAGCTGCATGTGTGTGTACATCATAGAAAAAGGTCCCTTGGTTGAAACCCCCTTTTGTGAACTTTAAGGGGTCATGGGAGCCATATATAAGATTTGGTGATAAGATTTATAAGATTCGAAAAGAAGCAGTTGATTCTTTTCCAGAAACAGCGCCACTTTTGACCATAGACTTTGTAGCAGAACATCCAGACTCACTTAATATAAGCTGAAATGCAATACCAGATGCAGCCCAAGCCCGAGAGGGGGGCGCTCTTTCTAGGAAAAATACCAGACTTTTTTTTCTAATCCCATACAAGCCCTTTAACGTCTTATCTTGTGTCAAAGATATAAAAATATAGTTGTAGGTAATGTCGTTTCCGTGGAAGCTTTTGTTTTCTCCTCACGTAATATCCTACCATTGTGTTCTCACAAAGCATCATTTGGTCAATTTTCATTTTCATTTGAACGGCGGCCCAGAATTCTTTCAATCTGCTGTAACCATTTATTTTTATTATGTCATACGGTAAAAAAAAAAAAAAAAAAAATGAAGAAAGGATTTTCACCTAAGCAACAATCTGCGGAAGGTCATTGATCCCCGCTCTTAAGCGGCGGCCAGCGGTGACTCCATAATCTGTTACATCACAGGTTGTGACTTCTGTAAAATGTCATTGTCTGCCAACGAGACGTTGCGAATGTTATAATAATAGGTGCAATCTGGGACAAAAAATTATCTTCATTTTTTTATAATTATTTTTTACTGCACTGCAAATGTCCTTTATGATTTTATTATCCTGAGGGTTATAGGTAGAAATGTTTCTATTATAAAATAGAATTAAGCTCTTCTTGTCATAATAACGCTTCTATATGTTACTCACTCACTAGGTCATGCAGATGCGTAACATGTCTTTTTTTTGTGTCTGTATTTTATTCTGTTCTACTGCTTACTCATTCTGTCATCCACTGCTCAGGAAGGGGTGTGTCCGAGGCAAGCACTGAGCCTGCCCTCACTCACCATGCATTCCTTTCCTCCCTGAGCCTGCTGTGCTGTACTGGGTCTCCTCATCCAATCACTGCAGGCTGTTCTGTAACCCCCTCCTCTCTGTTTTTAGACAGGAGTCTAATAGAGTGAGCACAGAAGAGTGCTAGTGCCACCCTCTCTTGCTGGACTTTGTCCCATCCTGTGCTTCAGCTGGGACAAAGATGATGCTGCAGCCAGACAGGATTATGTTCTGGATGTTATGGGGACCCCTATCGGTCTTTTTTCCTAATCCATTATTTCAATCTTAGAGTTGTCCAAAGTGGGTTAACCCCATTGTCTAAAACTTCTTTCAATTTTACTGAAATCTGCACCTATATATCAATACCTAGTGGCAACAAACTCAATTTATAATATGCATTACTTACAACCTTTTGCAGTATTTTTGGGGAAAGTTATCTTAATGGGAAGCAGAACAAAGCACAAACTACTGTATATACTTGAGTATAAGCCGACCCGAATATAAGCCGAGGCCCCTAATTTCACCCCAAAAACCCAGGAAAAGTTATTTACTCGACTATAAGCCTAGGGTGGGAAATACATCATCCCCCCATGTCATCATCCAGACCCCCGTCATCATCCAGACCTCCGTCATCATCCCCCCCCCCCCCCTTCATCATCACCGCCTGTCAATCCCTTCAGCCATCGGCTGTCCAGGCATGCTGGGAGTTGTAGTTTTGAAACCTCTGGAGGTCCGCAGGTTGAAGACCACTGCGGCCTTCGTCATCATCCAGACCCCCGTCATCATCCCCCCGCCCCTTCATCATCACCGCCTGTCAAACCCTTCATCAGTGGTCTTCAACCTGTGGACCTCCAGATGTTGCAAAACTACAACTCCCAACATGCCCGGACAGCCGGAGTTGTAGTTTTGAGACCTCTGGAGGTCTGCAGGTTGAAGACCACTGCGGCCTTTGTCATCATCCAGACCCCCCCCCCCCCCCTTTAGTTTTCTACTCACCTCCCCTCGGTGGGAAGTTAGGGTGAGCTGGTCCGGGCCATCTATGCTGCAGGGACCGTCCGGTGGGGAGGGTTAGTCGTTCCGGGCTCTTCTCTGGGCCTGCTCCGGACTAGTGACGTTGCCTTGACAACGCGTTCATGCGCGTCCCTGTGCATCGTCGGCAAGGCAACGTGACTAGTCCGGGGCAGGCCCGGAACGCGGAGAAGAGGGCCCCCCAGTGAAAATGGACAGCCCAGAACAACTAACCCTCCCCACCAGACGGTCCCTGCAGCATAGATGACCCGGACCAGCTCACCCTAACTTCCCACCAAGGGGAGGTAAGTAGAAAACTAAAGGGCGGGGTCTGGATGATGACGAAGGCCGCAGTGGTCTTCAACCTGCGGACCTCTAGAGGTTTCAAAACTACAACTCCCAGCATGCCCGGACAGCTGATGGCTGTCCGGGCATGCTGGGATTTGTAGTTTTGCAACATCTGGAGGTCCGCAGGTTGAAGACCACTGAGAAGGGATTGACAGGTGGAGAGTTCACTCGAGTATAAGCCGAGGGGGGCATTTTCAGCACGAAAAATCGTGCTGAAAAACTTGGCTTATACTCGAGTATATACGGTATGTATGGGCGCTTCCTATATTGACATGCCAGTACCCATTTTAGAAATTACGGTTACATTCATAAAGTGTTGGGGGGGAGGCTGTTGGGCTTATTCTCATGGTCAAATTTTTCCTGTGCCATTTTTTGTTCCATCATAGAAGCAGAAGAACAGAAACGATGGATTGACGAATCACATGACGCATTCCGATAGCGCACAACAGATCCCAGTGACTTATAATGTGGCCCATCAGCTGTCCATCATCTAGATGTAAAAATGGTGCTGCATGCTAATGTACAAATGTGATGGAATCTCTTCTGAAAGCAGCCCCCAGTGCCCCCTGCCAAAAATCCTTTTTACAATACAAAAAAAAAATCTATATAACAATAATAGCTGAATTATCGTGGTAATAATATTATAATTCAATTATTCTTGTCCTATTATTATTAATAAAATGTTTAGAATTTATTGGATATTTTATTATAAGTGTTTTTGGCAAGAATATATATAAAGTTTTATGATTATATTCGATAGTGTTTTTTTTTATTCTTCTAAACCCAATATTATTCTTAATATTCACTTCATAAAACTTCAGAGATGTTACTATTGCTTTTTAATTGATGTGCAAATAATTTCACAGTTATAACATAATACTGTGTTTAAAGATCAATTCACGTTTTACACAGATTTCCTCCAAAGAGAAAAATAAATGAATACAAATATAAAAAAATAAATTATACATACACACACACATATAGATAGATAGATAGATAGATAGATAGATATGTCTGTGTGTATGTGTGTTTTATGTATATATATATATATATATATATATATATATATATATATATATTATTTCAATTACTATTATTAATATATTTTTGTTTTAATCAAAAATATGTATATATATATATATATATATATATATTTAAAAAAAAAAATATATATATATATATATATATATATATTTTTTTAGCCAATTAAAAAAATAGGGAAACATCAATGTAGCTTTTTTAGTCATTGATCGGCGGCAGTATCTATCAGTGACTGCTGGAGAGGACACCGTGGATGTGACCCTGCTGCCTTTGACGAAACGTTTATCAATATCCTGATATTTACCAGAACTCTACAAGGAAGGATCAAAGGGAATCTAATGAAATTACTGAAGAGCTATCTCTGGAATCCAAGACTTTGCCCTATCCAGAGTGTTCTACAGGGCATCTAAATAAACCGAATTCAGCATTTCATATTCTTGACCAGTGAAGATACCTGCGGACGAGTCCTGGTGACCCATTTCTGTGGATTATTTAATTGTTACTTAATATATATACACACACCCACATATATATATATATATATATATATATATATATATATATATATATATATAAGGACAGTAACCTTCCTTACATTAATTATGCAGCCCAGTGCAATTTATTCTTCTCACTAATTTAAGGGAGGGAGAATCTGTAGAATTCAAGTTTGTAGGGGAATGTATCATCAGAAAATGACCAAGTTTTTATGTTTAACTGTTCTTTATGTTTCTTCTAACTTACCAAAAAAAAAAGAATAATAATATTTATAATAGTGAATTCTTGCAGTTCCCATTCTGGCCACTAGGACTAAACCTAAGCTGAGACATCATGCTCTAAGCCGATCACTTCCCAGAAGTGTCCTTTTTATTATCTTGCAGTTCCCATTCTGAACACTAGGCCCAAAACCAAACTGAGGTTACCTGCTCTGTACAGATCACTTCTTAGCAATATCCTCTTTATCATTTAGCAGTTCCCATTCTCACTACTAGGCCTAAAACTAAACTGAGGCTTCCTGTTCTGTACATATCACTTCCCATCTGTGTCCCCCTTATCATCTTGCACTTCCCATTCTGGCCACTAGGCCTAAAACTAAACTGAGGTTTCCTGTTCTGTACAGATCACTTCCCAGCAGTCTCCTCCTTATCTTGCAGTTCCCTTTCTGGCCACTAGGCCTAAAACCAAACTGAGACTTCCTGTTCTGTACAAATCACTTCCCAGCAGTCTCCTCCTTGTCATATTGCAGTTCCCATTCTGGCCACTAGGCCTTAAAGGAGTAGTCCAGTGGTGACTCAGTGGTGAACAACTTATCCCCTATCCTAAGGATAGGGGATAAGTTGCAGATCGCGGGGGGTCCGACCGCTGGGGCCCCCCGCGATCTCCTGTACGGAGCCCCGACAGCCTGCGGGAAGGGGGCGTGCCGGCCTCCGCACGAAGCGGCGGCCGACACACCCCCTCAATACAACTCTATGGCAGAGCCGAAGCGCTGCCTTCGTCAATCTCCGGCTCTGCCATTGAGATGTATTGATGGGGCGTGTCGGCCACCGCTTCGTGCGGGGGTCGACACCCGCTATCTGGCCGGAGAGCCAGGCCCCGTACAGAGAGATCGCAGGGGGCCCCAGCGGTCGGACCCCCCACGATCTTAAACTTATCCCCTATCCTTAGGATAGGGGATACGTTTTTCACCACTGGACTACCCCTTTAAAGTAAACTAAGACTTCCTGTTCTGTACAGATCACTTCCCAGCAGTCTCCTCCTTATCATTACAGACAGGATTACAGTGAAAGGTGACACCAGTGTATAGATAAAAGAGGATCTTCACAATAAATGATGCTCACAGCCTACCCCTCCCTGAGCAATTACCTCTGCATTACCTCACAGAGCATGACCGAAAAAGGTTAAATAGTACAGTTGAAACATGCCCATCAAGTTCAACCAGGGAGGTTGCCATTGTAGTAAATAGGACCTGGGCCAGTCCATTGTGTCCTGCTGTAAAGCACATATCTAAATGCTGTTAAAAACAACTCAGGCAGGATGGCAGCCTACATAACAATGTAATCAAAACTAAATAATTTCAATCAGAAAATAGAAACAGAAAAAAGGAACAAGTTTCAGAAATGGCTCTAGTCAGTCAAAAATAAATAAATAAATAAATTGAGGTGATATATACCTTTTAACCGGTTGCTGATTCTTGTAGCTGGGGGCTGCCGTTAATAGCTGATATGCGGCGATCGCCAGGCCTTAAACTAAGCTATTCACCCTTTAGATCGTCCCTTAAGTTGACAGCGCCATCTAAAGGGACCTTTAATCACGGGGGGGGGGGGGGGGGGGGGGGCGATCCACTGCTGAGGTAGCAGGAGGGCTTACCTCTCCTCTGGCACTGGTCCCGGCTCTGTGATTGATAGAGCCTGGCTGAACCAGGCTTTATCAATCAAGCGCAGATCACACTGATCAATGTAGTTCTATGGAACTAAATTGATCTGTATGAGGAATCTACTGATTCCTCCTAAAAGTCCCCTAAGGGGACTGAAAGTGTAAAAAAAAGAAAAAAAAAAGTTGAATAAAACGTTTTAAAAAAACAAAACACCCTTCAACCCCTTCCATATTAAAAATTCATATCACCCCCCCTTTTCCCAAATTCCATAAAAAAAATATGTAAACATAATAAAAATAAACATATGTGGTATCACCGCGTGCACAAATGTCCGAACTATAAAAATATAATGTTAATTAAACCGCACAGTCAATGGCGTACACGTATAAAAATACCAAAGCCCAAAATTGCGTATTTTTGGTCACATTGTATACCCTAAAAAAAAATGAATAAAAAGCGATCAAAAAGTCCCATTAAAACAAAATGGTACCGATTAAAACTTCAGGTGACAGCGCAAAAAATGAGCCCTCATACATCCCCATATATGGAAAAATATAAAAGTTATAGGGGTCAGAAGAGGGCAATTTTATCATTCAACAAATTTTGGTGCATGTAGTTATAACTTTTTTTAGGTAGTAAAATAAAATAAAATCTTTATAAATGAGGTATCCTTGTAACCATATGGACCTACAGAATAAAGATAAGTTGTCATTTTTACCGAAAAGTGTACTGTGTAGAATTGGACGCCTCCAAAAGTTACAAAATAGCATTTTTTATTTTTTTTGCCACAAATATTTTTTTTCTGGTTTCGCCATAGAGTTTGTGGTAAAATGATTGATGTCATTACAAAGTGAAATTGGTGGCGCAAAAAAAAAAGCACTCATATGGGTCTGTAGGTGCAAAATTGAAAGTGTTATGATCTTTAGAAGGTGAGGAAGAAATAACAAAAGTGCACAAATGAAAAATGGCCCGGTCCTTAAGGGGTTAAAGTTGCCCATACACTTTGAACAGGGGTAGTGTGCCTCCTCAAGGAGACCTCCAAACTGGCATATGGAGGCTAACAAGCAACGCAATGCTCCATGGGAAAAAGTATGCAAAGCAGCTCTACTGCAAAAAAAAAAGCTTGCTCTACACTGCCACCTACTGGAGGTAGCAACTATAATCCCCTGGAAATGTGATAAAAGTAATCAAATGTATTTACTTGCAATGTAATAGAATAGTGCAGTGTTTTTTCCAACCAGTGTGCCTCCAGCTGTTGCAAAACTACAACTCCCAGCATGCCCGGACAGAAAAGGCATGCTGGTAGTTGAAGTTTTGCAACAGCTGGAGGCTCACTGGTTGGGAAACTCAAGAACTTTATGGGACACATCCTATACATTTTTTTGTCATTGTTCTTGGGGATATATATGGGTACCATTTAATCTATATGAACCTTTATTTAGAATGGGAAAAGGTTTTATTTTTTTTTCATAGATATATATATATATATATAGTTTTTGCATCTGTGACTTAATAAAAAAAAATTATTTACAGCAAAAAAATTATCTATTTTTTGTTTCTTCTCTTAGATTGCAGCATGACTTAAAGCTAAATGAAAAAAATATTATTAAAAATGTATATTTAGTATTATGTTTTTTATATTTATTTATTTATTCATGAAATGCTGATCATATGAAATCCAATGTCTATATGTGTGAATGTATATATATATATATATATATATATATATATATATATATATATATATATATATATATATATATGACATCTTAAAGGGGTACTCCGGTGGAATTTTTTTTTTTTAAATCAACTGGTGCCAGAAAGTTAAACAGATTTGTAAATGACTTCTATTAAAAAATCTTTACCCTTCCAGTACTTTTTAGCAGCTGTATGCTACAGAGGAAATTCTGTTCTTTTTGAATTTCTTTTTTGTCTTGTCCACAGTGCTCTCTGCTGACACCTCTGTCCGTGTCAGGAACTGTCCAGAGCAGGAGAAAATCCCCAAAGCAAACCTATGCTGCTCTGGACAGTTCCTGATACGGACATCAGGTGTCAGCAGAGAGCACTGTGGACAACACAAAAAAGAAATTCAAAAAGAAAAGAATTTCCTCTCTAGCATACAGCTGCTAAAAAGTACTGGAAGGGTAAAGAATTTTTAATAGAAGTCATTTACAAATCTGTTTAACTTTCTGGCACCAGCTGATTTAAATAAAAAATAAAAATTCCACCAGAGTACCCCTTTAAATGCACAGACCTCATAGCTAAAGGTTTCTCTATACAAATTAGAGAAAAACTGGTTCAGCCTGACAATAATGGTGGCACCTAATGACTGGCACCGGATTATGTGTATAGAGGTGTCCTGATGGAAGAAAGAAGGATCAAGCCTTTGGCTGTCCGGGCATGCTGGGAGTTGCAGTTTTGCAATAGCTGGAGGCACAGTATTTGAAAAACGCTGAATTAAAGGGGTAGTGCAGTGAAAGATAACATATCCCCTATCCAAGGGATAAAGTCATAGATTGCGGGGGTCCGACCACTGGCACCCCCCGCGATCTCCTGAACATGGCCCCAGCAGTCTGCCGGAAGCGGCCGTTCCGACGCCCGCAGGAAGCCGCGGCCGACACTCCCCCTTCATGTATTTCTATGGGATACATAGAGGGGGAGTGTCAGTCTCTGTGTGGGGTCGGCACACCCCCTTCCTGCAGCCTGCCGGGGCCCCATTTGGGAGATCGTGAGGGGTGCCGGTGGTCAGACCCCCACGATCTATAACTTATCTTCTATCCTTTGGATAGGGGATCAGTTGTGTTTCATTACAGAACTCCTTTAAACGTCAGGTGCCATTCCACCTGAGCCACCATACATATCACTTGTAGCCGGAGTCCCTCTTTAACATCAAGTATATTAAAAAAAAAAAAAGCATAAAAGACACATAAATTTGTTGCCCATAAAGGAACCAGATCTTGGTTTATGATATCTTGGTTCATGAGACTGTTGTACTTTGGCGAACATTAGTTATGTAACAACTCCGCTATATAAACCTTAACTGCTTTCACTTCTGCCCTTATGTTTTTCGGCTCCATCAAAAAAAATGTCTTAGTTTATTGAGGAAACGCGGTCTTCAAAGAACCCGCCATGCTTGCAAAGTCGACCTATAAAAATCAAACTTGGTTACATGAAAGTGTAAACCAGGGTGCCTCCAGCTGTTGCAAAACTACAACTCTCAGCATGCCCAGACAGCCAAAGGCTGTCTGGGCATGCTGGGAGTTGTAGTTTTGCAACAGCTGGAGGCACGGTGATTTGGAAACAATGGTGTGAATGAAAGACTGCACCTTCCCATTTACCTGCGTTAGGCCGTGTTCACACGTTGCGGCTAACTAGCGGTACCGCAACTAATTACTGCGTGCACTTTTGCAGCGTTTTACAGCGTCTTACGGCAAATGATCTTCCAAATCGTGGTAAAACACATTGGGGGGGGGGGAGATTTATCAAAACCTGTCCAGAGGAAAAGTGGCTGAGTTGCCCATAGCAACCAATCAGATGGCTACTTTCATTTTTGACAAGGCCTCTGAATAATGAAAGTAGCGATCTGATTGGTTGCTATGGGCAACTGGGCAACTTTTCCTCTGAACAGGTTTGGATAAATCTCCCTCATAATTATTGGCGAGATTTTGGTCATTTGCACCAAAATACACATGCTGTAATTAGTCGCGGGACAACTAATTAGCCGCAACGTGTGAACACAGCCCTATAGAAGTGATGTGAGCCTGGAGAGATTAGTGCCGATAACCGCATACGTCTAAGGCCGTGTTCACACGTTGGGGCTAAGGAGCGCTACTAGAACAAATTACTGCGTGCACTTTTGCCGCGATTTAACACAAATGACCAAAATAGCAGTAAAAACGTACAATTGTTATTTGCAGGCTTTTTCTGACTGGGTTTCTGCGTCTAATTTAAAGGAGCTCTGTAGTGAAAGATAGGGTATAAGTTACAGATTGTGGGGGGTCCCCCCGTGATATCCTGAACAAGGCCCATTCCAGTCTGCTGGAAGGGGGCGTGCTGACCCCTGTATGGAGCAGCGCCGACATGCCCCCTCCATGTATCCCATAGAGATATATGGAGGGGGTGTGTCGGCTGCGGCTTCCTGTGGGGGGTCGGAACGTCCGCTTCCGGCAGACTGTCGGGGCCCCGTTCAGGAGATCGCTGGGGGTCCCAGCGGTCTTACACCCCGCGATCTATAACTTATCCCCTATCCTTTGGATAGGGGATAAGTTATTTTGCACTGTACTACTCCTTTAAGAAATTGCAAAAGCAACATAATGGATTTTGTGAATAAGTAATGTCAGTCATTCCCTGTGAGTGGCGGCTGCTGATGGCAGCCATCACTCACCATCTATGAGACTATGCTTTATAGTGTCACTGTTCAATGTGACGTCCATGTGTTTCGCTTTGCGCTAAGCACCCGGCTGCAGCGCCGTACATGTATGTCATAGGTACGTCACACAATTAAAAAAAAAGTTAAAGGGGACCTCCCCTGGAAAACTTTTTTTTTTTTTTTAAATCAACTGGTGCAAGAAAGTTAAACAGATTTGTAAATTACTTCTATTTAAAAATCTTAATCCTTCTAGCACTTATCAGCTTCTATTTGCTCCACAGGAAGTTATTTTCTTTTTGAGTTTCCTTTTCAGTCTGACCACAGTACTCTCTGCTGACACCTCTGTCCATTTTAGGAACTGTTTAGAGCAGGGTAGGTTTGCTATGGAGATTTGCTCCTACTCTGGACAGTCCCTAAAATGAATAGAGGTGTCAGCAGAGAGCACTGTGGTCAGGCAGAAAGGAAATGAAAAAAGAAGAGAACTTCCTGTGGAGCAAATAGAAGCTGATAAGTAGTGGAAGGATTAAGATTTTTAAATAGAAGTAATTTACAAATCTAACAAAAAGAAAAATATCCAGCACAACTACCTAATACAGGGGTGCACGCTGCCGTGGCAATTACAGAGTACAGTGACCCCTCGACCTACGATGGCCCCGACATACGATAATTTCAACATGCGATGGCCTCTCAGAGGCCATCGCATGTTGAAGGCAGCATCAACATACGATACTTTTTTATGTCTGGGCCATCGCATAAACGGCTATCCGGCAGCGCAGACTGCTTCAGCTGCCACCGGATAGCCGTTTACGGTGCCCCGTGAGCTCCGGTGATGTCTCTTACCTGTCCTCGTGGCTCCGGCGCATTCTCTTCGGGATCCCCTGCATCGTCGGCGCTCTCCATCGACGTCATCACGTCGCTGCGCACGCCGTCCCGTCATCCAACAGGAGCGGCGTGCGTAGCGATGTGATGGCGGCAATGGAGCGCGCGGATGCCGGGGAAGCAGAGGCCTTGCCGGTGCGTTGATTACACCTCGGGGACGCGGCGACAGTGATGGATGGCGACATCCCGGGCAGCGGTGACGAGCGGTGACGGTCCGGAGTGGCGGGGACAGGTGAGTACAACTTCCTCTAACAGTGGTCTTCAACCTGCGGACCTCCAGACGTTGCAAAACTACAACACCCAGCATGCCCGGACAGCCAACGGAGGTCTGCAGGTTGTAGACCACTGTCCTATACTTAACATTGCACGGATCCCTCAACATGCGATGGTTTCAACAAACAATGGTCCGTTTGGAACGGATTACCATCGTATGTTGAGGGACCAATGTATACAAAAAATGAAGGTTGCAGCAGTACTCTTGGTCAAAAAATGGAGGCTCTTAGTGCACTTTTTGATCAAAATGTGTCCCCCCCATCCACCACGCGGAGGTGGCCACATTTCGGATGGAACCCTAACACAAATTCTGAGCCTAACACTCATAACACTCACCTCTGCTGGGCATATAGCCTCTGACTGGGTGACATGCTGGATCCATTATCAATTAAAAATACCTATATGCCCAGCAGAGGTGAGTGTTATGAGTGTTAGGCTAAGAATTTGTGTTAGGGTTCCATCCGAAATGTGGCCACCTCCGCGTGGTGGATGGGGGGACACGTTTTGATCAATAAGTGCACTAAGAGTCTCCATTTTTTGACCAAGTGAGCTGCTACAACCTTCCTTGTTTTGTATACTAATTTACAAATCTGTTTAACTTTCTGGCACCAGTTGATTAAAAAAATATATATTTTCCAGGGGAGTACCCCTTTAATAAACACACACACACACATATCAGAAATAAGGTGTTCGGCCTTCCAAGCAGTCCCAGCAGTGCAAAAACGCATGATATACAGTGGTCCCTCAACATACGATGGTAATCCGTTCCAAACGGACCATCGTTTGTTGAAACCATCGCATGTTGAGGGATCCGTGCAATGTAAAGTATAGGACAGTGGTCTACAACCTGCGGACCTCCAGATGTTGCAAAACTACAACACCCAGCATGCCCGGACAGCCAACGGCTGTCCGGGCATGCTGGGAGTTGTAGTTTTGCAACATCTGGAGGTCTGCAGGTTGAAGACCATTGGTATTGGAGGTTATACTCACCTGTCCCCGCCGCTCCGGACCGTCACCGCTCGTCACCGCTCCCCTGGATGGCGCCATCCATCGCTGTCGCCTCGTCCCCGGGGTGTCCCCGACGCTCCAGCAAGGCCTCTGCTTCCCCGGCATCCTAGCTCTCCGTCGCCGCCATCACGTCGCTATGCATGCCGCTCCTATTGGATGACGGGACGGCGTGCGCAGCGACGTGATGACGACGATGGAGAGCGCCGGAGCCCCGAGGACAGGTAAGTGATCGTCAGCGGACCACACGGGGCACCGTAAACGCCTATCCGGTGGCAGCTGAAGCAGTCTGCGCTGCCGGATAGCCGTTTATGCGATGGCCCAGACATAAAAAAGCATCGTATGTTGATGCTGCCTTCAACATGCGATGGCCTCTGAGAGGCCATCACATGTTGAAATGATCGTATGTCGGAGCCATCGTAGGCTGGGGGGTCACTGTATCTTCCGAATTAAGTTATTCTATTGCTATGGATTACATAGAGGGAGTGGACCCCTATAAAATAGCCCCTCCACCTAAGTGCTGATTCTGTTTCTAAAAGGGGGTAATGGAAGGAAATTAGGTATCAGTGCCAGACCCCTACAACAACTACCGCTTCTTCATGGCTATAGATGCTTGAGTTTACTCTATCATTTTTTTGTCAGCTACCTATTAAAGGGGCACCTACCCCAATTTCCATTGGATGGAATCAATGGCGTTACTTACATGCCCGTAACAATATTACTGATCGTCTTGTCTGGTCATATCATAGTATTGCAATTCTGGTTACTTGGGCCTCATACTATATATCCTCCCAAAATAAAAATCAGTTTTAAAAGCAAAATACTGAAATTCAGACATTTCCCAGCAGATATGTGAATATATAGCAACAATTAAAATAGAAAAAGAAACACAAAGTGATTTATGGTATCAATAACGTGGTTAACATTGCTTGAAGTCAAAGGGCATCGAATCATAAACGTCTTTCCTTGGAGACTTTCACAAGAAAATTGATAACGCTTCTGGATCTCATTATCGGTTTATTCAATCTTTAACCTTTAGCTTTAAATTTGGAAATTGAGGTTAGAAATAAAGAGCAAAATAAATAAAATAAACCTAGATGAGACAATTGTAGTTTTTTTTATTAAACAATTTATATTGTTTATTCGAAAATATGATAGGTGACCATGTTGCGGGATGGGCCATTGTTGTATCTACTTTAAAGGGGTACTCCACCCCCTAGACATCTTATCCCCTATCCAAAGGATACGGGATAAGATGTCTGATCGCGAGGGGTCCGGCCTCTGGGGACCCCGTGATCTCCCTGCTGCACCCGGCGTTCATTTAGAGGGTCGGATGCAGCTCCGGAGGCTCGTGACGTCACAGCCGTGCCCCCTCAATGCAAGTCTATGGGAGGGGGCCTGACGGCTGTCACGCCCCCTCCCATAGACTTGCATCGATGGGGCGTGGTCGTGACTTCATAAGCGGGGCATGGCCGTGTCGTCACGAGCCACTACCCTGCATCGCCAGTCATCCGGCATGGAGCAAAGTTTGCTCCGTGCATCGGTTGTCTGGGGTGCCGCAGTCGAGATCGTGGGGGTCACCAGTGGCGGGACCCCCGCGATCCTTTGGATAGGGGATAAGATGTCTAGGGGTGGAGTATCCCTTTAAGTCCATGAGATGTCATCAGCCCCTACGGAACATTAGTTAAAGGGTGTGGGTCATTTAGAAAAATGTTTGACATGTCACAGAGACATGTCAAAAACTTTATTCAGTCAGGGTCTCGGTGCCGGTACCCCCACAGATCAGGAGGCTGAGTGATAAGAATAGGCAGATTACAGGCATCGCTATTAGAATCACTGCAGCAGAGCGTCTGGATGTGGCAGCAGGGTCAGGAGACCATATGGCGTCACAATTGAAGAGATTTTTTAATGTAATTTTTATTTAATTTAATTTGAATTTATTAGAATTTTTTTAAATCCTTTTTTGAGGACCCATAATGGTAAGCATCGAGCTGGCGGTTCGTCGCAAGGTGAGCTACCACCTGTTCCAGCCCCTGCCTCTCAGCGCACCCCCATGTTCTGAGTGTCCACTTCAGTACCAGCAACTTGGACAGGAGCACATTCAGCTTCTGTGATGCTGGATAAGTGGGCGCATAAAGCTAGAAGTGGCTGCAGTGAAAAAGCTCGTACTTGTATCTTAAAATCGAACTGGTGGTCCTCCGCGAGGCCAGCTACCACCTGTTCCAGCCCCTACCATAAGGTCTCACAATTGGAAAAGATTGAAGAGATTTTTTTAAACTTAAATTGAAGATTTTGATTAGATTCACATGTCACGGGTGCCCGAAGTGTTTACTTTGAACTAATACTGTATGACCACATATCCCAATATAACAAGGAGTCAAATGGCGGCACAATGACAGAGCCTAGAGGTGGCAGCAGCACGACGAGACCATAGGGTCTCACAATAGAAAAGATTAAAGATATTTTGTAAAATTTTAATTGAAGATTTTATATAGATTTAAAATTTTAAAGTTTCATTTAACCGCTTAAGGACCAAGCCCATTTTCACCTTAAGGACCAGAGCATTTTTTAGCATTTTTAAACCAGTCACTTTAAGCATTAATAACTCTGGGATGCTTTTACTTATGAATTTGATTCCTAGAAAGTTTTTTTGTGAAATATTCTACTTTAACATAGTGGTAATTTTTTGTCGATACTTACACCCCACTAGGGTTTGACAGATCTTTGGAACAGTGAGCTGTGCAAATTAAAAATTGAATTTCTCATTTTCATGGACCATTGTTCAAAAAATCTGTCAGACACCTGTGGGGTGTAAATGCTCACTGTACCCCTTGTTACATTCCATGAGGGGTGTAGTTTCCAAAATGGGGTCACATGTGGGGGGGGTCCACTGTTCTGGCAGCACAGGGGCTTTGTAAACGCACATGGCCTTCAATTCCAGACACATTCTCTCTCAACAAAAGCCCAATGGGGCTCCTTCTCTTCTGAGCCCTGTAGTTCGCCAGCAGAGCACTTAACGTCCACATATGGGGTATTTTCATACTCAGAAGAAATGGTTTTACAAATTATGGGGGGGCTTTTTTCCTATAACCCCTTGTAAAAATGAAAAAAAAAATGGGATAACACCAGCATTTTAGTGATTGGTTGGCTGGTCCGGCCGACTAATCACGCCGATCGTGAGGTGGCACCGGTGCCACCTCACTCCTGCTGGGCAAGGGTGATTGGTGGCGACTCGGACTGCACCAATCACCCTTTTTTCCGGGTCACCGGGTTACTGGTGACCCGACTGACCCGGATTCGCCACAAATCGCCGATCTGAATTGATCAGCAATTTGTGACGATCGCCGACATGGGGGGGGGGGGCTCAGGACCCCCCAAGAGGTTTGCACGGGGTGCCTGCTGAATGATTTCAGCTGGCATCCTTGTCCCTCCCCCAACCGGCGAGCATCGGGGACCAGAATTCCCACAGGCATACAGGTATGCCCTTGGTCCTTAAGTACCAGGACGTCAGGTGACCTGTGCATGAGGAGACCATAATGTGGCAGAATGACCCAGCCTGGAGGTGGCAACAGCCTGACGAGACCATAGGGCCTCACAATTTAAAAGATTAAAGATATTTTGTAAAATTTTGTTTAAATTGAAGATTTGATATAGATTTACGTTTCATTTAATGTGCCAACAGCATAAGGAGACCATATGGTGGCACAATGACATAGCCTGGAGGTGGCAGCAGCATAAGGATACCATAATGTAGCAGAATGACAGAGCCTGGAGGTGACAGCATCTGCATGAGGAGTACATGTGGCGGCACAATGACAGAGCCTGGAGGTGGCAGCATCAGCATGAGGAGACTATATGGCAGCTCAATGAGAGAGCCAGGAGGTGGCAGCATCAGCATGAGGAGACTATATGGCAGCACAATGACAGAGCCTGGAGGTGGCAGCAACAGCATGAGGGCCATGCCAACTGAGGGTTGAGTCTGAGGAACCCACCGACTGTTGACTGGGGGTGTCAGACGTCACTTGGGATGAAGTGGATGACCGAGTGAACCAATCAATCAAGGCTGCTGGGTTGCTGGTCGAGACACGACTGCCAACTCAGACCTCTCGCTGCGACTCCTGCTGCCACACGCCCCTACTCTGCTGCGACCGCTGCCTGCACCTGATGAATTAAGGCCTCTGCCACTTCTCTGTGCACATCCTGGCACTTCTCTGCCTGACATACTTATACACCAGCTGAGTTAGTGTTTGTTACACTTATGAGAGGTGGACAATATGCTATGCTTAAAACTGTATTAGACTACAGAAACAAATGTGTATCTTTGGCTGGCCTTTCACAGTAACTAGGCCCAAATTAGTTTAACAGGAAAATATATAAAGGACACCACATAGGTGTACGTACAGTTTAAACTTATGAGAGGAGGACTATGCGCTCCACTACAAACTGTATAAGGCAACAAAAACAAGTGTGTAGCTTTGGCTGGCCTTTCACAGTAACTATTACCAGATTAGTTTTAGAGGAAAAAAAACATACACCACCTATGTACGCACAGGTTACATTTATGAGAGGTGGACAATACGCTCTGCTTAAAACTGTATTAGGCTACAAAAACAAGGGTGTAGCTTTGGCTGGCCTTTCACAGTAACTAGGCTCAAATTAGTTTTACTGGGGAAAAAAGGAAACCACCTATGTACACACAGGTGTCACTTATGAGAGGACAATAAGCTCTGCTACGCAACCTGTATTAGGAACTGTAATCAGGTGACTATGGGTTTTCATGCTCACCCTAACTGGCCCCTGTTAGCTTAACAGTTGTTGTACAACCAACTGCAGCAGTACAGAATCACTGTGTAGTAGAGCCCAGTACAGTATTATTAGGCACTAATAGCAGGTGACAATGGCTTTTAGTGCTCAGCCTAACTGGCCCCTATAAGCTTTAGAGTTGCTGTACACCACTGCAGCAGGATAGAATCGCTGTGTGGTGGTCCAGTACAGGAGTTGCACCCCTGTACCCTTGCTGCCCCGTCAGGCAGCCTCCATACAGTGACCCCTGCCCCCCCCCCTGCACCTGTACCATATGTATATTCCTATGTGCCTGTGTTGTATAGTGTTTTGCATATAAAATGTGTAATGCCTTTAAGACCTGTTGTCATTTGATTGTAACCCAGTGAGGTACCAGTGACCATGTGACCTAAGGGGGACCTATGGGACCCCCTCAGAGTCTCCCCCATATAATCCCTGGGTGGAGCCTCTGCTCTCACTCTTTCTACTTAGCTGAGTTGCAGTAAGGTCAAGTCCTGTCAGAGAGTGTCTGAAGTCCAGAAGAGGCCTAAAGTCTACCATGCAGCCACGGAACCACAAGTCCCCTACCCCCCAGGTCCAAGTCAAAACCTGGTAAGCTACAAATGGGGTATAGTCATTCTCAGTCAAGTCAATCTGTCTCAAGTCAGCATGGCTCTGCAGCAAATTGTCCCAGTCCACCATAAGTCCTAGCAAGCCCTGTGGTCTCAGAAGTCACCTCTGTGGGCCTAGCCAAGCTGTATAGACTGTTACATCTGTCTGACTCAGTAAATCTGCCGTTGTTCCCTAACTTGGCGTTGGAGTCATTATTTGCCCCTGTGCCTAGCCCAGGATCCAGCTGTATTCCTTCGGGTGGTGTAGAGGATTAACCACGCCCTGGCGTCACGAACACAAGGGCATAATGCCATCTGCCCCTAGGGTAATTCCATCTGCCCTGCATCACACCCTCACCACAACTGTGTAGTAGAGCCCAGTACAGTATTTTTAGGCACTAATAGCAGGTGACAATGGATTTTAGTGCTCAGCCTAACTGGCCCCTATGAGCTTTAGAGTTGCTGTATATCCCACTGCAGCAGTAGAGTCGCTGTGTATTACATCCAAAAGTGTACTTTCTCTCTCTTTCAGTGCTTTTCTGCAGTGATTTTGGCTTGTGGTGAATCGCTGCTGTCAAGCTGTTTTTCTGTGCAACGCACACACTGCTCTATCTGTCCCTGCAATGAAACGCTCTCTCATACTGCATGCCATCCAGCTTTCCCAGTCTCCTGAAGCCCCAGCAGTGATAGGCTGCTCGTCCGCCTTCCTGACTACAGTAGTCTGCATTCCTCACTACAGCAGTGCTGCCATGCCCTACCTCCACACTGATGATTTCTCTCCCCCCTCACTCATTCAGCTACAATGAATCTTTTCTCAACCAACACCAACACCCCCACACCGGGCCCTTCTCCCTGCCTTTACACTAACTATTCTCTGCACCTGCCTGCTGGACAGTTAAATCATACTATACCTGGTTGCAGGATGTTTAAAAATCCAGGGCAATCTCCGCAGCCCAATAGTAAAGCGATCAGAACATGTACCGTAAGTCCCTTAGACTTGCATGGGACTTCCGGTACTATGATGATAAATTAGGATATAACTCTCCGGGCTCTGCTGCTTTACTCACGGGCTACAGTGTCATCCCTAAACCCTCAATATACACATATATGCACACATACTGTATATATATATATATATATATATATATATACTATTTATACACACAGGAATATTATCCTCGTGTTGTATCAAGTCAGATACAGACAATGATATAACTATAAAACAAAAGAAACTTCTATGAAAAATTAAATAGATAAAAATAATATACATAAAAGAAAATAAAACCTCAGCGTTCCCTATAAAAATAAATTGCTACTTTGTTTTCCAGCCCAAATCTTCAGCTGTGCGCGGCTTATCAGGGCCCAGATAGATTTTCAAGCACTCGTAATATTGTAAGAATCCTCGGATCAAGGGAATTTCACAGTTTTGACCGATTTCCCAGGAGTTCTGGATTTTATGCACCTTTTTGTGCGTTGCAATTCGCAGATATGTCTGCCACTCGGATCTTTAATCTCCGCAGTAGCCCTGAACTTTACACTACTAAATATCACTTCAAAGGGACTGCGGCCGAGCCAATGGTTAACCCATTCTTCTCCCCGGCGCTCCGGGGCTACATGCTACATTTGTTCTCGCCGGCAGCAAACGTGTTAAGGTGTTTTAACAAGCGGAGAATTGCCAGCAAGGCGCTTTGGGTTTAGAGTGCATACGTTTTTTTTTTCATATTCGTGTGTTATTAGGTATATGACAAAACTCTGACTTGTACTCTGCATGGTGTATGAGCATGCTGGAAGTTGTACTTTCACGACAGCTGGAGAGACAATGGTTGGAAACCACTGCATTTGATGTCAGAAAATGACTCTCGGGGAGAGTGTTGACATGTGCAAGGAGCTAGGCTTTCTAGATCAGTGGTCCCCAACCCAGTCTTCAAGGACCACCAAAATTCTGGGTTGTTTCACTAACTATCGGAAGAATACAGGAAAAATTTCAAATCGTGGACTGTTGGTGGGGCCTTGACGACTGGGTTGAAACCTCAACAATAAAGGACACCATCACCTATGTCGGTGGTCTCCAAACTGTGGACCTCAAAATGTTTCAAAACTACAGCTCCTAGCTTGCCCGGACAGCCGTCGGCTGTCCGGGCATGCTAGGAGTTGTACTTTTGCTACCGCTGGAGATCCACAGTATGGAGACCCAGGACCTATATGATCCTGTGGTTCCAGTGGTCAGAGCACCATTTATGAAACTGGGAGTTCTGGATCCTACTGGTTGACCACTGATATAGACATCTTAGGCCCCTTTCACACTACCGTTGTCACATGGTAGTGTGACGGCCGCCGGGAAGAATAGTGGGAGAAAAGATACTGCTTGCGCCTTCTTTTTCTCCCGCTACTCCCGCTGAAAAACAGCGGCGCCCGACGGACCCTATTGACTATAATGGGGTCCATCAGGACCCGCTGTTGTCCATTGCGCCCCGTCAAAATGACAGCCGTGAAACTCCAAAAAAAAAGGAAAGTTTTACTGCCGTTAAGTTACTCTTTGCACATGTCAAAACTCGGAGTCATTTTCTGACATCATATGCCGTGGTCTCCAACCAGTGTCTCCCCAGCAGGTCTAGATTACCTGTGATATCTTCCGACCCAGAACCCCATTGTACACAGCCCAAGATGAAAAGTGATCTCTCCAAAATTGTAAGGAAATGGCCTATCTGACATTATAGGGCCTATCCACAACAAGGTTATCCTGAACCCATCCTGAACTTGCTGCCCCATCTGCACTTTCGTAGTTGACAAAACCAGACTGGGAACGCCCCCAGCCACACACACCTTTGGGCAACAGTTGCATGAAATCCCACCGCTTTTGTTGCCCTCTAGACAAGAAGGATTTGCCTACCTAAATCAGAACTGGGTACAATAGTGCTTAAAGGAGTAGTCTACTGCAGACTATTCCCACTCCGTTGTACCCGTGCTGAAAAAAGATAGAAAACAAACTTTCACTCACCTTCCTGCGATCCCCCAGAACGGTCCTCTGGTCTGGTCTTCATCCTTCTTCCGTGTGCACGGATCGTCACACGGCACTCAGCCTATCACCAGCAGCAGCAATGTCCCACCTTGGCCGGTGATAAGCTGAGCACTGTGTGACGATCCGTGCACACGGAAGAAGAATGAAGACTGGACCGGAGGACCGTTCCGGGGGATCGCAGGAAGGTGAATGAAAGTATGTTTTCTATTTTTTTTCAGCTCGGGCACAACAGAGTGGGAATAGTCTACAGTAGACTACTCCTACTGTCACACAGGTTGGTGATGCTATTAAAATCTCAAGGGAATATGTCCGATCACGGGGGGGGGGGCAACCACTTGGACTTTGCCAATCTCTTGAATGGGGCGTGTCTCTGACCTCTGAGTGCTCTGGCTTTACCTTCTGAGATGAAGTGGACTTGGCAGTGATGGCCTGCACCACCAGACATCCCTATGGCCGGTGATTGCCTTTTTGAAAGTTCCTCTACAGTACCCTGCGTGATCTCCAGGACGGGGCCTGTCTCTGACCTATGATCGCTCTGGCACCCACTAAGACGAACTGAACTGGACTTGGCAGTGATGGCCTGCACCACCAGTCACTGGCTGAGACAGGACATCCCTATGGCCGGTGATTGCCTTTTTGAAAGTTCCTCTACAGAACCCTGCGTGATCTCCATAACCGGGCCTGTCTCTCACCTATGATTGCTCTTACCCCCACTAAGACGAACTGGACTCGGCAGTGATGGCCCTCAGCATCGCTGTGGTCAGTGAATGCCTTGTTGGAAGTTCCATTACAGAAACCTGTGTGATCTCCAGAATGGAGCCTGTCTCTGACCTTTGGAATCTGCAGTGATGGCCCACACCACCAGTTGCCGGCTGAGGAGGGACAAACCTGGGGCCGGTAATTGCCTTGTCAGAGGTTCCGCTACAGAACTACAGAACTACAGAACAAGTCTTGGCTCTGACCTATGATCGCTCTGACCCCCATCTTCTAAGAGGAACTGTGATGGTCTGCACCACCAATCACCTGTTGAGGTGGGACATCAATGCAGTCGGTGAATGCCTTGTCGTAAATTCTGTAATAGGACCTTCAACGACTAAACGGAGCAGCAGAATCCTACTGAAAAAAATGGGATGCTGCTGCAAGTGCATTCCTCTCATAATTTCCATGTGGAATCTGCGTAGTGGGAACCTCCTTAGAACAGTTGCAGTGCATGTTGGGACTAGAATAGGTTGTCTTCTCCAGGTTCTGGGGAGAGGTGTTTCTGAAGGCAGATGTATGAGGGTGGTTATGAAGCTATGAAGGTTATAGCTATGAACTGAGATAACATAATTACTCATAAATTCCTGGGCAATCCTCTGCACCTTCACATCAAACATTTACCATTTCATTGTTCCAGTAAGTCATGAAATATGAAGGAAATAAAGATAATTTGCACTTTCAGCCGAAATGTTTCATGTCAGACACATTGGTAGGTCTCAACAATCCTTTCAATAAATATTTTCTCGAAGAATCCAGAGGTCATACTGTATATATGGATATCACCAGGAAATTGTATATATATATATATATATATATATATATATATAGCTTTACCCATCCTGTAATGTATGTAGGTTATTAGTTTACGTTTTGAGCAGCTTTCAAAATTCGGCAACAAATGACAGTTCTATATCAATGTAACTGGGTTTTGGGGGGGGGGGGGGGTGATTTTAGTACTTACCTGCCAGAATTTGGTATTTCCTTTTGGGTTTCATTCTCTAAACTACACATCCCATAGTTCCATGCTTGAAAGTTTGAGATCACTTTCCTTCCTCCCATTCATCAGCCACCCCACCCATTGAAACACAGTGTTTTCTAACAAGGGAGCCTACAGCTGTTGCAAAATTGAAGCAGGATAGGCTCCCTCTGATCACCTGACTAGTGATGTCAGGTCTCGACGCACTACAACCTGGGAAATCCCGAGACCTGAGTAATTTCGTATGCTGTTAAAAATAAATATTGAGGCGATAATATACTGAAGAATTGTGAGAGCACCATCACACACAGGTACAGACACTATATTATGAACTACACTAACTTTACAGCCCCTGTAGCATAGTCACATAAAAATAAATCCTGGAATACCCCTTTAAAACTAACTTTGTATTGCATAAAGGAAAACAACCATGCATAATATAACAAACAGTATGGTATAGTATATCACACAACCAGATGAAATGCAAAGCTAATATAGATCTAACTCACCACAAGCACACCTGCAGCCCATCCTAATCTTCGCCCTAGCTGACATTAGGTACCTTCAGTTGGTGCATACTGAATAGATGGGGCCCATACAAGGTCAGGCTCCACAGTGTCACTTAGAGTAGGCTGAAACTCCTAAAAATGGCCACAAACTGATCTCAAGGTCTTTTATTGTTATGTGAGTTTAAGATTCCTGTTGTGGGATTATCCTTACACAGGCTGTAAATTAGGTTGCTCCAGCTTCAAGTTCTCTTCACTGCTCACAGAGGCTTTCCTGCTACCAGCACTGGATTTGTTCAACTGACTAGCAGATTCATCTCAGCTGCTGCAGGCACTCTTTAAAGCAGTGGTCCCCAAACTGTGGCCCTCCAGATGTTGCAAAACTACAATTCCCAGCATGCCTGGACAGCCGTTGGCTGTCCAGGCATGCTGGGAGTTGTAGTTTTGCAACATCTGGAGGGCCACAGTTTGGGGACCACTGCTTTAAACCTCTGTTCTGCTCTATTGGAACTGAAAAATCCAAGATGTCCATGAGCACATGTCCAAAAACTCCTTCCTTCCCAGTATAGGTGACAGCTCAGTTTATTTGCTTGTGCGGTCCAATATCTACTGGACACTTCATGTAATTGCAGGGTAATACACCACAATATTCCCAGGGAGTTACATCAATTTAGGCTACTTTCACACTATAAACTAAGCTCCGTGTCAGCCTAACGGGAGTCATAACAGGCAAAGAAAATCCCATTCACTTTAATGGGGTTCCTCTAACGTCCGTTCTAACTCCTGTTATTGCGGCCGAAGATAGCGGGAGAAAAAGACGGCCCATGCACACATTTTTCTCCTGCTATCTTCCTAATGGATGTCACCTACCGGGTGCAAATGGTAGTGTGAAAGGAACCTTAGCTGAGAACCTATAATGGACTGTGCAAAGACATCTCCCATAATGCAGTGTAGCATGTTCCATATAGACGCTCACCCAGGGCCATCACCAGGGCAGTAGGGCTTAAAAAGTGTCCCCTAGCTGCTGGCTTTTCACCTTTACTGTCTGGGGGGCCCAGATGGTTTGGCTATATGGACATTTCTGATGGCAGTCCTGTGCTCACCCAAAAAAGAGCTTGTTCAGAGATGTTAAGGGTACATTCACACGGGCGGATCACCTGCAGAATTTTGCTACCATTGACTTTAATGGGTCATCAGAAAATCCGATGCAGTTTTGCTGATTTTCCTTTGAACCCATTGAATTCAATGGTAGCAGATTTTCTGCAGCAAACACGTTGCAGAAATTCTGCAGGTAAAACGGGGTACTCTGGTGATAAGCATCTTATCCCCTATTCAAAGGATAGGGGATAAGATGTCAGATCGGGGGGGGGTCCTGAACACCGAAGCTTGGAGCTTCCGTGTTCGTGACATCACACTACACCCCCTCCATTCATGTCTATGGGAGGGGGCGTGACGGCTAAGTACTAGCCATCATGCCCCCTCCCATAGACATGAATGGAGAGGGCATGGCGGCTCTGGTCGCCAGTCATCTGGCACGGAGCGGAGTTTGCTCCATGCACAGATGACCGGGGTGCAGTGGCAGAGTTTTCTCACGAGCTCCCGGTGCCGGCTCCAGCATTTGGAACAGTTTGTTCCAAACGCTGAGCAGCGGAGTACCCCTTTAAGCGTATTACAGAATTACAGCAATAACGGTGGGGGAGATTTACCAAAACCTGTCCAGAGGAAAAGTTGCCCATAGCAACCAATCAGATCGCTTCTTTCATTTTTCAGAAGCTTTTAAAAAAAAATGAAAGAAGCGATCTGATTGGTTGCTATGGGCAACTCAGCAACTTTTCCTCTGGACAGGCATTGATAAATCTCCCCCTATGTGTCTTCATGTTTCTAGATTCTGTATTTACCTCACATCCCTTTATTCTGCTGTTTACTCATTCTGACATCCACTGGTTAAAAAGGGGCATGTCAGAGGCAAGCACTGAGCCTGCCTTCACTCTCTATGCATTCACTTCCACCCTGAGTCTGCTGTGCTGTGCTGGGTCTCTTCATCCAATCACTGCAGGCTGCTCTGTAACCCCTCCTCTCTGCTTTCAGTGTGATATGACAGGACAGGAGTGAGCATTGAGAAGTGCTAGTCCCAACCTCACTATATATTTATGGCTTATATATTTTTTTTAAAAACATGATTTTTATAAAAAGGAAATACATTTTTTTGTATGAAGTGTATTAGAAGGATTAATGTTTTGCCAAGATGTAAAACATATAGAAGGTTTTTGATTCTGACGTTGCTCATTTAAATGCAAACTTGCAGATTTTTTGTTGGCTGGGTCTCTGTAAAATGTAATTTACATGTTGTCTAGACAATGTTTGTGGTGTGTAGTAGAATGGAGAACTCTGCTCCCCTCATGACTGACTTATATGTAATGAAGTCTAAACTGTAGGAACTTTGATATTTTCAAGCAATGGTTGTGTACAGACTAAAACTTATCTGATATACCTTATATGATGCCAGTAAATCTGGGAGCTGGACAGGGGATTACTTGGATAACTGGAAATAACCAGTAAATGACCCATCATCTTACATTATGTCAGCAGAGAAGGTCAGAAGATAACTTCAGATCAGTGGCGTAGTGTAGGGTTGCCAGCGCGTGGGTCAAGGTTAAGTATTGCGAACCCCCCTTAACTGTAAGAGAGTGGCAATGCCTTGGCCCACCAGGGGCGCTCACAGGATTTCAACAAGGATTGGGGTTAAAAAACGCCATTTTCATTTACGCCATTGACTGTGCAGTTACGTAATGAGAAAATGGAGCATATGGACCACCACAGGAGAATCTGTTTATCTGTTCAGATTGCTTTCTTCCTAGGGGACCACAACCTACAGTAAATGTTCCGAACTGATAATCTCGGTATTATGTGTTTTTTTCCCCCTGGACTGGATGTGCTTTCCCAACATGCGAGTCCCCCCACGCCACATCAAACACATTTCCACCTCTAACACTAAACAAGAGGATTCCTAAGCAATTTCACAGCCACATTTTTGGGTTTGATACAAGGTATAGTAATCTTGGCTAAACTTAATGTTACACGGAGTGAAGTGAGTTCAAGGTTGTACACCAAGACCTTCTATCTGGTAGTCATTAAAACATGTAGAATAAATCTGAATCTTTCCGGATAAGAAATCCTCAAACTATTTTCCATGATAAAATATATGGATGAAAAAATACATTAGATAGATGATAAACAGATGACACCCCCTGAAGTCCATGTCAGACCAGCACATGCAACCCATCCCATCTTGCAAACTATTTGCCAGTCCTAAAATGCCAACTACTCCCGGTTAAAAAGGTGTCCAAACTCGTGATGACGAATTCTCCAACATTATGTTGCACTGTGTTCAGAGGTTGCACCAGCTGTAGCTACCAAAGCGACCAGTGGCCCCATTCTCCAACCCAACCACTTGCTGACGATTTTCCATTATGTACCCCTTTCTATTTTGGTTTTCACCCTTAACCCTGTTTTTGAAAAAATATAGCAAAGGGCAATTTATCGTGTTACCCGTAAAGCAAAATTTTAGAAGTAGTGTAGTCAACTAGTCCACATTGTACCCCTAAAATATGGCATCACAGCCTGACAAAACTGCGCTGCTATGTCTAGCCAAGGAAATATCTTCATTAGTTTAACTATTCTTCCCATATTCGTGTCTTTCTCCAGAAACACCTCACCTCCAAAATAAGAAGGTGAATCACTAAGGTTTTGTTCACATCAATGTTGAGGTTTTCACCGTTTCATGATGTCCTTCAACTGGCCTTGATGGGGATGGATCCCAATGACTTACAATGAGAACTGTTGGGTTCCACACCCAAGGTGTCCTTCTTTTTGATGGAAAAAACTAATATTTAGGCATACAGTGCTATGAAATGTGATTGAGTCTCCATTAAGGGTGTAACGGGTCATGGCAGGAGGTGGATCTTCTGGGCCTGTGTGGATGATGACGTGAGCCATGCCAGGGAGCGGAGTCTAAGGTGCCGATGGTTATTTTATTGAACCACGCCAGCGCCGCACACAGAAGCAGGATCCCTACCAGCACACTCTCTGAAGGTACCCTCCCCTCCCCAAATTGGACCTAAGGAAGGCACCCTGAGTCCTGAAACGTGCTTTCTGCGAGTTACCCTGAGCAGCGTCTTTTAGACCGTCTTTTCCTACCACTCACCCAACTGGCAAAGAAGAATGTCCCCAATTCAAGACTTTACTTCCGAGTTTAACAGGCACAGAAGATATCACATGAGGAACATTATGCCTTGGCGTGGAGTCCAATCCTGTGACATCGGAGGATCTGGAAAGATCGTCGGCTCTTAAGCTTTTCTTAGCAAGCCTAAGAGGAGACATGAGACATTGATCTTGGCAAAATTGTCCCCAAGTGATTTCACCAGATTTCCAGTCAAGTTGTGGAGAATGTAGTTGAAGCCAAGGAAGACCAAGAAGAAGCTCCGAAGTACAATGTGGTAAACACATAAAATAAAAAAATTTCCTTACGCAAATCCCCTACTTGCATGATGAGGGGTTCAGTGCGGAATTGCACCGTACAGTTCAGACTTTGTCCATTAACAGAAGAAATGTAGAAGGGCTTGATAAGATGCTTCACTGGAAGACAGTGTTTATGGACCTGGGAGGCACCAATGAAGTTGCCAGAGGAACCGGAGTCCAAAAATGCAGAAGCGATGAAAGAAGACTTGGCAGAGGAAAAAAACAGGGTGGTCAAGCGAGAAGAGGTAGTATTCACATCTAGGGATGCTACTCCTACTTGTCCAAGATGAAAGCATTCTCCAGGATAGAACAGTCTTTGAGAAAGTGCTCCGAACTGGCACAATATAGGCACAAATTCTAATTGCATCGATGGGATCTTTCCTGCTGTGTTAAGCGAAAACGGTCCACCTCCATAGCCTCTTCTGTAGTCGCCAATGGAAGAATTCCCTTGGCAGAGGTTCAGTAGAGCCGTCTCAGCGGAGGAGGCTCGCGCTGTTCTTCAAATGCATTGCGGAATTCTGCAAGGAAGGCCGACAGGTTCAAGGAGACCGGATCTCTACGATCCAGAGAGGAGTAGCCTAGGCTAAAGCTTTTCCAGACAGTAGACTGACCACAAACGCCACTTTAGCACGCTCCATCGGGAACAGATCCGCCATGAGTTCTAGATGGATAGAACACTGTGTCACAAAGCCTCTACACAGCTTGGGATCTCCGTCATACTTAGAAGGCAAGGACAAACAAAGCTTGGTCCCAAGAGAAGCTGCAGACACATAAGGAGGCTCAGGAACAGGTGGCTGCTGCTGTTGCTGTTGTTGCTGCTGAGTGGCAAGAAGATGTTGCACCATGGCTGAGAGTTGATTCAGTTGTTGCGCCTGATGGGCTAACTGCTGCGACTGCTGAGCCATGATGGTGGAGAGATCCGAGAGATCTGACAAAGGCACCCCAGCGGGATTCATGGCTGGATCTTACTGTAACAGGTCACGGCAGGTGGTGGATCCTCTGGGCCTGTGTGGATGATGATGTGAGCCGTGCCAAGGAGTGGAATCTAAGGTGCTGCTGGTTTTCACCAGAGCCCGCTGCAAAGTGGGATGGTCTTGCTGCAGCAGGTGGCCCCCAGGTCTCTACCCCTGGCACGACCCATCCACAGGTTGCTGGGATGTGGCATGGCACAAAGGAAACTGGCAAGACAAGGTCAAGGTAGCAGTAGGTCAGGGCAGGCGGCACAGGTGCAGGGTCAGGTAACGGAACAAGGATCAGGAACACGTATATCAAGAACACTGTGTGCTTTCACTAGGGCACAAGGCAACAAAGATCCAGCAGGGAACAAAGTGAGGAGCTGATACTTAAAGACAGGGTGCAAGTGTAAACACTTAAGTAAATGAGTACTGGCCCTTTAAATGTAAGAGCTCCGACACGCGCGCACCCTAGGATGTGGGGACACGTGTGCCGGGGCTGCGAGGACAGGAAGACCAGGAAGGTGGGGGATGGCCTGAGATTCGCATGCGGGTGCATCCCGCGATGTGAATCCCAGCCCCGCCGGCAGTGGGGACATGACAAGAGAGCATTCATGTTTGGAGATGTTACAAAGGGCCTTCCATGTAGATGTGAATAGAGCCTTAGAAATAAACTAATGCTACCTACCTCATCCTGCTATTTTACCATTGCCTAAAGGACAAAAAAAAAACAAAGTTGATGGACAAAGTGTTCCTTATTGTTGTTTAAAGGCTATGTCCAACTACTTGGTCCTACTTTGCATTACTTATCCAGTACTGGCCCAGATCCTGTATCATAGTCTAGAGCTGCGTGTGTTTTTTTCTTTAAATGGCCTGTTCAACCATCCCTTCCGAGCAAGGGATGGCCTGTTCATCCAATCACTGGCTGTGGTGGTACACCGCTGCGGCCGGTGACTGGCTACGTGGGCTGTCCAGAAAGGGGGGGCTGTAGCACGCTGAGGAAGGGTAGGTAGATTGGGTCCCATACAGGAGATTGCAAGGGATCCCAGAGGGTGGACCCCCTTCCCCCAATCAGACACTTATCCCTTACCCCGTGGACAAGGGAAAAGTGTCTTATAAGTTTGATTCCCCGGACTACCCCTTTAAAGAATACACTTCATAGAAGGCACCTCAAGTAGACAATGAAGGCTGGGAGATTTAAAGGGGTACTCCGCCCCTAGACATCTTATCCCCTTTCCAAAGGATAGGGGATAAGATGTCTGATCGCGGGGGTCCCGTCGCTGGGGCCCCCTCGCGATCTTGGCTGTGGCACCCCAGACATCCGGTGCACGGAGCGAAGTTCGCTCCGTTCGGGATGACCGGCGGGGTGGAGGCTCGTGACATCATGACCACGCCCCACTCGTGTCATCACAGTCACACACCTTCAATGCAAGTCTATGTATAGACTTGCATTGAGGGGGCGTGGCCGTGACGTCGTGAGTGGGTGTGACCGTGACATTTAGAGCCTCCGAAGCTAAACCAGACGCTCTAAAAGAACATAGGGTGCAACAGGGAGATTGCGGGGGACCCCAGCGGCTGGACCCCACGATCAGACGTCTTATCTCATATCTTTTGGATAAGGGATAAAATGTCTAGGGGCGGAGTACCCCTTTAAGCAGTGAAGCATGTAGAATATTGAATGCAATGTAGTTATTCAGGAAATTTCTAAGCATGTGTAAACATAGATTAATACGTAGAAAATGTTTAGGTCTTATGGAGGCTGATGTGGAAAATCACCAAAACAGATGGAAATGAAAGACCTAGGAAGTCAGACAAAGCAAAACAATAAATTATGCATATACAGTACAAATGCAGAAGAGGTCTGTTACACTACATGATGTTAAAGGGGTACTCCACTGGAAAACATTTTTTATTTTATTTTTTAAATCGACTGGTGCCAAAAAGTTAAACAGATTTGTAAATTACTTCTATTAAAAAATCTTAATCCTTCCAGTACTTATCAGCTACTGTTATGATCCACAGGAAGTTCTTTTCTTTTTGATTTTCATTTCTGCCTGATCACAGTGCTCTCTGCTGACACCTCTGTGCATTTTAAGAACTGTACAGAGCAGGAGAGGTTTTCTTTGGGGATTTGCTCCTACTCAGGACAGTTCCTAAAATGGACAGAGGTGTCAGCAGGGAGCACTGTGGTCAGGCAGAAATGAAAATCAAAAAGAAAAGAACTTCCTGTGGATCATAACAGTAGCTGATCAGTACTGGTACGATTAAGATTTATTAATAAAAGTAATTTACAAATCTGTTTAACTTTCTGGCACCAGTCAATAAAAAAATTAAAAAAACATTTTTCTAGTGGAGTACCCCTTTAACCTCTTCTCCAAAGGAGGCGATTTCAACACAGTCCATCAATTGTTAGAAATTGGTCAGCATGCAGTCAGCCCAGGAAACCAAAAGGGCAAGAAATGGGTGGGGTTGACTGGACTGGAGTGTAAAAAAACGCCTGGCTGGGTCCAATAATATGACAGCGCCAGAAGAAAATGATTGCAGATTATTTGCTATGAAAGAGTAAGCAGGACAGATGTTCTTCGAAAGATTTCAAGGTTACTTTATGGGACTTGGGGAGTTCGTTTTTATGATTCACTGCTATATCATGCGAAACATGATGCAAAATGGTTATTATAGAGATAAATATACATGCAGTAAATAATGCATACACTTAAAAAAAATAAAGGTTTATGCATCTATTACACCAGCAGGCAATAGATATGAATTGGTACTTTGTAATGCTTCATATTACCTGTGGTGGCGCTGCAGGAAAACCGAACACTTAGGCCGGGTTCACACGACAATATCTCTGCCAGGATCATTCAGTGCTACGACCACAAGGACATGTCCGTTGCCAAGTTCATTCCCAATTCCGGGTCCCAATTTCAACAGCAGAGAGGTCGGGCGCTCCGTAGTGTGCACTGTAAAGCGCCATCCCCTCGACAGCAATGGGATTCCACTGCACCAAAATTTTAGAGAAGAATTCCACTTGGATATTCCGTAGTGTGAACCCAGCCTTACTGCAAGGTTCCCCACAGATTACAACTTGGGGTTCTTGGCAGGGGAACACTTTGGTATCTACTTCCTTTTCACAGGAACCTTCTAACAAGTAGAGATTGTTCAAAGCCGAGAGCTCCTTCTCCACCAAAAAATATGTTGTGGCCCCAGTCCTTACTTTACGTGCCCAACTGTTAGGGTAAAGGTGCCCAAATACCTTTATTAGCTGTTGGCCAACACTTGAGTGTTCAGAATGCTCAGATTTATGTGTTGTACTGTATATGGGTAACTAAGCCACTTCCAAACAACTCTGGTGGCACTTGTCTTCCTAATATGAAAAGGGTCGGGTGGTTAAATTCCAAATAGCCCAATCCTTCTCTCCACTAATATCATGTGTCAGGGGAGAGGTAAGAGGCCTCTATACCGTGTTTCTCCGAAAATAGGACCGGGTCTTATATTACTTTTAGCCACAAAAAAACACACTAGGGCCTATTATCAGTGTAGGGCTTACTTATTTACAGTACATTAAACAACATGGCGGTTCCACGGTATTTACCCCCCCCCCCCCCCCCAATTATTATCATGTGATGCGCGCAGCTCTGAAGCCCAACGTCCCGACACACACGTTCCTCCCCCGCCGGTTTATCAGCCCAGCACCCCACATCGGGGTAATAATCTTTTGTCACCCGCGAGCGCATCTTCTCTCCCCCCCAAATAATGATCGGCCGCTGCGCTGTATCTATTCCTGTGCCCGGGCTGCAAATAGGGTATTACAAAACAAACTTTAACTTACCGTACCTTGCTAAGGAACCGGCCTCATGGTCCCTCCGCTGTTATCGCTGCTTCCTGGTGTTGGGACGTCACAGAGCCTTCAGCCTATCACCGGCCGCAGCGATGTCCTGACTCGGCCGATGATAGGCTGAGCCGACTGTCATGACATCACAGTGGGCTCAGCCTATCATCGGCAGAGGCGGGACTTCGCTGCGGCTGGTGATAGGCTGAAGGCTCTGTGACGTCCCAACACCAGGAAACAGCGATAACAGCGGAGGACAGTGAGGCCGGTTCCTTAGCAAAGGGGGACGGAGGACGAAGGTAAATTTGTTTGTTTTTTAATATTTGCAGCCCGGGCATTGTCTAGGTCAGTGGTCTTCAACCTGCGGACCTGCAGCTGTTGCAAAACTACAACTCCCAGCATGCCCGGACAGCCGTTGGCTGTCCGGGCATGCTGGGAGTTGTAGTTTTGCAACATCTGGAGGTCCGCAGGTTGAAGACCTCTGGCCTAGGCCTTATTTTTGGGGTAGGGCTTATATTGCAGCCCACCCCGATAATACAGCTAGGGCCTATTTTCGGGGTAGGGTGTACAAAGTTGATGATCCGCAGGTCCTACTGAAAACTGGAGGTTCAGCTGACTTTTTAATAATGTGTATGGAATCCAGAGGCAGATGGTGTGGTTGCATTGGGGTCCAGGATCTAGGGGCCCCTAATGTTCCTTTTTTTCTATATGAGTAGACCAGGGCTATAAATGAAGCACCTTGGTATCTACATATTTTCACAGGAACCTTCTAAAAAGTAGAGATTGTCCAAAGCTGAGAGCTTCTTTGAACGGGTGAGTTTCTGTTGCTGTCTCAGTTTATGTGCCCCACTTTTTTGTTGTTTGGCCTTTAGCAATCTATCTCTTTCACCCCATAAACTTCAGTGTTCTTCTTGGTCAAGCATGCATGTGTTCTGGATGAAGAGAGGGTAGCTAAGCCCCTGCAACATTTATTTTCCCAAAATTCAAAAGGGCTAGGTGGATAAAATGTAACTATCCCCATCCTTCTCTCCACTGACAATATTTGTGGGGGAGAGTTAAAGAAGGTCTCTATACACATGTGATATTCAGCCACTACTACAAAATACCACAAGTTCAGCTAACTTTTCACTAAAGTGTATTGGAACCAGGAATGAAACTATTGGGGGGTTTCACCCAGGCCCCCATCCTTCTCTTTACTGCCATCATTTGTGGAGGGAGAGAGGGGTCTCCATACACATGAGATGATCAGCCGCTCCTACAAAATACCACAGCTTCAGTTGACTGGGATGAAGGGCAAAACTATGGGGGGCTTGCACCCAGGCCCCCATCCTTCTCTGCGCTGACATCATTTGTGGGTGGAGATTTGGGAGGTCTCCATACACGAGATGATCGGCCACTCCTACAAAATACCACAGCTTCAGATGACGTTTTACTAATGTGTATGGGATTCAGGAACACAACTATTGGGGGGGTTGCACCAAGGCCCCCATCCTTCTTTCTACCCACATTATTTGTGGGGGGAGAGTTGAGGGGTCACCATACACATAAGATGATCGGCCCCTCAAAATACCTAGGGTTGAGCTGACTTTTCAATAATGTAGTCCAGGGTTGAATCCAGGAGCCGGACCCATTAGGCCGGCTCTATAACTATAAGCATGGGGCCCAGTATCTTCAAGTTACTCCACTGATGGTGTCATGTAGCGCCTCTTATCTAACAGTCATTATTCACTTGTGCCACATCATGGTTACTCAAGTAGCCCAGTCACATGACACCGCCGGTTATCAAAGAAAACAACCTTTTCACAGATGAAGCCCCCAACTGTCTATAGAAATGTTGACATCTTAAGGTGACAGCGCAACCAAATCCTTCTTCTGAGCTTCAGAGAAGATCACACGGATGTCTTCATCCCATCTAACCATTGACCCTCGCAATGAGGTGGATTCCTGCAGTGCCCTGCCTCCCCAGGCAGTGATTCAACACAGACAAAAAGGATACGGCCTGACACAGATTTTTCCATAACTTCTAAATACTTCCTCCGCTAAGCCATTAAAGCTCAGATCAGAGGTAGATGGACAATGGGTTCCAGCTCGCCTTCTGATCCTCTGCCCTAAGGAATTTCAAGTATGTTCCCTGGGAGCTATCTGCAGGTAGATAACACAGACCCTCTTCCCTTCATTACATTCTCCAAAATTAATACCTAGTGTAATTGGTGTGTTCCTCCGGCTCCGTCACCCTGATGTTATCTGGTCCAACAAAGGCCGGGTCTCACTTTCAGTCGTCGAAAGCAGCCACCGAATCAGTATTAACAGCACATGGACTATAGTGCTTTAGCCAAATAGAACAAAGCCAGAAAGGCTGGCCCAGTACTCTGTGGACAGAGAATATGAAAATTTGGGTTTGTAGAAGATTAGAAAACAGCGCCACTTTAATCCATGGGCTAGTCTGCTTACGGCATATCATGCCCATTTAAAATGAATGAGGACCAAACTGCAGTACCGGGCATAGCCTGGGGTAAAAGTGGGGCTGTTTCAAGGGAAATGAGGAAGTTGCAGTTCCAGGAGAAACCTGTAGGGGTGTTGTTTCTGGAACAAAAATGTGTCAGCTGTTGTGTGAGTCAGAGTTCCCCGATGTGTGGCTCTCTGGCTGTTGCAAAACTACAACTCCCATCATGCCCTGACAGCCGAAGGCTGTCAGGGCATGTTGGGAATTGTAGTTTTGCAACAGATGGAGACAGGCGCAGGACAGGGAGCTCTGGTTTAAGCACTAATTCCAGCACGATGGCAGGATATTGTGGATCATACACCTGTAAAACTGAGGGATATATTATACGTTAAAATCATGGAATGACTCCTTTATAGTAGTTATCTGGCAAAAATTATTTTTATAAAAACAGGGACAGGCTGCATTCTTAATGGGGTATGTTTCTAAAAACAGGGCCAGGCTGCATTCTTAATGGGGTATTTTTCTAAAAACAGGGCCAGGTTGCATTCTTAATGGGGTATTTTTCTAAAAATGGGGAAAGGCTGTATTCCTAATGGGGTATTTTAAACAGGGCCAGGCAGCATTCTTAATGGGGTATTTTTTCTAAAAACAGGGCCAGGCTGCATTTGTAATGGGGTATTTTTCTAGAAACAGGGCCAGGCCGCATTCTTAATGGGATATTTTTCTAAAAACAGGGCCAGGCTGCATTCTTAATGGGGTATTTTTCTAAAAACAGGGCCAGGCTGAATTCTTAATGAGGTAATTTAGGGACTTAACTTATCCCCCATCAACAGGATAGGCAATAATTGTCTGATCGTGGGGGTTCAACTGCTGTAACCTAACCCCCCCAACCCACGCCCCCCCCCCTCCCCCGTTACATTCTGTATGGGGCCCACCAACTCAGCAATCCTTGGAGTGCTCCGGTCCCCATCCTCAAGTAGTAGTGACAGCCCGCTCAGCCAATCATCAGGCTGTGGCAGGAACTATACCTTACTCCCTCTCGGTCCCTTAAACCTCCGGAATCGCTGCTCCTTGTCTCCACTGTGCTCGGCTTCCTGGTGCTGGGGGGTCAATACCTGGCAATATGGGAATAGGACATATTGACCCCCTTTACCAGGAAGCAGAGCATTGTGGAGACTGGGAGTCTGCAGGAATTGAGTGACAGGAAAGTTTTTTGTTTATTTAAGAAGGTAGCATGGCCATGTTTAAAGCTATTTAAAGAGTACCCCTTTAAAGTTAATTTCCAGTTTTAACTCTATATCCTTTTAGGTCCTACATTCTGTGCCATCCTCACAGTGGTCCTGGCTTAGTTTTTTCTGACACAGAGCTCCAAATCTCCCAACATAGAGTGAAATAATAAAATTCTGTCTGCCTGGAGTCAACACTAGAGGGAGCTAATCCACGAATTAGAGTCTGATATAATTGGTAAATCTGGTTCTGTAACAGATTTTTTTCTTCTTTTTAAGTGCTAAGAAAGACGTAAAAAACGTGAGAGAGGAAGTTTATATTGTATCTATGAAAACAATGTTAATAGTGGAATGTAAAACACCGGCAATGTTTTTATATAGATTTCTTTCTTATATGGAGGAAGTCGGATAGTCAAGATATTTCCAATGCATGAAATATTTCCAGCGTACAGTGACTCCTATCATGGATGTGTAGCTGGGGCTCGAAAACGGTAAACAGTAGTTGCTATGAAAATATTTCACGTTTCTTGTAGTAAAGTCGCCGCTGCCCCTATCACTCGTGGAATACGAGGAAAGTTGGTGATTGTTTACCTTCATGCTTATGCTTTGTTGCCATGTCACCCCCGCAGGTAGATGGCCCGATCAAAGAGCTGTTCCCAGGGGCCCCATAGATTATAGAGCGATGACTACAGGTGATAATTGTGGGATTTATTTCATCTTACTGTATCAGTACTACATGTCAATACCTGAAGGGATGTAATATACCTTATTAGGGAAACATAGTGTATTCCTCACCTTATCACATTATCGACTTATCCTTGACTACAGACTCTCTGTAAATGTTCATAAACTACTTGTTCCTCCCAAAAAACACTTTTAGTTGGAAACAAAAAAAAAAGGACAGTAAGAAGGAGGGAGATGCAGCTGCAGTATCTTTATGTCTTTGTGGGAACTGCAGTAGCTCTTCTTTATTATGAGATTCATTTTATCTAATTAAATCAGCTGGACATGTGACTAGCTGAAAGTCTGTAATATTAATTATTAGGGGAAAGAGGAGAAGAGGGAAGAGAGGAGAGGAGAAGAGGGAGGAGAGGAGAAGAGGGAGGAGAGGAGAGGAGAAGAGGGAGGAGAGGAGAAGAGGGAGGAGAGGAGAAGAGGGAGGAGAGGAGGGGAGAAGAGGGAAGAGAGGAGAGGAGAAGAGGGAAGAGAGGAGAGGAGAAGAGGGAGGAGAGGAGAAGAGGGAGGAGAGGAGAAGAGGGAGGAGAGGAGAGGAGAAGAGGGAGGAGAGGAGAGGAGAAGAGGGAAGAGAGGAGAGGAGAAGAGGGAGGAGAGGAGAAGAGGGAGGAGAGGAGAGGAGAAGAGGGAGGAGAGGAGAAGAGGGAGGAGAGGAGAAGAGAGAGGAGAGGAGAAAAGGGAGGAGAGGAGAAGAGAAGAGGGAGCAGAGGAGATGAGAAGAAGGAGCAGAGGAGAGGAGAAGAGGGAGGAGAAGAGAGAAGAAGAGGGAGGAGAGGAGAAGAGAAGAGGGAGGAGAGAAGAGGGAGTAGGAGAGAGAAGAAGAGTGAGGAGGAGAGAGAATAAGAGGGAGGAGAGAGAAGAAGAGGGAGGAGAGGAGAAGAGAAGAGGGAGGTGAGGAGAAGAGAAGAGGGAGGAGAGGAGAAGAGAAGAGGGAGGTGAGGAGAAGATAAGAGGGAGGAGAGGAGAAGAGAAGAGGGAGGAGAGGAGAAGAGGGAGATGAGAAGAAGAGAAGAGGGAGGAGAGGAGAAGAGGGAGGAGAGGAGAAGAGAAGATGGAGGAGAGGAGATGAGAAGAGGGAGGAGAGGGAGAAGAGGGAGGAGAAAAGAGAAGAAGAGGGAGGAGAGGAGAAGAGAAGAGGGAGGAGAGAAGAAGAGGGAGGAGGGAGGAGGAGAGAGAAGAAGAGGGAGGAGAGAGGAGAAGAGAAGAGGGAGGTGAGGAGAAGATAAGAGGGAGGAGAGGAGAAGAGAACAGAGACGAGAAGAGGGAGGTGAGGAAAAGATAAGAGGGAGGAGAGGAGAAGAGAAGAGGGAGGAGAAGAGGGAGGAGAGGAGAGAAAAAGAGGGAGGAGAGTAGAAGAGGAAGGAGAGGAGACCAGGGAGGAGAGGAGACCAGGGAGGAGAGGAGAAGAGAAGAGGGAGGTGAGGAGAAGAGAAGAGAGAGGAGAAGAGGGAAGAGAAGAGGGAGATGAGGAGAAGAAGAGAAGAGGGAGGAGAAGAGAAGAGGGAGGAGAGGAGAAGAGAAGAGAAGAGGGAGGTGAGGAGAAGAGAGAGGAGAGGAGAAGATGGAGGAGAGGAGAATAGAAGAG